>NC_135709.1:12187778-12532778 GCF_964276395.1 Gasterosteus aculeatus | reverse complement strand
TTGTCCCGTTTTTCTTGATAAATTCACACGGATCCATCATGATAAGCCCTGTGATCTCTGATAGGACACAGGAGAGAAATAAACCAGCAGTACCAGTCACACGCTGGATCAGTCCACTGCTCCTCTGTCTTCAGATGTTCTTTTCTCTGTCTGATCCTATTTCTTAAAAAGGGTAAAACATAGGCACAGAAACATACAGGAGTAGAGAGACAATTGCACGGCGCTCCACTCTGCGTATTAACGCGGCTGCCTTCCGTCCCAGAGGAGTACTAAGGCGTCTGACCAGTCAACCAATCTAGTTTCGTGATTGATGGCCCCCACGGCCGATGGAACACATTCCTGCAGAATGAACAACAAATATCTTCAAATGAAACGCCCGCTACCCCCGGTGCTTCTCTAGAAACACAGAGATCCCAGTGACCCGGCACATTTTTTTTTTTTTTTTTAGCACGCTCTTTAAACTAAGGACTGTCACTAGGCCTCCCCGGTCTGTTTTTTCAACTTTAAGTGCACACATACAAAGAAATATTTCTTAAACATAAGCTGCTTTAAAATCCTGGCATTATACAAGGAGCCTAAGGATTTCACAATACCACAAAACCCAAAAGGTGCTTTAACTGTCTTTTCGTTTGTGTTTCGTTGATGCGTTCCAAAATATATTTACTTTCTATAGTATGTATACATTTTACATGCATGTATTCTAGAACACATATTCTGAGATTAGTTATAAACAAGCATTTATTAATGATCATATTCATTTGAATGTGCATGTCTGAGCCTGGCAATTGTGTACAAATATGTACGCTCTGTGCATGTGTGTGGGGACGTGTGCGTGTGTATTCGGTCATGTGACCCGAGGTATGGTCGGTGTACATATTCATGTGCCTTTTGTTTCAGCAGATCTGGATCAGTGGGGTCCAGAAGGTTCCTCCCTGCAGTCCGTACAGGCAAGCTGTGTGTGTATTTGAATGTGTGTGTGTGTGTGTGTGTGTGTGTGTGTGTGTGTGTGTGTGTGTGTGTGTGTGTGTGTGTGTGTGTGTGTGTGTGTGTGTGTGTGTGTAGAACCACCCTCCCGTCTTAACTGTTTACTGATACAAAGAGAGGAAGGATGAGCTCTTCTACATACAACTGGCTAATGATATGACAACAGAGAGATTACTTTTTTTATTTCAACCAAACTTCTTTGCCTTAACAATTTTAAATTAGAACAAATTAGAGATACAAAACTAAGATAGTTTCAGTTCACATATACAAAATGAGCATTTGGATATAAGAAGATACTGTATAGCGGCAGTTACCGAGTCTAACACATGCCAAAACAACTTATGTTGTTTCTATTCTCCGAGGGGAAAGAGAAAGTGTCTACAAACTGTCCAAAAACAAGGTGTCCAGGCGCGGCTGTGAAGAAGGACGAGCTACCTGTGCTACGAAAACGCAATCTGCAACAATCTCTGGACGTTGTTTGACACTTTTCATATCAAAGTGGGCATATTATCTGCTGAAACAATGCCGAGCTTTGAGGGCCCATAACGACGCACGGCCAGTGAGCGTGAGGCGGAGCTATGGACTCACATGGAAAACAAAAAACAGGAGAGCAAGTGTCTGTTCAAATCCCAAAGTAAGATGTTAACTTTTTTGAAGCTTTCAGACCTTTTCAGCGACAGTGATGACTGTGAGGAAACCAACCGTTGCGCTTAAGAATTTAACAATCAGCGCAGATGGGTGAGGGTAGTTTAGACACAGTATGTGCATTACGGAATATAACACATAAGCAAACTTGAACGAAAATAAAGGAATTATGTTTTACCATCAAGTATTGTGGGGCAGAATTGAAACTAGAGATAAACCTAAACTTATGTTTTCAATGTTTTCCCATTTTCCCATTATTTATGTTTGGAGGTCTCTTTTCCCATAATTTCGTACATATCTCATATTTTTATGAATACAATCTGAGAAAATAAAAAAGAATAATAAATATCCTTCGGCAAAAGACAACAGTAACTCATTGTTAATGTACATGGGAGAAATGTCCTGTGTTCCAGTGGATATGTTGATTTCCAAGAACAAACGTGTAGGCTTTACAGAAGTTTCTGTCCAAGCAGATGTGAACGAGAGGACAGAGATGGTCGACCACACTCAGATGTTGGCTTGCTATCAGCTTCAGCGGGCTGTGTGAAGTAAGTTATGTCCTGGCAGTGGCGGACAATTCTTCAAAGAATGTCTCTGAGTGGACGAACGAGGGAAGAACTTCTAAATCCGTTGGAGGATATATAGCGGAATAGTGGAGCAACAAATCAAAGCCCTCTTAACATCCAGCGCCAAATCCACTGACACCATCTGGAGCTACAGAAAAATTAAGGTGCCTCTGAAAATAGATCCTAATATTTGACCCACTCGACATGCCTGATCTGTCGGCCTGATGTAAAATGTTTGTATTGAACATATTCAAACAGTCGCTTGATCCCTTATCCTCATGTGACTCGTCAGTCAACTACACAAGGAAACATTGGTTCCAACCCGAGGAAACATGTGAGGAAGTGTTTGGTCAGAGGAAGTGCAGACATTGGTGGGTCAAAAAAATAAATACAAAACGGCAGAACACACAAAACCATATCTAATATGGAAGGTTTAGTGGTAAAACAAAGGTTGTTAAAGAAAAGGAAGAAAGAAATCTGTTTCCACCGCTCTAGGCCACAGCGAGTTGTGGCCTAGAGGGGTTCTTTTATCTTTACAAATGGTAAAGATAAAAGAACCCCAGACGAAGGGGAAAGAGTAAAAGTAACCCGGTCAACGCCAGCCGGTCATGTATATGAAATTATCTCCACATGATAAATTATGTATCAGAAAATGGTATTAAAACCTAGAAATTTAATTAAAGTTATTAATAATATCTGTGATGATATTCTAAATTGTGCCGTGTGAATGCCGTGAGACATTGTTTGTGTTACTAGCAGGAATAATGGCAGAACTTACAAAGTTTTCAAAGCTCAAAGTCTTTCAGTCGTCTCATCCAACTCTCAGCAAGGAAATGTATTCGCACTGAATCCTTCTTACGTAGTAGATGGGTCACATGTTACTTGATGACAACACAGGAAAGTAGTGATGGGAATCGAGAACCGGTTCTTTTTTAGAACCGGTTCCTAGTGAACCGATTGTTTGGAATCGTCAGCCAAATTCTTTAACGGTTCTGCTAACGGTCCTCTGTGGCGTTGCGCATGTGCAAACTTTTTTAGTTTCTTCTTCAGACTGCAGCAAACATGGCAACTAGGCAGAAGCATTCTAAAGTTTGGCTCTATTTCACACGTCAAAATGACACCTACGCCACTTGTAACCTGTGTAAAAAGTCTATTTTGTCGAAGGGAGGAAATACAACAAATATGAATAAGCATTTGAACCCACAGCATGGAATTAAATTACAGGAATGTCATGTGTTCGATGCATGCAGCAGCTCAGCTAACGTCGGCGCTTCATCTCTTTCTATCCAAGGTAAACTCCTCAAAAGTGATCACAACCACTCACTGTGTGAAGCAATTTTCCTTTATTGTGTGTAGTCGATCAAGTTATCTTCTGTCCCTTCGTTTGAAGCATACATTTTAGCTCCGGCATTGGTCTCCCATTATTGATCACTTCACGTTTGGATTGAAAGTTTTGAGAAATGTTTGATCGTAACGATGTTAATTATCAGAGGGCATGTGTTATCAGCAAACATTCACGTTATCGTGTTAACCCATTATTAAACTGAGCATATCGATTTTTAATCCATTATTAAACTTAGCATATAGCTACGCTAGCTTAGCTATAGAATCTTCCATTTTCAGCTGCCTACATTGAGGCAGAGGTAGTGTTTGCCTCCCCTCTTAATGTGGCTTTATGTCAGCTCAGCAAATTCAGCGATTATGTTAGTGCCATTTGTTTCATTGTGTAAACCAGCTTTCACTATATAAATAATCTCCATTTACATCCAATTTAGCTGATGACATTCAGAGTGAGAATACATTTTATTTAAGTTATACATTTATTAAGTTATGTAAGTTTTATTTTAAATGTGTATGTATATATACTGTATATGGTGTGTGCAGCATTATATAAAATTATATAAAAGAGAATGAATGTAGATAAACCCGTTTGTGCTCTTTTTTTCACCCCTTGCCCAATAAGAATCGACAAGGCATCCGAATCGTTAAAATCTTATCAATTCTCATCCCTACAGGAAAGTAGTTCCTCATCTCAAACCATGAGATCAGTAACAATAAACAATAAACAGCTCCTTAGCTCCTACCGATGCACAAAACAACATATGTCTTCTGTGACCATTAGCAGAAGTCTGCCTATATGCTAACAACATTTTCTAAAAAAACATTGTTTCTTCTACTTGACTCTCAGGCTCCAGTGATCTAACGCAGCCTTCCATCTCCATCTTGTCCTTGTCACCTGCTCATAATAAGCCAGTCATTCAGCCGGCACAATAAAGTAGCTAACAGGGAGTCAGAGCGGGACAGATTGCTCCGCTGGCTAGAAAACCGAGAGGAGCAGATACCAGACGGTAGAAGGATGTGTTGGGTTCACCGGCTGGTCAAACAAAAGTGTTTCACAAAAAGGGGGGAAAAAGCAACAATCTTGGCTCATCCTCACATAAAAGAGCAGGTTTCTCTACAAGAAAAGGTTTATTCTTACAAGCCAATGAAAACCATGTAATTTCCTTTGCTCCCCACTTTATCTTAACAAGTCTTCCCGCCTGAATTGACTGAGGTTTTTGGTAAACAGAACTTTAATGATTTTAATGTCACATACGTCGGTGCATAAATCCCTCTAAAGTTTTCATGCGTTCTAACAAAGGTGTTTGCTAACAAGTGGCTCCAGTGGACTTCTAGTCTGCCTCTGGCTTTGTGGTTGGTGACATCGTGGTGTTTATAGCCTAACGTTAGCTTTGTACGACATTAGGGAAGATTATCTTGCTGAACAAAGCCTGCAAGTATCATACAAGTTGTTTTCAGCCATGCCACCTCCTACCGCCGCAGAGTGAGCGCACAGCGCTGCCCACCATGATGAAGTACCAGACACATTCCAGCACTTTAATAACAAATGGGCTGACAGGGAACGATGGAGGTGGGGAAAGGGTTCGGTTAAAATTGTTTTAACATTTTGGTTTGGTGCTCTAGTGTCCTGCCGAGACAAAGCTTTGATGGCGGTTATATACAATGTATTCTGTCCTTTCAGTGCGCTGGGCAGAGTCAACGACGACCACAATGGAGACCTGGACAAATAAGATACTGCGCGGCACGGTATAACAGATTATTCTAATTTCTTGCTTTTTTTCCTCTCTCCGTATCTCAATCGTCCATCTGTTTTCATTCCATCAGGACTCCCTTGTAAATCCCAACCTTCTATTTCTAGTTCGACATGTTGCTCTTGGAGGACGGCCCAACGTCGTCTTGATCCGAGATGCGGAGGGAGAGATGACCACAGTGGCAGTGGGCAGGAGCTCCGCTGATTTCAATCCAATGACAGGTGGACAGGTCATTAAGGGCTGGACTGAATGCCATCAATCAAGGGATAATAGATTACCATCAATTTGAAATCAAAAACACTTTATCCATCATTTTTATCAATTCGTTTTCAAAACGGCTATTTTTCAGGAAAAAATTTCCCCTGTGATGTCTACATTCTTCAAGAAGAGTTAAAGTTACATAACTTAAATAGTTACCAATCAGCTAATAGAGGAAAAATAGTTATCTACAATGGGAAATGTTTTCAAGTTATGAAAAACCATTAAGAGAAGGAAAAACAAGAGAAGACATAGACAGGCCCGACAGGAAGTGAGTAAATCAAAGCGCTGACCCCTGTGTATCAGTAAATCAGCCGTTGGAGTCGTTCCTAAAAATGACCGGTCAACAGAATGTTTAGCCTTGAAATGGAAAATACAACCGTGGCTTTAAAACACAACCCGTAGACCACAGCAACGCAGATCGCAGAGCTGCAGACTATGTCAGGAAAAAGGCCGGAAAAAGATTGTGAATTTAAACACATGGGACAAGCATCCACTTTTAACAATAGATGAAAAACTTCTTTCTACATATCCGAAAATGTCCTTATTCTACCAAATGTCCATTTCAAACATGCATCTTTACATTTTTTTGCAATTCAAGCCATCACGTTATTCTAGAAATTTTAGATGTCAAACACAGTCCAAATAGTATAATATTTCATTAAGACAAATAGTGACACTAATAGGACTTTTGGACCAAACGCTTAGGACTGTAGGACATAACTTTGGGCTTGACATCAGACTTCTTGACCAGACGCCTGCCTCGGCCAACCATTGACCAATGGTTATGTCAAAGCAAGAGGACATTAACCGTAACCTCGCTCATTCCAGCATTCCTGGAGTCCACTTATCAACAGACGATTGTAATCGTACGTGCCGAGTTTTAGACTGCCACAATCACAGACAGATTTTCCCACAGGGCCCTGTTATTTCTATATTTGTACCTTTAACCTTGTTCAAACCGACACTGGCAAGTGAGGACAAATATTACCCTCTCGTGAGATGGTCTTTTTAATTGCTCTCTATCTCCTCAGCCTTGCATCTCGAGCACAGTGGTGTGCGGACCGATCATAGAAAACCACAGAGGCCCCGGACTTAAGAGAGTGGGAAAAGGATCCAGGCTCTTCTAATGGAATCATAATAGAGAAAGACATTCACCCCAACAGCTTCACCACCCAAACAAACAGACCTGAGATGTATCTGAGTGGTTAATGGGCCGGGCACTGTGATTACGTGACCATTTTTGATCACGATTGCGATCCCGTTCTGCTTTCCTGCCTCCCTCACTCCACATGCCGCACTGAAATGGAACCTGTGCTCAATTTCTCTGTAAATGTAGTGCATCGGTGACCCCGTGTGCACTTGGCATTAGCATCACACGTGTGGTCAGGCGGGAATCAGAGTCAACGCATCAAAACCTCAGTGCACTTTTAAGTGGTGTGTTAACAGAGATGTGTTGAGATATGAGATATACGCCGGAATCAGTGGTGATGCACCACGGCCAACAACCCCAATCATTAAAGACCGGGTCCACTCGGAAATCCTGCCAGAACCCTCTGTTCCGTTAAATAAAAAGAAATGCCAGGCTCTTTGTTCCTCCACAGGGAGCACGGGGAGGTCTGGTACTGCTACCCGGGCCTACAGCTTCATTCATTCAGTTCTCTCAGCTTTCTAATGGTTATTCCTGCTTTGTGACCTGTACAAATTAAGACTAGGAGCAAAAAAAGACCGAGCATCACATGACACCCTCTGTTATTTGTTTCGACCCTCACAGGTCTCTTCTTTTTGAAATAAAATCTCAGAAAACAAGGTCAAACATAGCAGCTGTTCTCTACGAGGTGAAACCACATCAACACTCGAAGAACACCACAGCGTTGTTACGAACAGAAGAGGCTTCCAATCTCTGACATTTCGAGGCTAGTAACTAAATACATTTGTAGGATGATGAAGTTTTGCAGGTTGTTCTGGGCTTGTGATTTAGGGTGCAATTGTGTATGTGTGTGTGAATCTGATCTCATGAGATGCTTCTCGCTGGTTTTACACACAAATGCTAAACCGGCATGCCGAGATAAAAACAAAGATAAGCATAGAAATAGACAGCGATCATTGGTGAGACAGGTTTAAAGGGTCGCCCGTAGTGAAAAAGAGTTCTCCATCATACCGGGCGGCGGGGTGGAGGACGGGGGACACAGACACCTCCTGTAGTCTGTGTGACCGGGGCTTCAAGCCCCTACACCATCAATAACGAAATGGCTTCATCTTCTGGAGAAGTGTATGGCTTTAAATGTGTGGAACTACACA
This sequence comes from Gasterosteus aculeatus, assembly GCF_964276395.1. NCBI lineage: Eukaryota > Metazoa > Chordata > Actinopteri > Perciformes > Gasterosteidae > Gasterosteus > Gasterosteus aculeatus. The sequence goes on along the minus strand of NC_135709.1, from coordinate 12,524,932 downwards.
CCCACATACACACATTCCTGTAGATACACAGGCACCAGTGACCGCGTTGATGTGTGGGAGGACCGTGTACCCATCAGAAGTTAAAGCCTTCCCAGGAAATCAGAAACGTATGTTTCTTGCCGCCCCGGTGGTCCTCCGTGGAGGAGAATTCCGTCATAGCCACGGCGCACAACATCACATCTCTCCTCGTATCCTCTCTTCGCCTCTCTCCGGCTTGTCCTGCATTTTTTAAGGGTTCACAGAGGTATTTTTACAACGCCGACCCCTGTTGTATTCACGTCGGATCCTACAGCCCTTTTAGGTGATCAACCTGTGCAATCTGAATAAGTCATAGTTATAGTTATGGATTAACATAATAATCTACCTTGGTAGGTGTTAGCAGACTGCTACAGTTTAATATTTCAGTTCATCTGGATTCTTTATTGCTTCTTTTCTTTTTATGATACTTGTTTTGTTTTTACTATGTCTCTTGTTTGCAGTATACACGATGCTCCTTAAAACAAATAAAGGATTATCATGGCCTGATGCTGTTACATTTCTAATGTTGTGAAAATAACCCGTCTGTCCTCAAGTGGGGTGAAGCATTGCTGAAAAGATGCTAACAATAAAAATCTGGTGATGATGTGGTTAAATGTAACAGTTGTGACGCCATTTAATGCACAGTTTTGTTCTTTTGCTGTATTGTCCCCCTCTTGTATTTTCTCCTCTTCCACAATGGTCCATTTGTATCCCGCTTGTGTTTCAGCTCCAGTGATTCATAACTCTCCGAGTCTGATAACTGCGTGAAAGGGGGAAAGTTGGCAGGAGCGTGAGGCCCGGGCTTATTTAAGAGCCTATAAATGATGTGGAGGGTGACCATTGAACTCTCACGACCTTTGACAGCGGGGCGACGTTTCGGGGATTATCTTCTCTGCTTTGCGCTCCCCTTGCGGGTGAAAGACTAACGCACTGTGTGTGTGTGTGTGTGTGTGTGTGTGTGTGTGTGTGTGTGTGTGTGTGTGTGTGTGTGTGTGTGTGTGTGTGTTGGACACAAGTGATTCACAGCTGAGGACACACTCTCGGAGAGACCATCGAAGCGCAGTCACTCATGCTGAGCCCCGCTAAGGAAAGGTGAAGCCTGTTATTTATCAGCGTCACGAGGTTTCCCCGCAGTAAAAATGTGCAGAGATAGAGACGACGGAAGACGAACGGCACCGCCGGGTTCCACAGATGAGAATGAGAAGAAAACAAAAGTTTCTACTGACGTGCTCAACGATTGGTTAAGTGAATTAAGTGGGTTTTATAAAAGTTCACATTTTCTCAGATTTCACTGTCAATGTGCCACCAGGCCCGGGCAGCCAATGAAAATCAAGCAGGGTCTGGCTTCCTGCCTGGATGCAGGTACACGGGGTCGGGCTAACCAGCTGGTTAGCTCCTCAGCAGATTTTATACTTCCTCGTTCACGACGATATGGACAACACACGCGTTATGTTTACAAACTACAGTGCATTGAATGTATTATAGAACGTTTTCATTGTTCATTCTGTACACATGGCATCCTTAGTCCGTCCATCCCGGGAGTGGGATCCCTCCTCTGACGTTCTCCCCAAGGTTTCTTCCCTTTTTTCCTCTTGGAAGGGTTTTTCATTTTTTGGGGAGTTTTTCCTGTGCCGATGTGATGGTTTTGGGACAGAGGAAGGCAAATTTGTAACTTGCGATTTTGGGGCTTGTTGTGTTCAAAAATGAAGAAACGCCGGACGGACAGAAGTCATCGCAGATCCAAAGGTTAAAATCAAATGTATTTAATAAAAGAGATGGCGTTGTGGTAAAAAGAACATCTCAGCTGAGGAGCCGCTGGTCTCAGCGACCACCAGGCCCCAGGTCAGTCCTTTGACCATCCCTAGTGCCCGTCTGTCGCCTCCACCAGCGAACTCGAGAACAATGGTTCCTACAGGTATTTATAACAATGCTTAAAGGTGTGAAAGTCAGTGTCCACACCTCTGGGAGTGGTCTTCTGGTGAGTTCAATGTAACTCGGATTTCGAATGATCCTTAGTCAATATCAGTTGTTGTTCAAGTATTACATGCAAGCATTCCAGTTGATTACATTACATCAAATACAATCATAACTGCATTGGTATTATTCTATTACAGTTTTACAGAATTACAGTGGTTTTACAATATTGTCATTACTTTATTGATTACACTGTTTCAGAATCATGGCTGTATTCTGGTGTACACTATATGCATTTTTATTAATTTTATGAACCGGATCGTCAATTTGTTTCTAATATCCTACAGGCTATACTAAATAAAATGAAATGAATTGAATTGAATTGCATCGCTTCTTTGAACGTTGAGCTGCGAATGTTGTCGAATTGATTTTCACATCTGTCACAATAAATGGAAAACAGTGGTAGCCCAGAAGAGCAGGGGAACAATTTGCAGACAAGAAGAGGAAAAGGTGTTTTCACAGCTAGATGATTAATGTCTCGATGAAGACAGGACATTTGTTTTGAATTTAAATGCATTATGAATGACACATGTGAGAAAACAAACAGCGAGAGAACGGAGTCCGCTCTCTCCCCATAATAATCTGCTCATTTAAGTATTTGTCCCGGGCCAAAGGAGCAGCTGCACTTCTTCACTTGAAGCTTGCAGAGTCCACTCAGAGTGCCAGGATGGCACTCAGCCTCAGTTTCGGAAGACGTCCACTGCGCTGTTTAATACGACATTCTGGGCCAGATTTACTGTGATGGCTTTTGAGGCAAGGGGTAAAATATGACAAAGCACGGACCCGTGACCCCGGGATGTTTAGCTAGAGGATTGGCAAATATATTGCTTTTCTCCCTTCTCGTGGACAGGATTTGGATAAAATGGAGCCGTAAATCAGACTTGAATTCAAACCTATACAGCTCTCTGGCTGTATAGGCCTCTGTATTTGAGCAGGAGAGAGGGGGAGGGGGGGGTGCAGGGGTGGGGGAGGGGATTACTGTGAGTGTGATGTCCATTACTGCATTGCAATGCATCGGGATTTGATAGAAGCAGGTGATACAGACATTCTTGTGATACAAGTTTGATTTCCCGTGGTGTCCATCTCCAAGAAGTTATTTTAACATCAGGAAACACGCACACACACACAACCCAGTGTGTGCCGGGGGACAGATTGATGGAATGTGAATGTCAGCAGTCTCTTTATTTACTCTTCGTATAAAACACTGAGCATTAACAGCAGGTTTCCTCCCCAGCACGAGGTAATTGACTGTTTCAAAGCGCCAACACTTCATAACCCAGGATGTGTGTGTGAGACTGAAACTGAATTTGAGAGAGAAAACAAACATGTTTTCTCGCGTGCAGGGAGAATATTAAAATGAACACTCCTTTATATTCCACACACACACCCCTCAACCGCCTCCCCCCACGATCTCTCCTCCCTCCCTCCCTCCCTCCCTCCCAATGAGGATAAGGGTCAGCGGCGTTGGGCAGAGCCACTCCAACCCTGATTCTTCTTTATGAGCGCATTAACATTCAGGCATATTCATTGTCAATAATGCGAAGTAACAGTGACTGAGGAGGAGGCCGCGTGCCACCGTCAACCCCAAAGTGTCGATCGAGGAAGGTGAGCGGAATCTCGTTTTAACGAAGACAGCTTTGTGTCTCTCAGCAGAAGATGCACTCTGCAGCCATCTCTGTGAACACTCTTTTATTTGCTGCATTGAGAAAACATGAAGGTGGAAGTATTTCAATTGACTTTCATACGTTACGAACGTCCCCAACAGGCATAAATACTGTACAAAAAGACAGTCCTCTTTGACCCCTTTCCTACACCTTTACCCTGATATGTCCAATCAGAGAAACCCGATGTATCCCACTTGTATACAAGATATATTCTTGAGAGGGCTACAGTCACACAGGCTCTGTGAATAGTTTTGTGAAAGCGCTAACTCTATATTCCACAGCTTTCAGAAGAATAATGTTTACGTATTGTAAAATACAATGTGCCACACAGACCAAGACAAAAAGCTACACACTGAAATGCATGTTCCATTAAGAGGTGTTGTTGTTGCAGCCCCCCCTCTCAAAGCTGTGCAGATGTAGCAGTGTCAGCTGCCTCGTGCTCACACACCGTCCTAACAGGGAACATAAAGTTAACGAGAGGCTCGTCAGTCGTCTGTTAATTAGTCTCAGGGTTCGCCAGTTGATTTCTGCTAATTAGGGTTGTGGGGTGCTAATTGCTATCTCTCTATTCATGCTAATAGGTGTTAAAAGACAGGTGTCCAAAGTTGTAAAAACAGCAGCAGACACAACATGGTGCCCACCTGCTCCTGCTCTGGTTGGCCATGACGCTAATTGATGTTAATTGGCATGTTAACAGTTACGGGCCTTTTGTACCAGACAGCGGTGCTTCGTCCTTGACATACTGTGTGTGCGTCATTCTAATAAACCAAACGCATGTGATGTTTGGTTGTTTCAATGCGTTTCCCCCGCCTGTTGGCTGCGCTGTTTGTTTTCTCTCTCAAATAGGTGATTTGATAGTTGCCAAATATTTTATTTTTGTTAATATGACAAGGCATCTGTTGCAACGCACACACACAACTGCATGTTAACATCTTTAGCAACATAACTCAAATTCCAATGGAAAACTCACTGCCCTGTTCTCTTGCACGATGGCAGTGAATGAAAGGACCCGTTTCCACTTAAATGGATGCCTGCTTTTGTAACATTACTGTGAACAGGCAATGATTTAAGCCCAAAACTGAACAATCCTTTTTCACATCTATGGTTCTTATCTCAATAACAAGCAAGTTCTAGTGGATGTGAAAGCAACTAGACGGAACAGAGTGATACGGAGTGCTAATCCTTTAGTCATCAGTTCTTCTTGTTTTGGGTAGGCGCAGCTTCTCCGTGTTGAGGAACTGCTCGATTTTGGACATCTGGGCTCTGAACGATGACTGTTGGTCCTCCCTCTCCTGGGAGCAGGGGGACTCCCAGTCGGACTCGGACTTGGCCCTTCAGCTGAGTTTGGATCTCTGCTACACCTGGTGATAGTAGACAGACATTGTTAAATCACCTTCATGTCATGTTCAAATAATACGGTAAAACGGTTCTTTGGAGCTTGTAGTCAATATCTCATGTTTTTTATTAATACAGACACTGCGATTTGTTCACCGCGTGTGCTCCATTAATCACTCTCTACAATTAGTGGGCGGTAGCTCACAGCCTTTATTTGGCTAACGAAAATAACCTCTGCTTGGCAAAACCTTTTGTACAATGTACAATAGTGCAAAATGGAGACAAATTATCACAGTCATTCAGCCTGCTACTGCTGATAGCTGCGTATTAGCAGTGGTTAAATAAAAAAGATAGTTTGATCATCATCTGCCATCTCTGTTTCCAAATAAGCACCTGCTCTATTAAAAGGACTCACCCGGATCTGGATCTGGTGAGTCTGCTAACTGGAAAAGACGCGGCGGAACCCGAAGCTCTGCTCTCCTGTGCACAAACGACACCAAAGAGCACAAAGTTTAGACATCTCATTCCTTCTCCGTCCTCGGCGTCCCACCATGAAGCAGACATCCTAGAGCAGAGGGAACGTTGACCAATAGACTCGGGGCAGACAATAACCAGTGGCAACCGATATATAACAGTATCTGGCCCCTGAGAAGGCAGCCAGGCCCGGTCTGAACTCTGGGTGACGTTCCCAGTGTTCAGACAAAATAAAAGCTTTGGCCCTCGCTACAATTTGTTCAACCATTGGACCGGCCTTTTTTTTTTCCCCCTCGAGGCCCGGTGCGCTTCATCTCCCTCAATTGCCGGCACCTGGATCTGATAAAAACGAAGAGTGGCCGTTTGCAGTGATGGTAACAAAGGAGAGAGCGAGAGTGAAGAAAAAGAAAAAAAACGAGCAGGGCAGAGCGATGATGAAGTGAGAGGCAGTGGGGCTGAGGGGATGGATAGTGACGGAGTGAGTGAGAGAGGAGGGGCGGTACACCGAGCGCCATTGGGGAGACCCTCTGTCGCAGCTCGTTCGTCCTCTGTCTGTCTGGCTGTCGGCTCCACGCCTTCGCTCGACACCCGACGGGAACATCAGCCATCGGCCCGTCCAGGAGCCCGCTCGGAGCTCCAGCACTAATTCCCCCCCCGGGGGCGTCCACTCGGGACAGCATTTGGGAAACGGCGGAATAAAGTGGAACATGGGTGATGACTTTGAGCCAACTTCTTTGTTAGAGAAGATATTTTATAGGGAACATCATGCTGGGGGCGTCACATCGTAATGCAGAACACGGCTGCTGTGGTGAATGGGACTTGTCCTACTTGCTGCAGGTTCAGATCATATTCTGAAATCATTCCTTCATTACGGGGCGTGTGGGCAGGTTTGTAAATCCTCGGTGCGGAGTGACCTCTGACCTGTAATAACGGGATCAGCGTGCAGCTAAAGATCGCTCCACATGTGTTGGCGTGCTAACAATTTGTCCCACGAGAGCCGCTTCCCTACTCCTCCACGGGTTCTGTCACTCACCGGGTCTGCCACCGCTGTCTCTCCCGGGCGCCTCGGTGAGGAAGCGACGGACCCAGAGACGCCGGAGGCCCCCAGCAGATCCGATGCTCTGGTAACCTCAAAGGGGACTGGGAGGAATGAGGTGAGGGAGGGCGAGAGATGACTGATCCTTTATGATGGTTTGAAATACAGTTGTGCATCACCTATGTTGCATAACGACACAAATGCCGGCGTCACCTTTGTCGGGCTTGCTTTTGAGGAACGCAGGTATCGTGCATAGACGGCGCTGTGTTAAGAGACAAAGACAGAAATAACAAGACATCATCTGCGGTGTCCATGGCTCACATATTCATGTTTAATCTAACTGACTCTGCACAAATACATTATATGGTTTTGAAGGTCAACCGAATGCACAAATAAAATATACCTGTAGTTTGTTCTGAACACAAAGTAATAAAGCTGTCAAATGTCCCCACAGACTTTGAAGAGGACAGTACTGCGAAGAAATACTCTCTCGAATGCCACTGAATGCTAATCGTATGCTGTGTGTGTTTGAACAACTACCGAACCTGAACAAACGGATGCAGGAAGGATGCATGTGCCTCATCTGTGGAGAGCTCCGCTCTTCTCTGGGCAGATGACGACCCGAGCAGAGGGGACTGCTTTGTACCACCGTCCGGCATCTCTTTAGCAGGAGAGCGGTCGTAGGGTTCTGCAGCGGTTTGCCTAATGTCTGAAGGATCACCTGGTTGAGGTTGTGTTGTCCCTGACTTGGGGACACTACCACCGTCCGACTGAGCCGCTGATGCACCGTCGATCTGTGAGCTGCAAACGTCAGACTGATTCGGAGGTTCAGGAAGTTTTCTGGACAGATCGGCTTCCGTTTTCTCTCGAACGAGATAAATCGGACTTGTAGTAACCGACTCGGCAAGGGGGGTGACCTCATCACACCGAAGGCTTTGCCCCTCTTGGACGACGCGGTTTGGCTCCCGATCGGAGCAGCACGGGGCCGAGGGCGTCTCGTATCGTTCACCCGGGCGGCTGGAGTCGGACTCCGCGCCGCAGTCGGCCGGGAGGTCGTCAACCTGCTGCGCGGCGCTCTGGCCTGTGGTCCTACCGGCGGGCGTCTGGGCCGCAAGCGGGGTTTCTGCTGCCTGCCACCTTGTCTTTCCTCCCTCCCCCACCAAGCACGTCCCTGTTGTTCCTGTTTCAGGCCGTTCGGGTTCCTGCCCTGACCCGAGGATCTCCTCTACTCCGTCTGCAGTTTGAGCCCCTACGCTGCCTCCTTCCTTCGCATCGTATCGCTTTCCGTTCAATCGCAGCTCCTGGTGTCCTTCTCCCTCGTCTCTGTCGTTTTCTACCTGTCCCGCATCGTCTTTCCAACTCTGCTCCCTCTCCCCCGTCCCTCCAGTCCGTTCATCACTCTGTCCTAAGCTCATCCAGCCTAAGGATCCATCGACAGACACATGGCATTAGAACGGTTGATTCTGTTGAAAAAAAAAAATCATCACAGCATCATGAATAGAACTTGTATCTTGTAGTCTGTCAGTTAACTTGTTTTCTAGGAGTATAGGTCTATGTGCTGTGTGTTTATGTTTAGTTGGCTGACCTCCAGATGCTCCAGTGGCATCTCGCTCAGCCGCGACCCTCATGTCCTCCAGACGGTCTGGACTGTGTGTGAGAGGAGACCAAGTGCTGCAGACTGCTTAACACGGGTTCGTTAAGAGTTCCCTTTCATCTGATGCCCTCTGGAGGAACGCCGCCACTCATCTGAGTGGAGAAATACACACAGTCGCCTGCTTTTTACATTTATTCACAGATTTGCTCCATGTTGTTATGAACTTTGGGCTTATCTATTGCTAAACTTTTAACAGGTCATGCTGGACCGCTTAGTACTTTCCATCTGAACCTAATATTTAAAAAATCTGGAAGTATTGTTTAATAAAACAAAACGGCTTTCAAACTGAAAACAGCACTTAATCAATATGGACTTGTTGGAGTCCCTCATTTCACTGTAGTTGTCGAATATTATTAAGCCTATACTTCTTGTGGGTGTTATATGCAGAGGGGACCTGCATCTGCTTGGGGAATGCAGATTAAAATAAATAAATAAACCCAAGGTCAGTAGGTCACAGTTGAGGTACGATCAGTAATTACTTTCAGATTTTTAAAGATAACAATAAAAGAGCTTCGTGTATTTGTGGTAAAATAACCGATACCTGTGTGTTTTGAATCCACCGTGCGTGCGTGAGTGCGTGTGTGCCTGCAATTCACATATATGCTGAGCATGCACTTTGGCCTGCGAGGACAGATCGGCGTGTTCCCGACGGAGCTCCTCGTGAGCCTCCTTCACCGCGCGAAGCTGCTGCTGCTCGCCCTCGATGCGTTCCAGAAACACCGCCTTCTGTTCAAACATCAATGTTTTTTTGAAAAATGTCAGAGCTGCCCTGGCGTCCCTCTCACTGCGGTCTCCTACCTCTTTGTCCCAGCTGTGCTTGGACGCGCAGTCGCTCTCCATCAGTTAAGCCACCTCATCTTCCGCCGCCTGGCTTCTCTCTCTCATCGCCCTCTGTTCTCGCTTAAGGGACTGCAGTAAAATTAATCACATTTTTATATGTTTATTTAAGGTGAACAGAGGGTCTTAAACAGAGTGGCGAGAAACGGAGAGCGAACACTTCTCGCTAGTACAAATCAGTTGGCTTGTGTAATTTTAATAATGATTTTAATAAATGAAGGAAATGGGCGAATTAAGAGAAAATTTGAAAAGGGTGGCAGGGAGAGAAGAAAGGTGAGTGATAAACTGTGAAGCCATAAATGGAGAATAAACACACTATCATTCAGTTGCGGAAAGGATCACATTCACTAATGTATATTCTGTGATGTACAACACCACATTCATCACGTTTATGAGGAGAAACCACAGCTGTCATTTATTTATCTTATTGTGTAAATTCACTCCGTAAGCATTTAAATAGAACGCGACAAACTACTGATCCGCACGGGGCCAACGGGTGCTGCAGGGGCCGTTGTGTTTGGAAGATAATCAGATAATAAGTCTCCTCAGTATGTGACTAAAGGTGTTTTTTAGGAGACAAATGGTTGTAATATCCAGCTGTTGGTCTGGTCTTGTTTATTAAGGTAAATGCCGGTATTCATATGATGCTTTGGTACAATGATGTTAAGCATAACAGTTTAATTATTATTTTTGCCAAAAAATGGCACTGTTGCAGATACACAGCTGAATGTAATTTATTACTTCAACTCAAACCTGCTACTGTTATGTCACAATAATGTTTTTTTTTTTTCTATTTTGGATTGTTAAAGGGACACTGATATTACACGTCAAAATCAATACTATTAAACAACTGTATAAACTACTGAGTAATGGCTTCTGAGAGAGAATTTGTCCAAAAAAAGATGACGTCTTTGTGATGTCATCAGGGTTATCTCAGCTTGGACAGAAAGTCTGGATGAACACACCACCGTCTCATGCTTTACCAGCACAAAAGGTGACAGAAAACATTGTTTATTCGTACAGCTGAGTGGTTCTTTGAGATTAACTCCTTTTTTACGGTCTGCTTTAATTCTTTTATTCCCTAACATCGGTCTACTAAAATCCTGCTTTGCTTTAAAAAGAACAAAAGAAAATTCCCAGACACTAACAATTGTGAATTTTCACAATTCTTTTTTCGCTACGTTTACATCCTTCCATTGTTCTTCACAAGTCTGATTCTGCTAAAGCAATACACATCAATGAGTTGAAATTGTTGAAATGGGCCAGCACAGGGACTGATTCGACAGCTGTGTCCTTAAACCAGCAGAGTCTCACCTGGTGCTGCTCCCTCAGAGTGTGCAGCTGCTGCTCCACCCTGCGCACCGTCTGCGTCTGACTCAGCAGAAGCTGCTGCGTGTGCTGCAGACAGCTCATCAGTTCCTGAGCAAAAAACAGGTATCCACCAGGTAGTCAGAACAACGGCACACTTCCATTGACACTTTCTTCCAGTGTGTCAGTGTCATTGTGACCCTCAAAGAGAAAATAAGATATGATCAAGTTTAATGGAGTAGTCACAAATTACCTTCTACCGGTCTGCTCGTTTCTTACCAGCTTTTCTGCTCTCACAGCCACATTTTACTCACAGAGTTTTTTGTTCATTTCAGTTTCCTGAACAAGCAACAGAAACGTATGAAAAATAAGCATTATTTTGTTTATTTTAAATGAGTATCCCGTTTACGGCTCGTTCTTTACCAGGTTCAGTTGGTGGTGCAGCTGCTCGCTGTGCTGCTCTCTGCCTGCGGCACCGCGGGCCTCGTCCCGTCTGACTGACGTCATCCTGGCCTTGATCAGCTCGTGACTGACCTCCTACTAACAACAATAATCTGGTTAAATACTGACAATTTAATTTCTGTTTTGTAATTCTTAGGATACCACAGACATTTATTGGCTGTGATGGAGTCTGAGAAAGTCACGGAGGGCGTAAACAGCATTTCGGCTGACCCACAATCTGTTACATGAAACAGACGCCTCGACAGTTTACCTCAGATAATTCCTGATGTTGTTGCACTTTTTTACAAACCTTCGTCAGTGACACAATGGTGGCTTCTTGTTCTTCGTTTGCGGCAGTCAGCTTCTTTATTATTTTCAAGGCCTCCTCCACTGTAAGAATTACACACGGTGAGACACCATGGGACATACTGACTTACATTACTGAAAGTGAGGGGAAGACAGGATAAGCAACTATAACTTTGCTAATTTCTATACAGAATGAGCCAACTGCATACCTGAATCAACCCTTTACATAGAGGGGACATTGTGAGTTACGAGATTAGAGATAAATGCGTTTTTAAATTAATTGCTCTGACAGTGTAATTGGCGCTGGTCATGTCTTGACAACAATAGCGGAGCCGATGTCACTTTAACACTTTAACACTTTTACACAGCACTATAGGACTCATTTAAAATAGCCAAGGTTGAGATCTCCTTGAGTTGTTTCCAACACCTTGTTACATTCAGGCTGCTCTGGGTCACTATTAACCTGGAAACTTCAGCTTTGCCCAGAGAGGAAGTATCTATACACTGTGTATCATAGACTGTGCATAGGGAGGCGCATACTCATCCATCCAGCCATTAATTACCTTTTGCTCTAGTTTCTCGTGGGCCTGCTTGACCATGGCACACTGCCTGGCGAGAGCGCTGAAGCGTTTCTCCACCTCGCCCATCTGATTCAAGTGGCTTTCCTTTGTCTGGCTCTGCAAGGTCGATTTCTGCCCCTGTAGAGAAGATCAAGTCAAAGACACACAACGACATGAGCTCCTTCTCCCCAGACAAAAGAAAGATAAATGGTGTAACAATAAGAACTATAAGTAGGAACTATTGTTTAGTTCCGTGAGTCACACGGACTGTTATTGTGAAACACTGCCTTGTAACCAGACCGAGCACGATGGACCGTACACGCGACGTGAGAATGTATTAAAGTTTATAACCCAGTGAGGTGAGACCTGGAAGAGTGTCCTCGTGTTTATGATTAAGCACCGCATTATAACATGGTGGCAGCGGGAGAGGACTCGGTCTGAGTACGTACTGGTTTACTCCGGTCTGAAGAGTGTTAACTGCTGCTAGGTTGAGCCGCTAGCGCGCGACTGCCGTGTGATTCCATGGAGGGACTTAAGCCGCCACAGACGTTGTGTTTGGGCTCCAGCAACCTCTCTAAAACATGGAAGAATTGGAGGGATGAGTTTGTCCTGTATCTGGATCTAACAATGGCTGAAGCTGACGATAAACAGAAGGTAAAACTGTTCAGCTATCTTGTCGGCGAGAGTGGCAGAGAACTTTTGGATACCCTGATGGGCGACACAGCTAGGGATGCATGGAGGATAGAGGACATCATCACAAAGTTTGATGATCATTGCAACCCCAGTGTGAACGAGATAGTCGAACGCTATTGTTTCTTCACGAGAAATCAGGGCGCCAGTGAAAATATAGACAGTTATGTCACAGAACTGAGACTGCTGGCCAAAACATGCAACTTTGGGACTTTGAGAGACTCGCTCATTCGTGATAGGATTGTGTGTGGTGGTAACAATACGATCATGAGAGAAAGGCTGCTGCGGGAGAAAAACTTGACACTGGACACATGTTTACAACTGTGCAGAGCAGCAGAGCTCTCCAAGGAGAACGTTAAAACCATCACCGGGCCGATGGTTGAAGAGGTGCATGCCGTGCAAGGGGCACAGTACCAGTGGAAAGGCAACAACACAGTGGAGTGTAAATACTGCGGAAGAACACATGAAAGGACCAAACAGAAATGTCCGGCGTTCGGAAAGAAGTGTGCAAAGTGTGGCAGAGAGAACCACTTTGCAGCCAAATGTAAAGCGAAACCAGACCAAAGGAGGAAGAAAAATGTGAGTACAATAGCAACAGAATATGTGAGTGATGAATATGTTGATATAACATGTATCACTGTGACAGACACTGAGATAGTGGATGCAGTGGAGACGGACTTGGGCAAAGATGAAGACCCAGAGAGAGAACAGGATGTGAAAGATAACACTGTTAAAGAGGACACTCAGCTTCTCTATGCTGGTATGCTACTAGGCAAAGACATGGTCAAATTCCAAATAGACTGTGGTGCTAGTTGCAACATCATCCCCATTAACCTGCTGAATCCAGACACCGAGCTGGAACACACTAAAAGTGTACTAGTTATGTACAACAAAAGCAAGCTGAAGCCAATGGGGAAATGTAAGATTAAAATAAGGAATCCAAGAAATCACAAACTATATCGCTTGGAGTTCCAAGTGGTGAACACAGACGGTGCAGTGCCTCTGCTGGGTCGGAAAGCCAGTGAGGCGATGAAACTGATTAAAGTGCTCCATGAGAATATCATGACAATAGACAGTATAATCACAACAGGAAAACCGACAACAGGGTGGACGATGGAACAAATCAAAACAAGTTATGCTGACGTGTTCACTGGAGATGGCTGCCTTGGAGGAAAATACAAGATGGAGGTGGACAGCACAGTGAAGCCAGTGCAGCTGCCAAAGAGACGGGTTCCAGTGGCCCTGATGAAACCACTGAAGGAAGAGCTTAGAGACCTGCAACACAGAGGGATAATCACTCCTGTAGAATGCAGCACAGACTGGATCAGTGCTATGGTGGTAGTACAGAAACAGAATGGCAAGCCAAGGGTCTGTATTGATCCCAAACCCTTGAACAAAGCACTAAAACGCAGTCACTTCCCACTTCCAACCATCGAGGACATCTTACCGGATTTGTCAAAAGCTAAAGTGTTCACAGTGTGTGATGTCAAGAGTGGATTCTGGCACGTACAGCTGGAGGAGGAGTCCAGCTATTTGACAACGTTTGCCACTCCATTTGGAAGGTACAGATGGCGGAGGATGCCGATGGGGATAAGTCCGGCCCCTGAAATATTCCAGAGAAAGCTGCCACAAGCGCTGGATAATGTACCTGGTCTGTACATTATAGCGGATGACATCCTGATCACAGGACAGGGGGAGACACAAGAGGAAGCGGAACGGGATCACGATGAAAAACTGAAACAGTTTCTCGACAGATGCAGGGAAAAGAACATAAAATTGAATGCAGAAAAATTCAGACTGCGACAGAAGGAGACCACATACATTGGACACCGCTTGACGACAGATGGACTCAAAGCGGATCCTGAAAAAGTGCGTGCTATTGGGTAGATGCCAGCACCGACAGATGTAAAAGCAATGCAGAGGCTGATAGGTATGGTTAATTACCTCACCAAGTTTTGCCCACACCTCTGAGACCAATGCAAGGTATTGAGAGACCTGACACACAAGGACAGTGAGTGGACATGGACAACAGAACATGAGGAGGCATTCCTCAACCTGAAAGAGACAATTGCGAATGCTCCAGTATTGAGATATTACAACCCTGAGGAGGAGCTGACAGTACAGTGTGACGCTTCAGACACAGGTTTGGGCGCAGCACTGATGCAGATGGGGAAGCCAGTCGCTTTCGCAAGCAGGGCACTTACACAAACTGAGGGGCGCTATGCCCAAATAGAAAAAGAGTTTTTAGCAGTGGTTTTCAGCATGGAGAAATTCCACCAATACACATATGGCCGCAAAGTCACTGTACAGAGTGATCATAAGCCGTTAGAAACCATTGTACGCAAACCCCTGCTGAGTGCACCCAAAAGGCTGCAGAGCATGATGCTGCGCATACAAAAATATGACTTGGATGTCATTTATGTGCCTGGAAGAGACATGTTACTGGCCGACACTCTCAGCAGAGCCTATCTTCCTGAGAGTACACCGGTGGAAGCTGAGCTGGAGACTGTCAACATGGTGCAACACTTACCGATCTCCTCAGACAGACTACATGACATAAATTCTGCCACAGAAAAAGACACCACATTGCAGCTTCTCATTAAAACAATGAGCCAGAGATGGCCCAAGGACAAATCACAGGTACCGAGTGAAATCAGGCCTTACTTCTCATTACAAGGAGAATTAAGCCACCAAGATGGAATAGTCTTCAGGGGTGAGCGTGCCGTAATTCCTGACAAGCTGAGATCAGACATCACTGGTCGATTACACTCATCGCATCTGGGTGTTGAAGGATGCCTACGTAGAGCTAGAGAGTGTGTCTACTGGCTGGGCATGAACGACCAGATTAAGACGTATATAGCCAAGTGTGATATCTGCAGGTCGATGGACAATAAACAACAAAAAGAAACATAGATGTCACATGAGGTTCCAAGCAGGCCATGGGCGAAGGTGGGCACAGATCTGTTTGTGTTTGACAACAAGAACTATCTCATCACTGTGGATTATTGGTCGAACTTTTGGGAAATAGACTACCTGGTAGATACCAAATCCACCACAGTGATAAAGAAACTGAAAGCTTATTTTGCCCGCCAAGGCATTCCGGATTCAGTGATGTCAGACAACGGCCCACAATACGCGTCCCAGGACTTCCAAAAATTCTGCGAACTGTGGGGATTTCAGCATGTGACCTCGTCACCTGGTTACCCGCAGAGCAATGGCAAAGCAGAATCAGCTGTCAAGACGGCAAAGAGACTTCTCATGAAAGCCAAAGCAGCTGGACAGGATCCTTATCTTGCAATTCTGGACCACCGCAACACACCGTCACAGGGCCTGGATAGTAGCCCAGCACAGCGACTACTCAGTCGCCGTACCAAAACACTGCTGCCAACGAAAGCAACCCTGCTCAGGCCAGAAGTCGTTCAGGTCAGCCAGAAGCTGAAGAACAGGCAGCAACGTCAGGGTACATATTACAACAAATCAGCGAGAGACTTGGACACACTTGCCACGGGTGACTGTGTGAGGATACAGCCACTCCCACCCAACGCTGTCTGAAGACTAGGCAGGGTGCTGAAGCCAGTTGATGGGAGGTCCTATGAGGTTCAGTTGCAATCTGGAAGTGTCATTAGGAGAAATCGCAGACACCTCAGGCGTGCACCTGGTGTGACCTTTAGTGACCCTCTCGATATGGAGATCAGCATTCCCAGTCAGCCACAGGCTGTAAGACAGGAACCTGCAGAGTCTGTTCCTGTCCCCCACGGTGTTGCAACAGAACATACACCCAGAGACACTGGTGGCGGAGACACCCCTGTCACGACCAGAGCCGGGCGTACAGTGGTGCAGCCACAGCGATATAAGGACTGTGTGGTATCATGCAGATGAATGCTGATGTTTACATGCACCTGACACGTGAAAAGTGTACAAGCGCAAAAGTTATGGTTTATTTGATATTGTTGTGATCATTTGCACATTTCATGTTCGTAGCGAATGGTTGAGTGTTATCTCACTGTGAAATTGGTGATGCTGTGTTTTTAGTTTGTTATAGGCTATGTTCATCAGTTGCTGAGAGAAGGTTTTATAGATGAGCATATTGAATTGTTTATAATTTAGCAATAAGCAGCGTCGGTGTCAGTATTATCATCTTGCTGGTTGGTCACAGTCAAATGTTGAGATAACAGCTCTAACTCTGAAAAGAGAAAGGATGTAACAATAGGAACTATAAGTAGGAACTATTGTTTAGTTCCGTGAGTCACACGGACTGTTATTGTGAAACACTGCCTTGTAACCAGACCGAGCACGATGGACCGTACACGCGACGTGAGAATGTATTAAAGTTTACAACCCAGTGAGGTGAGACCTGGAAGAGTGTCCTCGTGTTTATGATTAAGCACCGCATTATAACAAATGGGAGCGGTGAATGGAGGTTTACAAAGAGAAATGAGGAAAAAAGGTCTAAAATGTTTCTTTTCCTACAGCGATGGTTTAACATATCGTTTGATGACGAGACTAATGCTGCTTCTAATCTGCTGCCAGTAGCTGTTAGCTTGGGCTTGCATGACCACCACAAGCAAAGGGAAACACAGAGGCTGCCTGGATCACAAGTGAACACAAGTGGTGTCAAGGCTCCAGGAAGTCACCGCCAAAACGCTGTGTCGTATAATTGCAAAATTGCAAAACTTTGTAATCAATAAGAATGAAACAAACCTTATTTAGTGTGTAAATGAGTGAGAGTACCAATTTGATTTGTTTTAACGATAAAAACAGTCAGGCTAGCCGTTTCCCCCTACTCTCAGTCTCTCACACAAGCTAAGCTAACTGGCTGCTAGCGCTAGCTCCGCACACAGACATCGAAGTAGTACTGATCTTCTTTTTCACATCACATCAACACAAGATTTAAAAGGCAGGTGCAGAACAAGAGGAAGCAAAGTAATGTCCGGGAACTGAGGGGCTCGCGGTTCGACAAGGATCAGCTTTGTCTTTTTCTGCGGGATGAAGGAAATAAAGTGAAGACATGTCTCACAGCGCTTTATTGCTCCTCAAACTGCCATTTTGGTTTGATCGTCTGTATCAAGCTGAGCGGATGCTTTGTTTGCCCCGCTCCCCTCTCCTGACTTGGTCGTCTCCCTCCTGTGCGGCAGAGCCACTGTTATGTGAAGAGGGTTCAGCCGAGCGAGGCCCGGTTATAAAACATTTTAATAGATATTTTCTCTGCTGTGGCTGGCAGTTCAAAGTGTCGCGCACTCCCCATCCGTTACTCCTGATGAGCTCTTCCCTCCTTAGCACCGTCCCGTCGCCCTCCTTTTTTCTCACTCCCCCGATCCTCTGTCAACAGTCTGCAGGAGAGGAAAATCCCTTCTCACCAGCTCATTGGATGTCTTCTCCAAGAAAAATTCATAGATCAAAAAGGCTTTTCAACTTTCTTTTGGGATAAAACCATTTTCAAGAATGAACATTATTTTCAAGCGAGCGCTGCTGCCTGCAGTGACACCGTTATCGAAAGGGTCTAAGGCAGGGGTCTCAAACTCGTGGTCCCGCGGGCCAATTGCGGCCCTCGGGACGATATTTTGTGGCCCCATCCATAATATGAAAGTGTAATGTTAGTGCGGCCCGCAAGTTTTATACTGTAACCCCACTGTCAGCTGCTGTGTGGGACACGTTATGATGTTCTGGTTTCCTACTGTGTGCTTGTCCAGTGAACGTGGCATGCATGTGACTGACATGGGGGGCGGGTCGTGTGTGTCGGCCGAGGTGCAGAGAGCAGGAGGGTGAAATTCAGTTTCCTGCCCTCTTTCGCGCAGGTGATCATGTGACTAACCGTTAGCATCGCTCGTTTAATAAAGTTTTCCTTTACGACTCACACTAACAACACATGAAGCATCTGACGTCACCGACGAGCGTCTCCGTCCATTACTACGCAGCTTCGATTCACGTAACTTCACGTTTGGCTATAAAGGAATTCCACGGTCACATGACCTTAGGTCTCCCCCGCTGAGTTAAAGGAGGACTAGTGTTGTAGTCTCATTCGGACCGATCCCCCAGGGTGGGGTTCAATGACTGCTTTTGAAAGTGAGTGTTAAGTTGTGTTATTGTCGACCATGCCGTTCGGACGCTAGTCTGGCCCGCGTTCGGTTGAAGTGGGCTGCATCTGGCCCGCAGCTGATTTGAGTTTGAGACCCCTGGTCTAAGGGCTTGCGAGCTACTTGTCAATCAACCAAGTCATGGCGATCTACAGTGCGGGGGGTGGGGGGGGCGCACGACACCTATGCCTTAAAGTGTTCAGAGGGCAAAACATATCCACAATATAACCTTTAAAAAAGCTAACCTAGGAAGATCGTATCTTTGTCTAGTATTAAATGAAAATGTACTCCTTCATTATTGATCCACAGCTGCAACTAATGATTTTGCTCAGGATTGATTGACGTGTTTATCTCATTTTTATTATCTGATTAACCATTTAGTTGACATTGATTCGTTACGTGTCCACAGTCTCTAAGCGATTCTTAAAGGGGTCGTATTGAGCAAATCGGTTTACTTGTGGGCCTAATTTGTATGATATTGAACGGAATTATAGTTGTAAAAATATCAGCTCATTTACAGAGATTAAATCGCACTGCCATGATGATTTATTTATAAGTGTAATTAGTCAGGCCATATTGTTCCAGAGCTCAAATTTGCAATTTAGCAGATCATCGAGATGTGGCAATTAAATCTCCTCAATCTCAACCGCCACTGAAGTTAAAGTAAGTTAAATTAAAAAGGAGCCCAGCAGACCGCGTCGCGTGAATTAGCAGAGGACCGGCCCCACGTGACCAAAAACACCAGCCAGTGTCTCCCGGATAGAATATCAAAAACACCCTCCATTGTCTCTGAGGCGGCGGGTTGTTAATGTGCAGCGGCCCGTGGGGACGGCTGTATATCACTTCTGGGGTGTTGAGTCTGAAGACCAGCCGGGCTCCAACTACCCCCCCCCCCCTCCCGAGCCCCTGACTTGGTTGGGCATGAGCTTCCTTTATTTACTTCTCCCTTTGAAAACTTTTTTTCTCTGGTTTTTGAGAAAGAAAAAGGGAGAAAGGAAAGTGATGGGAGCAGTGGGAGGGTTAATGCGTAGGTTGCAGAGCCAGAGAGGGGAGGCAGTGTGTGTGTTACACGTCTCAGTACCTATAGCGACTTCAGCTCCTCTTTCAGGTTGTTTATCTCCTTGTCTTTTAACTCAGCACTGATCTGGTACTTCCCTTGAAATAGTACGATTATCACTGGGAGTGTTAAAATACCAAAGTGCATCACAAAAAGAATATATGAGTCAGTATACTACTCCTAAAAACATGAATTGAATAACATGTTTGAATGATTTGGGGAACAAGCCCGTCATACATTTTCCTCCTCAATGTTTGTTATGTTGGCCTGAAGCTTCAAGAGAGACATTTGTTGAGAGGGATTTTAATGAATGGCTAAACGCCTTTGTTTAGATATGAAAACGGCAAACCTGACGGTAAAAACATACCTGCTTCTTAACACTGACCAGTGACTCTGAGTGCTGGTTTGACAACATTTCCATTTGATGTTGCAGGGACTCCTGCCACACAGGAGAGAGTTGATCAACACAGCACACCGTATCAAAATAAGCTGTGTGTTGTGTGAGAATATCCAGCCGGCCGTACCGTCTCCCACTCCAGCTCCTGTTTTTCCAACACCAGTTTACTGATCTGATCCTCAAAGCGCGCCTCTGCATCCTGAAACAACGTTTACGTCACGGCTGATACTCAAACACCCAATCACGCACACTGCGTAAAGAGTAATTCAACATCAGACATGCAGGGCCCTGCTAAATTAAATAACGCCACAGTGACATTAGATGTGGCGATGGAGGCTGGAACGGGGCGATTTGAGCTGAGAAATCGGTTGGAGTTGAGCCAGAACTTCAAATGGAGAAAATTTCCCCGGTGCATCCCCCGTATCTTTTTGTAGGAGCATGCAGAGAAAGAGGAACATTAGAGGGGAGGTGATATTTGTGGAAAGCCATCCCTATCCTCCCTCTTCCCTGGGAGAAGCCAGGTAAAAGTCAATTGCTCTCTATATAACCACAGAACTTTTTTATGTGCACGTGGGAGCTGGTTAACTCACTACGTTTTCTTATATGTTCCAATTAAACTATCATACCAGCAAGGCGGTGCCCTCAAAAAAAAAGGAGAAGAGTGTGAATGCACAGGAGATAAAGGTGAGGAATCATTATTGGTGTGTGTGTGTGTGAGAGAGAGTGGGTTTGTTTAAAGTTTAAAACAACACTAGAAAGTTTTATTAATCACAAATTTGAAATCCACAACTGCAAGAGCTGAGGGTACAAAAAAAATAATATTTGATCTAATTATAATCTACAAAAACTAATTTACTAACATATCTTTTCCATGACATTTCATATCTTTATCACTTTATATGTGTTCTGAATGGAGGCCTTAAGAATTAAAAAGGGTATTTGGCCATGAATATTTGATATTCCAGCTGAGAGAAGTTAGTCACAGCTGGTCCTGAAGTGTTTGCCGTGATTAACTGTGTCTTCACTAAGCTCACACATTCACACTATCTTCTCCTGCATCAAGTGCCTTCCCATTTAAGTCGATCATTGTGCCACAATCTCACAAGAAAGAGAAAAAAATTAGAGAAAACTAAGCCGTTGGAATTTTACCCGCTCAGGAACGTCCGGCAGCGTTGCGACATCCTCTCGCAACTCAACCTCTCACCCCAGCAGGACCAAACTACAAAACGCTACTTGGCGGCGCCCGAGGAGGATCACGCCGAAACACCATCTCATGCTCGTGGACCAGTTAACACGATCATAACAATAAAAACAAACCACCAACATCCAATCCCCACTTGCCTAACCATTGATCACACTCTCTGTCGTCCGGATTAAAAGTACTTTTAAGAGGCTAGGACGCATTTTTGTTACTTTTACGAATTGAATTTTTTGCGGTTGAATTTTTGTGGTTGAATTTTTTGCGGTTGAATTATTTGTGGTTGAATATTTTAACGTTGAAAAACATTCAGATACATGATTTCAATGCATAAATATTCAACTGCAAAAAATTCAATCACCTTTTTCTTTCCAAATCCGATGACACAGATTTACTTCCAACAGTGACACGACCCAGTGAGCACAAGACGTAATTTCAACGTTGAAATATGGTTGAAATCGGGTTGAAATGAGGTCTGAACGTCTAAGACCTCATTTCAACGTCTTTTCAACCGGCTAAAAATGGGATAAAACATCAATGTGCGAGAAAACGTCAATTTGTTGACAAATGTGTCATGATTTAACGTTAGGTTGGCGCAGGGGTTAGAGAAGGTGTGCTGGGAAGCACAAGGTTGTTGGTTCGATTCCCGGCTGCCCCATGTTCCATGTCGAAGTGTCCCTGAGCAAGACACCTAACCCCTAATTGCTCCCCGGGCAGAAAAGCCGTTGTAAGTCGCTTTGGATAAAAGCGTCTGCTAAATGACCTGTAATGTAATGTAATGTAATGTAATGTAATGTAATGTAATGTAATGTAATGTAATGTAATGTAATGTAACTGGTCGGCGAAATTTGGTCTACACGAAGACGTAATTTCAACGTATTTAATATTTCACTTAAAACGTCATGAATATGTCATGAATATGAAACTACGGATGCGTTTAAGACATAATAATGCGGGCAGGTTCAAACATTACTTGTAAACACGTAACTCCGCTCACATATGTAACGCGCATGCGCGAGTTCTTAGAGGCCTGCAGAGCTCCGATCGGACGCAGCACGAAGCGAAGTTACGGCAGCAGAGCGACATGAACGGGCTGATAGAACCACGACTACCGGCTCCAATGCTCTGTAAGTACGCGAGTGTTTGAATGAAGCACACCTGGAACTATAACCGGGTGTTTTACTTGTGCTGCCCACCCGATACGGGAAAGACGGCCCTTTTTGTTAAGCTAGTTGGCGTTAGCGCAGGTAGTTTGCTAGTTAGCTTGCTAGCTTGGAGCATGCTAGCGTGCAGCATGATGACCTGGACCAAAAGTAAACATCCCAGAATATTTTTCGTGTGTTTGGTGTTACTAATGCGTTAGGTTGTTGCTGTACCCATAAATGGTATTGCATTTCACATTGAAAATACGTTTTTAAAGCAATGGTGGCTAAATACAGATTGCAAGGGTGAAGGGCTGAATTCAACAAGTTGTGCTCTGTACCATATTTCAACGTTGAAATTACGTCTTGTGCTCACTGGGTACTCGCTCAAACAAACAAGCGCTGTTAAACGCACAAGCACGTTGAAAATAAATTATAAACTGTAGGATATTAGAAACAAATTGACGACCCGGTTCATAAAATTAATAAAAATGCATATAGTGTACACCAGAATACAGCCATGATTCTGAAACTGTGTAATCAATAAAGTAATGACAATATTGTAAAACCACTGTAAATCTGCAACTGTAATAGAATAATACCAATGCAGTTATGATTGTATTTGATGTAATGTAATCAACTGGAATGCTTGCATGTAATACTTGAACAACAACTGATATTGACTAAGGATCATTCGAAATCCGAGTTACATTGAACTCACCAGAAGACCACTCCCAGAGGTGTGGACACTGACTTTCACACCTTTAAGCATTGTTATAAATACCTGTAGGAACCATTGTTCTGGAGTTCACTGGTGGAGGCTACAGACGGGCACTAGGGATGGTCAAAGGACTGACCTGGGACCTGTTGGTCGCTGAGACCAGCGGCTTCTCAGCTGAGATGTTCTTTTTACCACAACGCCATCTCCTTTATTAAATACATTTGATTTTAACCTTTCGATCAGCGAGGACCTCTGTCCGTCCGCCGTTTCTTCATTTTTGAACACAACAAAACAATGCAGAAACGGAGAAATAGAATACACACGACACAAAACTATGTACATTGTCCAACCTTCGAGGTTTAATCCACGTTGTTGTGGACTTCAATGCCTTATCGCGCTGATGTGTCAGAGCCCGACCCGAGCTCGACTATATTTTCTAAATATTTATCCGAACCCGGCCCGACCCGGCGGGTCCCGACGGGTAACGACGGGCTCGGGTTGGGTATCCACCCTCTAGTACGCAGCAGACTAGAGACTTAGAGTCACGCGTTACTTTGGCGATGCTGAATCAGTTGAAGCATTTAAAATGTTGCACACTGACAGCAAATGTTACAAAATGCTTCCGTACCCTCCGGATGTGCAGCTCCTCAAAAGTCTCAAGTAGATGGGTTTTAAATTCCAGCAACTGCAGCAAGATGGTGCCTCCACCCTGTGTTTGATAGCGAGTATTAGACAGAGACAGCTCCTCCTCCATCACAGTGCTTCCTACCTGCGAAAGAAAAGTGTGTTTTTCTAATACAGCTACTCAAATACTCAGTTAGTGGTGACATTGGGAATTCTAAACGGTGCAAAATTGGGTCACATGGTGAGAATGTAGGAAAAAGGTGTTAAAAATGAATTTCCACCTGCATACAATTTGCTAACGTGTTTTCCACAAGGAGTGAACTGTTCTGCCACAGAAACAAAACATATTCCATTATTTTATTTCTGATAATCAAACAAATACCCGGAGGTTATTTATATGAAAGGTTTAGATGTAATCCTAAACTAAATAAACAAATGAGCTGGTGAATGTTCTCTGCTTTGTCCTCTGTTGTCAGAAGCGGTAAGTTACAGCGGTGTGCGCGGGGAGGGTCCCGGAGTCAACGCGGAGATCCATCGAGTTGTTGCAGAGCAGGCCAAGGTCCCAGCGGGCCTCTGCTGCCTGTTAATCAAAGAAGAAAAAGAACGTTTAGTTGAAAGTGGTTAACAGAATTGGCTGTTTAATAAGCACTAACACTCTGCCTTTCCACTTGCATGCTTATAATTACTTCCTCATCTGCAGTTTTTATTGCTAAATGGCTTTATTAAAAAAAAATATGCGAGCACATTAAAGCCTCGTAATGTTCTTCAATCACTACAATCCAACCTAATTGCTTTGAAATGACCATTAGGGTTTTTTTCTGCCTTCGTTTTACACCACGTCCATTGCGGAGGAGATAACACCTTGATAAGCCATCTAGGTTTCAAATGAACCAGTCCATTGACACTAATAGGGGTCAGAGCAATAACAATGAATGGACAAATTGCACTGTCAATGCTTTCTAAATTATCTTGGTTATTCAATTTGACCTGTGGATGGTCAATGGCTCAACATAACCAAGAAACTGAGTAACAAACACGCACACACAGAAATATGACTATTTAAGTGGGAGGTCTCCACTAGCCACTGATCTCTTAATAGAACAGACCTTTTCCCCCATTTAACCTGTGCTGGTTTCAATCATGTTGGAGGATTAAATGATCCCTGCTAGAATTGGCCACTATCATAAAATTAAAGTGTGACCCCAGGCTGAGGCGGGTGCGCGAACGCTCGCTGGTGAGTCAAAGTGATGGTGTGTGTCCGTCTTGCGTGCCCGTTGTGTGTGTGTGTGTGTGTGTGTGTGAGTTAGGGGAGTAGACCTTCAATGTCTTTATTCTGCTCCTGCCGTGCTTCACTTGAGCAGGTATTAACCACCATCTCTGAGCCATGAAAAGACAAATTAAAAGAGAAGCCCTCCACATGATGTCTGTATTACCTTTCTGTTGAGTTATGTTAGTTACTGTGTTGTAATGCACTGAGGAAAAGAAAGTTGAACCACAGCCCCAAGATTGTAATACAATTATTCAAGTTTAAGCAATATAATAAACGGAATACTGCAAAGACTTAATGGTAAAGGGTAGTACAAAAGGAGTTTTCTCCCTGGAGACATTTCATCATGTTACAGTAGGGAAAGCAGGGGTTTGAAAATAAAAGGAAATGGATGAATTTCAGTTGTAGTATTGTGCATGTTATTAGTAACGCCTGTGCTTTTACCACTACGACAAGAAAATATCTATTATTAAGTCTGGCTTGAAAACAGCTTATTAGCCTACACAGCACACTGGTGTTGGTTTTTGACATTTGATGTGTCATTAAAGACCACATAATACAGCCCATTTCCTGACCATAATGCAAGTATTTACTGTTCAAGGCAAATATTAAATATTTAATTAATTGTAAATACTGTATTTTTCTTTAGAAAGTTCTTTGTTTTTAAATGCTGAGAAACAAACTTTACTTAATTAATTAACTTCAATATTATTTAAAATAGTTTGAGTTGAGTTTTTTTACTTTTTTAAAAAACAGTTTCCAAGTGTCGATAAAAAGGCTTTAGCAATGCTAACACCTTAGCTAAACCCCTCTTAAGTTAGAGTTCATTAACGTAACGTTAGTGGCATTTCAAATAACGTTAAATTTGGTATGGTGTTAGGGTATTCTCGTTAAGTCAATTCATCCAACTGATTACTCAACTTTAAATTACAGAAAAGCCATCTTAAATTGGAATAGTCACCAGACCTAAACATTAGCCAACACTCTTGCTAGCCTAAACCAAAAGATAACGTAATTCTAGCGAGCTAACCCTACAATGAAACGTCAACTAGGCTAACGTTAGCATGAGCCAGCAATTAGTTAACAAAAGGTAGAAAGTTTGTTAATTCATTTTGAGATAATATTGTTTTCAAATACACGTTTAACAGACTTGGTCTGGTAACGTCCCGGTTTGTTGATATTGCCACATTACCTTTGTAAGGTTATTTAGCCCAGCAAGCAACGAATCCCCAAATAATGTTAAGAGGGTTCTCAACAGCGGGCATTGTAACAATAGGAACTATAAGTAGGAACTATTGTTTAGTTCCGTGAGTCACACGGACTGTTATTGTGAAACACTGCCTTGTAACCAGACCGAGCACGATGGACCGTACACGCGACGTGAAGATGTATTAAAGTTTACAACCCAGTGAGGTGAGACCTGGAAGAGTGTCCTCGTGTTTATGATTAAGCACCGCATTATAACATGGTGGCAGCGGGAGAGGACTCGGTCTGAGTACGTACTGGTTTACTCCGGTCTGAAGAGTGTTAACTGCTGCTAGGTTGAGCCGCTAGCGCGCGACTGCCGTGTGATTCCATGGAGGGACTTAAGCCGCCACAGACGTTGTGTTTGGGCTCCGGCAACCTCTCTAAAACATGGAAGAATTGGAGGGATGAGTTTGTCCTGTATCTGGATCTAACAATGGCTGAAGCTGACGATAAACAGAAGGTAAAACTGTTCAGCTATCTTGTCGGCGAGAGTGGCAGAGAACTTTTGGATACTGTTGTGTTCAAAAATGAAGAAACGCCGGACGGACAGAGGTCATCGCTGATCAAAAGGTTCAAATTAAATGTATTTAATAAAAGAGATGGCGTTGCGGTAAAAAGAACATCTCAGCTGAGGAGCCGCTGGTCTCAGCGACCAACAGGCCCCAGGTCAGTCCTTTTGACCATCCCTAGTGCCCGAGAACAATGGTTGCTACAGGTATTTATAACAATGCTTAGAGGTGTGAAAGTTAGTGTCCACACCCCTGGGAGTGGTCTTCTGGTGAGTTCAATGGAACTCGGATTTCGAATGATCCTTAGTCAATATCAGTTGTTGTTCAAGTATTACATGCAAGCATTCCAGTTGATTACATTACATCAAATACAATCATAACTGCATTGGTATTATTCTATTACAGTTGCAGATTTACAGTGGTTTTACAATATTGTCATTACTTTATGGATTACACAGTTTCAGAATCATGGCTGTATTCTGGTGTACACTATATGCATTTTTATTAATTTTATGAACCGGGTCGTATATTTGTTTCTAATATCCTACAATACCCTGATGGGCGACACAGCTAGGGATGCATGGAGGATAGAGGACATCATCACAAAGTTTGATGATCATTGCAACCCCAGTGTGAACGAGATTGTCGAACGCTATTGTTTCTTCACGAGAAATCAGGCCGCCAGTGAAAATATAGACAGTTATGTCACTGAACTGAGACTGCTGGCCAAAACATGCAACTTTGGGACTCGTGAGACTCGTTCATTCGTGATAGGATTGTGTGTGGTGGTAACAACACGATCATGAGAGAAAAGCTGCTGCGGGAGAAAAACTTGACACTGGACACATGTTTACAACTGTGCAGAGCAGCAGAGCTCTCCAAGGAGAACGTTAAAACCATCACCGGGCCGATGGTTGAAGAGGTGCATGCCGTGCAAGGGGCACAGTACCAGTGGAAAGGTAACAACACAGTGGAGTGTAAATTCTGCAGAAGAACACACGAAAGGACCAAACAGAAATGTCCGGCGTTCGTAAAGAAGTGTGCAAAGTGTGGCAGAGAGAACCACTTTGCAGCCAAATGTAAAGCGAAACCAGACCAAAGGAGGAAGAAAAATGTGAGTACAATAGCAACAGAATATGTGAGTGATGAATATGTTGATATAACATGTATTGTTAGGAATTTAAGCCAGAAGTGCACCCCTAGTCAGGGAATTATAGTACGTGTAATAATGTTTAGTGTTAGAATTGTAGTTTGTGTGATGTTAGTTATTAGTTATTACATTAACATGTTAGATGAAGTGAATGCAATTTCAATCAAGCACAATTCATAGTCATTTAAATCATATAAACACTGTACACATTAACATTCTGTCACAATGTGATGTTAAAACCTGGGGACGGATGCCAATTGCTGTTCTTTATGGATTTCTCCCAATTTTATCCCCAAAAAGGGTTTTTTGGGAGTTTTTTCTCCTGTCAGGTAATAAAATGAACAACTTCATGTAAGGCAGCCGACTGAGGCAAATGTCTTGAGAATTGAACCACATGAACTGTTTTAGATCTTATGACGAAGTGTGATGAACGGTGATCATTAATGATGGGTTGTTGTAATGAAAGTGTACTAGTTATAAGATGAAGACTTAAACAATGTATGCTTTGTTAAATTCACTCATTGAGGCATAAAGCCACTTTATCTGCATTGAGTGCATTGGAGTGTGAGGGACAGCTAGGACAGAGAGGTTTCAGGTTACAGCTGCAGCTTCACACCTCAACGTGGAAGGGACAATGGAGGAGGTGACCCTTTGGAGAAGAGGCCAATGATATTCAAATGCACCAAGGAAGACACACCTCAAGAGGTTTCAAAGGGCCATGGCGGGGAAAAGACTGTTAGAACTTCTCCTGCAGCCGCGTTGATAAGTCACTTCAGACTTGCTCAGAGGATTCTCTATTTCGCGAAATATTCCACTGTTCGCTTAGTATTTCACTTTGTAATTGTAATCCCTATTACGTTGTTCAGTTATTAAATAACTTTTGATTTTTGAATTTAAACGAATTGACTCATTCGTGTCCTCGTTTCCGGCCGGGACGAGAACAAAGGATGGAGTCCTCCCTCGAGAGCTTCCGAAACCTTAACAGTTGGCGCCCAACGTGGGGCTCTCGTTGGGGGAAGGCGTTGCTGAGAGGTTTGACTGCAAGTACCACGGGTACAAACAAGGTAAAACCACCTTTTTCATGAATTCTGTGATAGGTAGGTTTAGGAAGATTTAGAGTGGTGCTGGCAGTCGGCCATGAGGCAAGGCCTTAGATGCTAAATACTAAAGGCTAGTACATTAATGACTTGGGTGAATATAATAAGCTGATAGTGAATAACAGTGGGGACATACTTTTGCAAAGTGAATGCGAATGGGAGCCGGCTTTTAGAAATTCCAAACACGCGCGTTTGGTGCGTTCAGGTACACACTTAGAGCGTTAGAAAAATCCAGGCGGCGAACTGGTCTGCTGAGACATAAAGACCAGCAGGATAAAATCATACAAGTAGACCCGTATGGGATTGGTTAGGGGGTTCGCATGAGGTGTGACGATGCGCATGTTGTCCACTAGGTTTCCCACAATAATTACGGCGTCTTTAGAGAAGACTCTTTTCTTCATTTCCCCTCTCTGTGCATAAAGTCCTTCACAATTAGGTATTGCAGGATTTAATAGA
The DNA here is from genome assembly GCF_964276395.1 of Gasterosteus aculeatus. Classification (NCBI taxonomy): domain Eukaryota; kingdom Metazoa; phylum Chordata; class Actinopteri; order Perciformes; family Gasterosteidae; genus Gasterosteus; species Gasterosteus aculeatus. Next base: position 12,495,695 of record NC_135709.1, on the reverse strand, counting down.
TTGGGGGGGGGGAGCTTGCTCTACGGGATTGGCTTATGCGAAAATCCAGCGGCGACTGGTTGAGTTTATGGTTAAAGGTAATCCAGCGGCGACTGGTTAAAAGGAAATCCAGCGGCGACTGGTTAAAGGTAATCCAGCGGCGACTGGTGGAGGTTATAGTAAAGGAGAAATCCAGCGGCGACTGGTAAGATCTGCTTAACATTTTCCACCCTCTAGAAATCCTATGAATTAGGTATATAGGTTGTCTAGAAGGGGGTGGGTGGCGGATATGCGCTTTAGTGTAAATGATAGTGTATATACATCTGCATGTGGTGTGAGTGTGAGTGAGTGTTAGTACGTGGTGCGTGAGTGTTTGAGTTGCGGGGTGCATGTGCTTGATTGATGTATGGATGTTCCAAATTATGTTTTAATACGTGTATGTGATTGTTTAACAGTGTATATATATGTATAGAATCCGAACCGGAGACTGATCATCTCCGGCGTCGGGTTGTAAAACCGTAGCATATTAAGGTGTTGGTGAGTAGTCCAACCCGGACCACGTGAGGCTGCCTTGCTAGCGGCTAACGGGGTCTCATTGGTAATTCCACTGGGGAAATAGCGGGGCTTGAGGGGTGCTGATAGCTTGACCACGTTGTGGGTTAGCAGTTAGCTTGAGCCCATTGTCCTTTGCTACGCCGGCACACGGCGTTTTACGATCCATGACCGGAAGCGTCGAGGCATTTCCTCTTTGGTAGTTCTGTGTTCGATCTTCAGCTATCGGCTGAACAGCGCCTCATGTGGTTGGAGTAAGTGCACATCGTGAGGGGAAAGCCCCTGAGTGTGCCATCTGGTGGGTGTAAGAGGGAATTACAAGAGGGGGAGTTCAATTTCTTCACTTGCCGTGTTCGGACGTTGACTTTGATGCACATTTGCCTTTGCTTAATAGGACAGTGCAAAGATTGATACGACAACTTGACGGATATCTGGATTGGTGTTGACGTTTAATTGAAATAGTAAAGTGCTGTATTGTTACGTTGAATATGGTTTGTAATAGTCCTGCATTTGTTTTGGATTGAAATTGGAGATTGAGCTAATTTTGATGTGGTGCTTTTGTGGACCTGTTATGAATTGTTTGATTTCGATCTCCAATGTTTAGCTGAAACCAGATTGACTGTCATTGCATTGTCTCTGGGTTGGGGGTGGATCGTTGTTTATATTGTGGTATAATCTCTGGCGACATTTGTGGGGGAGTGCTTCTGCTATACTTCCTGATTGATATTGCCGGCAGTTTGACTGTATCATCATAACTTTGAATAATTTTGTAACCTTGATTAATAATTTGGAGTAATTCATTTTTAGACATCAAGATTAACTTTATTGAAGTTTAATTTTTAGACTTTTGAATTTAGAATGAAGATTGAGTTTTGATTTGAGATATAGTTAATTCTTTCTCTTTTTACTCTGTACAATTGTAATCATAGTCTTTTGCATTGATCATTGATTATACTAATTTTTACAGTTCCGTGATTGATTTGATTTTGAGGTTAGAGGTACTGATAAGTTGATTTAACCTAGTGGTCTAACAAGATAGTTTTAGTAATTACACAGCAGTTATTGAACTGATTTGATGTTGTAAATTGTCCTCCTTACTTTTTAGATTTGGTTATTTGTTTTACTGTGTCGATTCTGGTCGATAGTTCAATTTGACATTTCCTCGGACAGCTGTTAGGGGTGACTTAGTTTGGGTTTTTCTTACAGTTAGTGACAGAGTAACACCTAGGACAGAAGGGACAGCATAGCGGTTGTTTAGAGTATTCCAGGTTGCATGATGGCTGCGCTTACGACTCAGGAACTGCTTGTCAGGGCCAGAGAGGAGGAAGCAGGTAGCTGTGAACATGGCCGTAAAACACCAAGTGAATACCAGGAGGCCGCAGAGGAGCTGTATATTACTTCAGGACTCCTGTCTATCAAAATACACGTGCAGAGGACCCATCCAAACAACGACAAAGAAGAAGAGGTTGCTGATGGAGGATGTCATCACAATAGACATTGTATCCTGGTGAAGAAGACTCCAGACCGCTATGCAGACTACATTCTCCCGAGAGCTGCGGAGACAAGGAGGCAAGAAGAACTGGGGACGATGACGCATCGACTCCTGAAGATCCAACTGGCAGCAGCAGATGCAGAAGCAACGAAAAAACAGAGAGTCAGGAAACAACTGTCGGTGAGAGATGAACAACCTCAATACCCCGTTCCTCCAGAGGCCCAATATCCAGCCCCAGCAGTCAGAGACCGTTCAATGGTTGACCAGCAACCACCACCTCAGCGCAGAGGCAGAGGACGTGGAAATAATAGGGGAAGAGGAGATGAATGCTACTTATGCGGACAGACGGGTCATTGGTCAAGAATATGTCCAACGAACATGCAGTTCAGTGCAGCTCCTCCACGGTCTTCCCGTCAAATGCAGCCCAGGCAGAACCAGAGGTTGGGCACACCCCAGCCTCCACCTCCCCATATGTGGTGACCACAGCAACAGATGCCACTTGCTTTGATGGAGACAAAGCAGACGAGCCCTAAACAACTAACTGGTGACACACCGACCCCCGCTGCTTTCCAACAGCTCAGATAAGCACCCTCGGCCTCCACGGTTTACGACTCACATTCCAGGTAGAAAAATGGAGCCTAGAGATTATAAACTGCTGAGAGTGTCAGCTGAAACTAGACTTAAACCCGTAGGGAAGATTGATTTTAAAAAGGGGAAATCAGTTATTGAAATTAAGAGATAAGGTTGTGTAAGATTTAAAGGAGGAATGAAGGTGATAAGGAATTAGGAGAGTTGTTGTATATATTGTCGATTTTTTGGATTAATGTTTGTAGTTTTTCGAGTTTTCTCCTGAATTCAGAGATGGGCGGTAAATTGTTGAGTGCTGCTATTGAGTGTATAGTGCACGATACACTTGATACAGTATCTTGATGATTGAAGCAAATGTCTGATCAAAGGAACATTTATAGCACCAGTACACGAAATATGGAAATTTGTTACAGACGGTCATCCTGTAATGTTCAGAAAGTAGTACACCCTTACATTTGGATACGCTAACCATGAGAGGTTAGTGATCTATCAGTAATGAATGAATGGATTGGATCAAGCTGAGCATGAGCTGAGTTTGTGTTTGCAGGTAACAGACACGTCTCCCACCCTCTGCTTTGCTTTTGGGCTGAAGAGCAATAAAAGTGGAGATTAACACTGGAGGGGGGTCTGGAACAGATGGGTCTGATGCTAAGTTGATTTATTATCTCCTGGTACTTTTTGGGATCAAGGGACTCACACTCTTCATTGTTGTTTTATGACCCTGAAGGGTTTGGAGAACCTTTGTTGATATCACCGGGGTTTGAGGTTCACATTCTGATACATTGATTGAAGTTTTAGAGACTGATACTGCAAATGCTCGACCACTTGTGAAAGTGGTCACAAAGGTCAGCAAATTGACTGTAATGATGGAGGTCTTCAGTGAGGGCATCGAATGGTTTATTTTAATGGGGAAGTAAGCAGAGAAAAGAAAAGTAGGTTGAAATGTTATGAGAGACACACGCAGGTGTTTGATAGTATGACCAAGGGTAAATGGAAGTGTAAAAATGGGAAAAACAGGTAGAAGAGTTATGCAGTAATGCATAGGTTTTCAAAGGTGATGACACATCATGACAGAGCAAACAGGCTGAAGGTAAAAGGAGAAATTTGACTGTGAGGGTGAGAATGTGGGGTAACATTTTTGTGTATACTTGGAATGAGCAGATTGCTTCGAGGTTAGAATGAACAAAGATAACTGGGTTGGTCAATTAGTTGATGAAGACATGGAACAGTCATACACCATGAGGGTGAGACCTACAAGCAAAAACTCAAAGAGATCATTGAACGGGGACGCGAAGGCAATATTGGTGTTAATTTTTCATGAGTTGACTATGGGGGTCAATAATCAGTTATGTCAAAGATTCCAAATTTCTATATATGAATGGCTCCTCAAATCGGTTGGAAACAAGGCCGTTTGAGAAAGGCAATTTTTCAAAACAGTGTGTAAATACTCTAGGAGCAGATAAAGATATGCAGAGGCATTCTTTACGTCAACGCATCACATTCTTCATTCAGCTGAGGCTCTAATCCAAAGTGACTTGCAGGAAGTGAATTTGAACAAGAGGGAACAGAACCAGAACAGCAAGAACAAAGAAGGGATTTCTCCTTCTAAGAAAACAACATTTATGAGTGTCATCCAGGTGCTAATTCTTCAGTTGTAGTAGTAGGTAGGTATGTGTGTTTATTATGTTCATTAGGGAACTCCTTCCACCATCAGGTGAACATCAGGTGTCAGGACAAATGATGACTTTGTTGGGAGTTTAGCTCCCTGTTGGAGAAACAATAGGCAGATGCTGAGATGGGAGTGAATTAGGGACGAGGATAGATTCCAGAGGAGATGCAGAGGTTGAAAGGTGATGGCGACTCATGGTCGAGGAGGGAGTGAGCAGACCTCCCCAAACAACAACTGATAAGAGGAGGAATCCTGGGGAAGTGTCGGAGCCATAAAATCCATCCACAGGTTGTATGTCATCTAAGAGTCATTTAAGAATCACACACGGTTGGTATGGGGGGAATTATTTCACTAGGATAAATTTACTGACACATTTTTCCTCGAATACATGTGCATGGCAATTGTTAACTATGTTTTGCTTTTCAGTAGGAACAGGCGACTCCAATGCGAGACGGTCCAGATCGGCAACGACACCCAGTAGAAACGGCGTTGTGGGAGTTTTACGACGTTGTTGGATAAGCCAGGAGGTGGCCTGGGGGTTGATTAGCATCACCAAAGGCTATGTGAAGGGATGCTTTTACACCTACCTCAACATGAGGGACTGGGGGAGAACAGAATATAACTAGAGTATCTGCCGATTTGGGAACATTATTGCATGCAGTGAAAAACACAATCATAAGATTCTAAACAACAGAGATGTGTAGATGACATTGATTTAAGGTGTTAAGAACATACAGTCTTTCTATTGATGAAACAACTCACGAATTGATTGGAATGTTTTTAGGAAAACACTAGATGTTAGAGTTTAGCTACTCAAGTGGCATTTTACGGATAACAGCAGACGATGGCCAACGCAGGAAGATCCAACCTGAACTTTTCTTCCTGGAACGAATGTGTAATGACATTGCTCTTCTCATACACTGACACAAGGACTGATGAGACACACAGATGATACAATTACTCCACATTAAAAGAAATAGCTAAAACTGGGAAATAAGTGGGTAAAAGGTTGAGTTCCAGTTATGTTAAATATGCACACACTAGATGGTAGAACTTGTTTGCTTGAAGAGTTTGGTAAACCAGAAGAAAGAGCAACATGAATTGGGAGAACACACACACACACACACACACTCACACGCACATCTAGACACACCTACACACACGCACACATAGCTGCACCACTTGTGCTTCTCTATTCAACAGCCGATTGGGGAATCTTGTCCTAATGGGACCTCCGGTTAGCAGAGCAGTCTGCTCACAGGAACTGAGGTGATCCGAGGTCCAAGGAGGGAGCGTGAAGCTTAATCACACGTCTAGGATGACAGCTACGTGTCATCTGACCAAACCGCTGACAACAACAGATGTTCCAACAGAGGAACATCAAGGAGGAGAAGTATAGGCACACACATACAACGAAGGAATCCACAAACACTGAGCTAATGTGACACACAATTTCCAGATTAGAGAAGGCAAGGGAACTGCTGGGACACTTGATAAACACATATGATAAGAATGTTCAAACAAACATACGCCAACGATATTACAGTAACAGAACTTGAGGATTTTGAATTCAGAGCGGCTATTCGGTTGCAATGACCAAGCATCACCAAGATAAAACTAAGCAGCATTAGACACATTCACGGGGGAACATTTGGACAGAAGGAGGGGAGAGCGGTTTTGGCTTATCACAGTTCTAAATTAGATCCCATAGAACTAGGACAAGTAGGCTGCACCAGACATTTGGCCGCAATAGCTCGAGCGGTACAGAAGACTGCATACTTGGTAATGTGTCATCCTTTGAATGTCCACACAGACCACGGTGTTGTAGCTTATCTAGACACACAAGCTTTCACTCTGACAGCTATGAGAGGGGCTAGGATATCTGGTATATTGACCCAGCCCCATCTCTCTTTCACATCAGAAGGTGTGAATATGACATCTGGATTGCCACCTACTGAGGGTGGTCATGACTGTGCAGAAGTAGCTAGGAAGGAGACGAAGGTGACGAACGCAGAGACAGCCGCCAGCCAAGGGAAGCAGGTTCCAGTCATACCGCCAGGAAGCTGGGTGTGGATTAAGGCCCATAAACGCAAGTGGAGTGATCCAAGGTGGACCGGTCCTTGGGAGGTAGTATTGGCAACGTCACACTCGGTAAAGGTGAAAGGTAAAGCGGGAGCCACTTGGCATCATCTCACACATTGTGCACCTGCTAAGGCACCAAGCCAAACCCTTGCGGAGACCCGATTAAATACCAGGCAAGTTAATTCAGAGCCAAAAGACACAGGAGGGGACAAAGCAGCAGAAAATGTCTCGCCCACAGCGTAAGTATCAGTTGGTAGTAGGGGGTTCAAGTTCAGTTCGGGGAAGTGCAGCTGTTCACACAGGTGACGATGACATGACGTCTGTAAGTGATCTATCCCATCCCAGTCGACAAGATGTTTCCTTACCACCTAACATCCAAGCAGCAATTGCTCTCACGTTGACATTCAAGGAAAATATAACTGCATCTGTTCAATTTGATTATTGTGATATTGCAGCCTGCGGAGTCCAAGACCTCAGGTTTTGGAGGTCGGACCAATACTTGTGTTCCACCACCAACCGATGTGGACCAGGAGTCAGGTTTGGTAAGCCAGTGGAGCAGTACGGCTGTGACTGCGAGGAGGCAGAATGGAAGTTCGCACACACTGGTAGATGGAAGTCATCTAAAACTGGTCCTAAACCTGGGCTGCAAACCCGTTTAACGATGCGGAAAAACCGATATCCAGATTTGGCTAAATGTGGGGGGGGGTTGTGCAATCCACTAATAATCACATTGAAAAATCCAGAATTGGGGGACAGTGGACTATACGTGTTGAAAGGAGGGACATACGATATTGAAAGCCCACAAGGGTTGTTTAAGATTGTTGTTAAACCCTCTGCTAACAAACAGGAATCCACTGCTGATCAGGTTGGAGCTGAAGCTGACACTTCTTGGGAGGGTGTGGTAAAACGGGAAACTGGATTCTCGGAGTCTAATCTATGGCTCCAATGGGTACAGTATACTGCCACAAACATGCACAGTACAGATTGTATAGTGTGTTCTCAACCTAGGCCTATGCCCACTCCTGTACGTTCCAGAATCAGACCAATAAGTCCTATATTCAAATGTATACTGGAGCTCTTTGTCCTGCAGACTCAGCCTGTCCACCATACTTGTCTAGAGTTCCAATGGGATTATCCGCCAGCTACCTTGAGCACGCCACCTCAATTTATGGTTCCAGATGGTACATTTGATTGCATAGTATCAGAGATTACGGGAGGGATAAAAGTAGGTGACATTGTAGGAGTAAACTGTACCACAGTTCAGTTTGCTAATGTCACTCGATATTCAAGTGTGTTGAATCAGACGATTTCCAGAGCCGACCTCTGGTGGTGGTGTGGAACTAAGGTTATTTATCCAACGCTGCCAGCTAATTGGACGGGTACTTGTGCATTAGTGCAGCTTATCATGCCATTCTATGTCTTTCCAGTGAAGGAGACCTCATTTCAAGACTTGATTTCACCACACATCCTCACAAGGAGAGCGAAGAGATCCACTAGTCCTGCGGGCTCATTTGATAGTCATGTGTACTTAGATGCCATTGGGGTGCCCAGAGGGGTGCCTGATGAGTTTAAAACCAGGAATCAAATTGCGAGCGGCATAGAATCCTTTTTCTTCTGGTGGGTGACAATCAATAAAAATGTAGACTGGATTAATTACATATACTACAACCAGCAGCGATTCATAAATTTCACCCGGGATGCCATAACAGGGCTCCACGAGCAGTTGGATAAGACTAGTTTGATGGCATGGCAAAATAGAATGGCACTGGACATGATCTCGGCAGAGAAGGGAGGAGTCTGTAGAATGTTTGGATCTGCCTGTTGTACTTTCATTCCCAATAATACAGCGTCTGACGGATCGGTGTCCAAAGCACTGGCTGGACTGACAGCTCGAACCAGCAGCTGGCAGACAACTAAGGCGACGACAATCCTCTCACCAACGGGTTTGTCAGTATTATAGCACAACGGAAAAGTGCATTCCTGTCTGCGTTAACCCTTCTTGTGTTACAGTCATGATCTAGTCCACTACGGATGAAGCTGCATCTCCTGCATCCTTGGATTCCTGCAGGGATTGATCGATATTGTGTTTAGTGAGACTAGCATACAGGGAAATCAATTGCGAGTAGATGATGAGGGACAATCACTGTTGACGGATGTGACTGTATGATAATTTTTCTGTCTTTGAGAGATGCTCACAGTGAACTGTGAGCAAGGAGGGAATTGTTAGGGATTTAAGCCAGAAGTGCACCCCTAGTCAGGGAATTATAGTACGTGTAATAATGTTTAGTGTTAGAATTGTAGTTTGTGTGATGTTAGATATTAGTTATTACATTAACATGTTAGATGAAGTGAATGCAATTTCAATCAAACACAATTCATAGTCATTTAAATCATATAAACACTGTACACATTAACATTCTGTCACAATGTGATGTTAAAACCTGGGGACGGATGCCAATTGCCGTTCTTTATGGATTTCTCCCAATTTTATCCCCAAAAAGGGTTTTTTGGGAGTTTTTTCTCCTGTCAGGTAATAAAATGAACAACTTCATGTAAGGCAGCCGACTGAGGCAAATGTCTTGAGAATTGAACCACATGAACTGTTTTAGATCTTATGACGAAGTGTGATGAACGGTGATCATTAATGATGGGTTGTTGTAATGAAAGTGTACTAGTTATAAGATGAAGACTTAAACAATGTATGCTTTGTTAAATTCACTCATTGAGGCATAAAGCCACTTTATCTGCATTGAGTGCATTGGAGTGTGAGGGACAGCTAGGACAGAGAGGTTTCAGGTTACAGCTGCAGCTTCACACCTCAACGTGGAAGGGACAATGGAGGAGGTGACCCTTTGGAGAAGAGGCCAATGATATTCAAATGCACCAAGGAAGACACACCTCAAGAGTTTTCAAAGGACCATGGCGGGGAAAAGACTGTTAGAACTTCTCCTGCAGCCGCGTTGATAAGTCACTTCAGACTTGCTCAGAGGATTCTCTATTTCGCGAAATATTCCACTGTTCGCTTAGTATTTCACTTTGTAATTGTAATCCCTATTACGTTGTTCAGTTATTAAATAACTTTTGATTTTTGAATTTAAACGAATTGACTCATTCGTGTCCTCGTTTCCGGCCGGGACGAGAACAAAGGATTGAGTCCTCCCTCGAGAGCTTCCGAAACCTTAACAGTATCACTGTGACAGACACTGAGATAGTGGATGCAGTGGAGACGGACTTGGGCAAAGATGAAGACCCAGAGAGAGAACAGGATGTGAAAGATAACACTGTTAAAGAGGACACTCAGCTTCTCTATGCTGGTATGCTACTAGGCAAAGACATGGTCAAATTCCAAATAGACTGTGGTGCTAGTTGCAACATCATCCCCATTAACCTGCTGAATCCAGACACCGAGCTGGAACACACTAAAAGTGTACTAGTTATGTACAACAAAAGCAAGCTGAAGCCAATGGGGAAATGTAAGATTAAAATAAGGAATCCAAGAAATCACAAACTATATCGCTTGGAGTTCCAAGTGGTGAACACAGACGGTGCAGTGCCTCTGCTGGGTCGGAAAGCCAGTGAGGCGATGAAACTGATTAAAGTGCTCCATGAGAATATCATGACAATAGACAGTATAATCACAACAGGAAAACCGACAACAGGGTGGACGATGGAACAAATCAAAACAAGTTATGCTGACGTGTTCACTGGAGATGGCTGCCTTGGAGGAAAATACAAGATGGAGGTGGACAGCACAGTGAAGCCAGTGCAGCTGCCAAAGAGACGGGTTCCAGTGGCCCTGATGAAACCACTGAAGGAAGAGCTTAGAGACCTGCAACACAGAGGGATAATCACTCCTGTAGAATGCAGCACAGACTGGATCAGTGCTATGGTGGTAGTACAGAAACAGAATGGCAAGCCAAGGGTCTGTATTGATCCCAAACCCTTGAACAAAGCACTAAAACGCAGTCACTTCCCACTTCCAACCATCGAGGACATCTTACCGGATTTGTCAAAAGCTAAAGTGTTCACAGTGTGTGATGTCAAGAGTGGATTCTGGCACGTACAGCTGGAGGAGGAGTCCAGCTATTTGACAACGTTTGCCACTCCATTTGGAAGGTACAGATGGCGGAGGATGCCGATGGGGATAAGTCCGGCCCCTGAAATATTCCAGAGAAAGCTGCAACAAGCGCTGGATAATGTACCTGGTCTGTACATTATAGCGGATGACATCCTGATCACAGGACAGGGGGAGACACAAGAGGAAGCGGAACGGGATCACGATGAAAAACTGAAACAGTTTCTCGACAGATGCAGGGAAAAGAACATAAAATTGAATGCAGAAAAATTCAGACTGCGACAGAAGGAGACCACATACATTGGACACCGCTTGACGACAGATGGACTCAAAGCGGATCCTGAAAAAGTGCGTGCTATTGGGTAGATGCCAGCACCGACAGATGTAAAAGCAATGCAGAGGCTGATAGGTATGGTTAATTACCTCACCAAGTTTTGCCCACACCTCTCAGACCAATGCAAGGTATTGAGAGACCTGACACACAAGGACAGTGAGTGGACATGGACAACAGAACATGAGGAGGCATTCCTCAACCTGAAAGAGACAATTGCGAATGCTCCAGTATTGAGATATTACAACCCTGAGGAGGAGCTGACAGTACAGTGTGACGCTTCAGACACAGGTTTGGGCGCAGCACTGATGCAGATGGGGAAGCCAGTCGCTTTCGCAAGCAGGGCACTTACACAAACTGAGGGGCGCTATGCCCAAATAGAAAAAGAGTTTTTAGCAGTGGTTTTCAGCATGGAGAAATTCCACCAATACACATATGGCCGCAAAGTCACTGTACAGAGTGATCATAAGCCGTTAGAAACCATTGTACGCAAACCCCTGCTGAGTGCACCCAAAAGGCTGCAGAGCATGATGCTGCGCATACAAAAATATGACTTGGATGTCATTTATGTGCCTGGAAGAGACATGTTACTGGCCGACACTCTCAGCAGAGCCTATCTTCCTGAGAGTACACCGGTGGAAGCTGAGCTGGAGACTGTCAACATGGTGCAACACTTACCGATCTCCTCAGACAGACTACATGACATAAATTCTGCCACAGAAAAAGACACCACATTGCAGCTTCTCATTAAAACAATGAGCCAGAGATGGCCCAAGGACAAATCACAGGTACCGAGTGAAATCAGGCCTTACTTCTCATTACAAGGAGAATTAAGCCACCAAGATGGAATAGTCTTCAGGGGTGAGCGTGCCGTAATTCCTGACAAGCTGAGATCAGACATCACTGGTCGATTACACTCATCGCATCTGGGTGTTGAAGGATGCCTACGTAGAGCTAGAGAGTGTGTCTACTGGCTGGGCATGAACGACCAGATTAAGACGTATATAGCTAAGTGTGATATCTGCAGGTCGATGGACAATAAACAACAAAAAGAAACATAGATGTCACATGAGGTTCCAAGCAGGCCATGGGCGAAGGTGGGCACAGATCTGTTTGTGTTTGACAACAAGAACTATCTCATCACTGTGGATTATTGGTCGAACTTTTGGGAAATAGACTACCTGGTAGATACCAAATCCACCACAGTGATAAAGAAACTGAAAGCTTATTTTGCCCGCCAAGGCATTCCGGATTCAGTGATGTCAGACAACGGCCCACAATACGCGTCCCAGGACTTCCAAAAATTCTGCGAACTGTGGGGATTTCAGCATGTGACCTCGTCACCTGGTTACCCGCAGAGCAATGGCAAAGCAGAATCAGCTGTCAAGACGGCAAAGAGACTTCTCATGAAAGCCAAAGCAGCTGGACAGGATCCTTATCTTGCAATTCTGGACCACCGCAACACACCGTCACAGGGCCTGGATAGTAGCCCAGCACAGCGACTACTCAGTCGCCGTACCAAAACACTGCTGCCAACGAAAGCAACCCTGCTCAGGCCAGAAGTCGTTCAGGTCAGCCAGAAGCTGAAGAACAGGCAGCAACGTCAGGGTACATATTACAACAAATCAGCGAGAGACTTGGACACACTTGCCACGGGTGACTGTGTGAGGATACAGCCACTCCCACCCAACGCTGTCTGAAGACTAGGCAGGGTGCTGAAGCCAGTTGATGGGAGGTCCTATGAGGTTCAGTTGCAATCTGGAAGTGTCATTAGGAGAAATCGCAGACACCTCAGGCGTGCACCTGGTGTGACCTTTAGTGACCCTCTCGATATGGAGATCAGCATTCCCAGTCAGCCACAGGCTGTAAGACAGGAACCTGCAGAGTCTGTTCCTGTCCCCCACGGTGTTGCAACAGAACATACACCCAGAGACACTGGTGGCGGAGACACCCCTGTCACGACCAGAGCCGGGCGTACAGTGGTGCAGCCACAGCGATATAAGGACTGTGTGGTATCATGCAGATGAATGCTGATGTTTACATGCACCTGACACGTGAAAAGTGTACAAGCGCAAAAGTTATGGTTTATTTGATATTGTTGTGATCATTTGCACATTTCATGTTCGTAGCGAATGGTTGAGTGTTATCTCACTGTGAAATTGGTGATGCTGTGTTTTTAGTTTGTTATAGGCTATGTTCATCAGTTGCTGAGAGAAGGTTTTATAGATGAGCATATTGAATTGTTTATAATTTAGCAATAAGCAGCGTCAGTGTCAGTATTATCATCTTGCTGGTTGGTCACAGTCAAATGTTGAGATAACAGCTCTAACTCTGAAAAGAGAAAGGATGTAACAATAGGAACTATAAGTAGGAACTATTGTTTAGTTCCGTGAGTCACACGGACTGTTATTGTGAAACACTGCCTTGTAACCAGACCGAGCACGATGGACCGTACACGCGACGTGAGAATGTATTAAAGTTTACAACCCAGTGAGGTGAGACCTGGAAGAGTGTCCTCGTGTTTATGATTAAGCACCGCATTATAACAATCATGACGTCAGCAGAGGCTCATGTTCCTCTTGACGTTGGAAGAGATGACGCGGCATTTGGTTTAAACACAAATGGCAACATTGCAAATTCAATCCTGTCCCCCAATTAATTACGTTTTTTCTGTTAGTTTAACTGATTTAAAAAAAAGACCATGCAAACGTTCAGTTTTCATCAAGTCTCTGCACTCTTGGGGAAATTACATGTTTTCTCCTTTTGCACTTATTTTGCAGCACCAGAACACTGGAGGTCAGTAAAACGTCAGAATTGGATGGCAAATTAAAACTTAATCTGATTTGAGAAAGAAATGTAAGAATGTACACACAACCAACCACGAGATGGGGAATCTGATATGCGCTGCTCCGGACTGTTGGTGCCCAGTTTTATGCAACATTATTATAGTATCATGTATTCCGTTTTCTAAACGAAACGATAAGATAATCGACAACCACACACATAAGTGAAGGCCGCAGTGTCCAGATTAAAACATGAAGCGCAGCGGATTAAAGCGGCCGCTGTTAAAGCAGCGCTCCCTCAGTGAGCCATTGGCGCCATCTAGCGGGTGAATGTTAAAGTTTCTCCCGCTCGTCTGCCCGCGTACAAGTGTTTACCGCACCTCTTTTTCGGTAGACATGGTGATAATCAAAAGTTCTTTTCATGGGCTTAGTTGGGGGTTTGCTGTCTTGTCTTGATTTAAGAGTTAGGTAAGGGGGGAAGCAGGATGTGCCAAGCAGGCAGACACGAGTCTGACAAGATGGGGAGTCAGTTTCTGTCCTGGCTGAGGAATGTAAGGTCTGCGGGTCAACTAGCAGATTTACCAGCCAAAGGGGGGTTAGAGACCCACCAACACTATTCAACATACACACTCTGTTCGCTGATGTTTACGTTAAGTCAGGAGTCTGGACATTGGATGTGACCGGATCTTTAGATGCGGGAGGTGGAAGGTCCTCCTCTACGCCAGTTTAGGGCCAATAGAAATCTTTCCTTCTCTGTCTTTCAAGGGTTATAAAACATGATGTTCTTGCTGATGTTAGTGAGTTGTTCTTCCGGCCTGTGTGCTGCCTGAACTGCTCCTGCCTTTACAAACGCAGCGCTGATACTTGACCTGTGATCTGACAAATAAATTTCCCAGAACGAGAGAAGTCGTTCGGCTGAATTTTTGATAACCCCGACCAGGCTCCAATTCTTGAACACGTATTCTTACAATGGCGACAATTAAAGAAAGAGCAGCGGCGCTAAACCTCGCCGAGAAGTTGTGTGTGCGTCCTCCAGGTGAGTTACTCAGAGGAGAGGTGTCTGTCACGTAGGCCTGTTCATTCTCCCTTAATTGAGAATGACAGTCGCCGTGAGACTTGGGGTTGATTCGCCGACGCTTCACCGTCACGGAGGACCGGAGGTGGGAGATGAGGCAGCTCCACACGCACGAGGACTGCGCCGGTCTGCTGGCGGCTCCACGTGCTGCAACGAGGGTCAGAGGAGGCCGCGTTGGAGTGAGGAAACTAAGATGGGGAACTCATTTACTGACTATGAAACGACAGTAGCAACTCACTACTACTCTGAAGGCTGACAACAACTTTTATTGATTTATGTTAATTAAAATAAATCAATAAAAGTTGTTGTCAGCCTTCAGAGTAGTAGTGAGTTGCTACTGTCGTTTCATAGTCAGTAAATGAGTTCCCCATCTTAGTTTCCTCACTCCAACGCGGCCTCCTCTGACCCTCGTTGCAGCACGTGGAGCCGCCAGCAGACCGGCGCAGTCCTCGTGCGTGTGGAGCTGCCTCATCTCCCACCTCCGGTCCTCCGTGACGGTGAAGCGTCGGCGAATCAACCCCAAGTCTCACGGCGACTGTTTCCTCAGCTCGGAGGCCGTCGACACGTTGGAGGAGCACATCAACTGTGCCAAAGTCATTGAGGGAGCGTGAGTGCTGGGCAATGTGTACATCTAATGGATTTTAAACGTGAGGGTTCCATTTCACTCATGACATCTCCTAATCTGTTTTTTTTTTTTTAATTCACTTACCCAGTGAGCACAAGACGTAATTTCAATGTTGAAATATGGTTGAAATCGGGTTGAAATGAGTCTTTTCAACCGTCTAAAAATGGAATGAAACATCAACGTGCCAGAAAACGTCAATTTGTTGATAAATGTGTCATGTTGTAACGTAAGATTGAAAGATAGACGATATTAACGTTAAGATTTTCAGAATAATTAATGAACTAGTCGGCGAAATTCGGTCTACGCGAAGACGTGATTTCAACATATTTAAATATTTCACTTAAAACGTCATAAATATGAAACTACGGACTGCGTGCTGTTAATTAGATGCGTTGAGGGGATGGTTGTGAGGGCATGGTTGTGCTGATTGGATTAACGTGTTCATAGAATCCCAGAGTTCTTTAGTTTTGGTTTAAGGAGTGTTAGAGTGACACAACCTCTGCCAAAAGTCCCATAGGCTCCAATACAAATCTGCTGACATATATTTTTTTTAATCCAAAAGGTACACGTTTTGTCAACTGCGATAGGAGCCGTATTTTGAGTCTTGGGTCTCGTAAAAACGCTGTATTTTTTAGATAGCTGTTATAGTTTTGCGCTGGTTGTCATTTGTTTGAGGTGTGGATTCTGTGTAACTCGCTGTCCTCTGTCTTTCCCTTTGCAGCAGCTCGTTAATGAGCACAGGTGCGTCGTTGCCGTGGTTACTCGCACTCACATGCTGCAGGAGCTCTGTCTGTGACTCACAGCTGCTCCTATGACCTGATTAGTGGAGTCACATGACGCAGCTATGCTTTCTGTCAACAGACCAATATGATAAAGACACTCGCCCCCCCTCCCCCCTCCACCCTGACCTCTTCTCACTGTTAATCACTCAGTCAGTCAGTATGTCTGTCTATTTCTCCTCCTCTCTCTCTCCCTCTATCTCTTCCTCACCACCCCTCCCTTCCTCACCCTCTCACCCTCCCTCCCTCTTTCTACACCCCCCCACACCACCCACTCCAATAATTACAAAATAAAAGCCCCGTGGAGGGAATTTTTACTGTAATGTTTGTGATGAGGCCTATTAATTAAAAACTCATTAGTTTGAATAACAAACATTCTGTCTCCCAACCCCCCCTCACCCAATTCCATCATTACAAAATAAAAGCCTCAATGATTATCTGTACCTTAACCACGAAGCGGTTTCGTTGAAATACGTATTGCTCTTTCAAATACTACTACAACCACTACGAATATTACTAGTACTTCTCGTACTACAACTGATACTTCTACTACATACTACTAGTATTTCTACTGCTATTAATACAACAACTAATACTAATGTTATTACAAATACTACTATGGCTAATAGTGTCAGTATTCCAGCTGTTTCTACTGCTATTGATACTAAACCGACTTCTACTGCTAGTACTACTAATACCACAATTACAACTATAACTAATACTACTACTAATATTACTACAAACAATTTTAATGCTCTTTTTACCCATCTCAGCTTTTGTTATTTCTGTACTTTTTTAAATTCATTTAAGCTCCTGCAACTTCTGTTTTGTTTTGCAATATTTCACATTTATTTCAGCCGTTTTCATTTCTGCTTTTTCAGCAAATCTATTCAAATTCCTTTCAGCTTCTCCCATTTCTGTATTTTCAGCAATTTCAAATTAATTTCAGCTTTTCTAATATCTGTAATTTCAGCAAATATATTCAAATTCCCTTCAACTTTCTGTATTTTCGGCTATTTTAAAAAGTTCATTTCAGCTTTTTGCATTCCAACGCATTTTCAGCAGGAAATGCATTTTCTAGTTATTGTTGGAATGCATTAACCATTCCAAGTATTGTTCTTCGAATCTTTCTCTCAACTCCTTTCCGGCTTTCCAGCTATGACTTTCCAGCATTCTACCTCTTAAGCTTTAATTTATATAAATCAGTAATCATGAATATTTCTTCTAATGGTTTTCCCAAAGAGATCGTGTTCAAATCCTCTTAAACTTCTTCAACTTTCAGATTTTCCAGCTTCACCAATCTTTCAGCTACAGACACCATTTAAACTTTCAAACGTTGACACAAGTCTCAACTATTTTATGGAAAAAACTGCTTGGTGATATCTATTCTACTTTTTTCATAATCACTGATTATGTTTCACTAGTTCTTTGCTCCGTTTCTGAGTTTTACATGAGCTGGAGATGCTAAGAGTGGGGCAGTGTCAGAATCTGGTTAAAAAAATATGGAAAAAATATGGAACTTCGGTCCTCAGAGCCAAATATACACTTTTGAGGCTTCATTTTTAGCTTAACGTGATGGCATGGTTGTGCTGCTTGTAGTTATGTGGCTATGGAATCCCACAGTTCTTTAGTTTTGGCCTACGGAGACCAGTCACACAACCTCTGCTAAAAGCCCCATAGGCTCCAATACAAATCTGCCGACATATTTCTCAAAAAATCCAGAAGGTACACGTTTTGTAAACGGCCACGGGAGACGTATTTATTACCGGACAGACATGAAAACGACATATTTGCGTTCGGTAGAGTCTTGGGTCTTGTAAAAACGTATCATTTTTTAGATAGCTGTTATAGTTTTGCGCTAGTGGACACTTGTTTGAGGTGTGGATTCTTTGTAAAATCCGTGTACTCTGTCCGGTCTGTGATCAGCCCGCGAAAACGGGCGCTCCATGACGACCACACAGGCTGGTTGCTGGAGTGCCACACGGACTGGTTGCTGGCACTCACTCTAGCTCCCCTACTAGTCTGACAGACACACAGACCTACGGGGAGAACATGGCGCTAACAAACACGGCGCTAGCAAACACGGCGCTAGCTAGCATTTCACCAGCAATAACATGACCAAACGGCTGACAGGTGGCTAAAACAGCGTGCCAGCACTTACCCAGTGAGCACAAGACGTAATTTCAACGTTGAAAAATGGTTGAAATCGGGTTGAAATGAGGTCTGAACGTCTATGACCTCATTTCAACGTCTTTTCAACCGTCTAAAAATGGGATGAAACATCAACGTGCCAGAAAACGTCAATTTGTTGATAAATGTGTCATTTTGTAACGTAAGGTCGAAGGAGAGACGATATTAACGTTAAGATTTTCATAATAATTAATGAACTGGTCGGCGAAATTTAGTCTACGCGAAGACATGATTTCAACGTATTTAATATTTCACTTAAAACTTCATAAATATGAAACTACGGACTGCGTGCTGTTATTAAGACATAATAATGCGGGCAGGTTCAGACATTACTTGTAAACACGTAACTCCGCTCACATCTGTAACGCGCATGCGCAAGTTCTTAGACGCCTGCAGAGCTCCGACCGGGTGCAGCACGAGGCGAAGTTACGGCAGCAGAGCGACATGAACGGGCTGATAGAACCACGACTACCGGCTCCACTGCTCTAAGTACGGGAGTGTTTGAATTAAGCACACCTGGAACTATAACCGGTTGTTTTGCTTGTGCTGCCGACTCGATACAGGAAAAACGGTCCTTTTTGTTAAGCTAGTTAGCATTAGCGCAGGTAGTTTGCTAGTTAGCATGCTAGCGTTCAGCATGATGACCTGGACCAAAAGTAAACATCCCTGAATATTTTTGGTGTGTTTGGTGTTGCTAATGCGTTAGATTGTTGCTGTACCCATAAATATTATTGCATTTCACATTGAAAATACGTTTTTAAAGCAATGGCGGCTAAGTTGCATTGCAAGGGTGAAGGGCTGAATTCAACAAGTTGTGCTCTGTAAACAAGAGGCCGAAACATTGTTACAAGTTACTGCTGCTTAAAGCATGATACTGTGTAATATACCTAAAAATGTTACTCCAAAAATTCCATAAGTTGCAGATGAATTGTTATCTTGTTTATAATGTAATAAGTAAACCATCTGTAAATGAGGGTTCTAACACACCTGCTGCTGTTATTATTATTAGTTTATTACTGTCATCATAAACCCAAATGACCCAACTTTGCCTTTGTGCTTTCCCTCCTCACAGGTTTCTGTGGGTGGTGGTTGCATCCGATGGAGGTTACGTCTGATGATGGTTGTCCCTGCACTGGTCCTGCCTTACCCCTGGTTTAATAATCCACAATATTTGAATCATTTCTGTTGTAGGAATCGGATGTACTGTACATCTTTTAAGTTGTTCATACTCTACACACCTTCTTCCCTGCTGTTTTCCCCTCAGGTTTCTCCAGGTTGAAGGTTTTTTACATTTTGTGGTTTAGGGGACAGAGTGTTGCATGTTTACAGATTGCAAAGCTGAACAAAATAAAATGATTTGAATTGAATAAACACGTTGACCAGAGGAATCTGCTCCGTGCACTCTGACTCCCTTTACACAAAGAATCCTCAAGTGAGGATGAGGGAGATGCAGCTGATTTCAGGTATACTATCCCAACTCAAGTGACTCACAGCCACATCTTGTTACAGAATCTAAAAATGAAGTTCAAATGATTCAGAAAAATGGTCTACAAACACAGAATTGTTGTTGTTGAACACAGAAATGTTGTTTCTGCGCTTTTAAATCCATAGTTCATTTCCCTGAAATATATATTTTATTTTTGTATTGTTTTTAATTAGGAAAAGTGTTATATGTATAGTGTTATATTTATAATAAATGCAAATTAATAAAATAATGTGTTTGTCCTTGTTAAGGGCTGTTAACATGACAACTGTGACTAAGTATGTAACTTGTAAGTTTCCAGCGAGCAATTTATCCGTTGAAACAACGTTTAAAAGACGTCTATGGCCGGACGTTGAAAACACGTTGCAAAACGGTTCAAAAGTGAAAGTGATTTCAACGTCTATTCGTAGACGTTGAAAAGACGTTCGCGTATAGATTTATAATATCGGTGGTAAACTTACAAATGTGGTCGTAGTTTCTTTTTAAACCTCTAAAATAATGATATAGCATACAAGAGAAGACGAAATATTACCATATTAAAAATTCACGTTGAAATGTAGTCCAAACATAGACGTCTTTTCAACGTCTACGAATAGACGTTGAAACAACTTTCACTTTTAAACCGTTTTGCAACGTCTTTTCAACGTTGGGCCATAGACGTCTTTTAAACGTCTTTTCAACCAAAAATGCTCCTTAGGAACAATCATTGTTTTCCTGCTTGGTAATAATGTAAGGAGCCATCGTGTCGCGGGCCAAAGTGGTGCGCGTGTGCCAGGCCCTGTTGGACTGCAATGTGTTTGAGGCGGTGGGCACCAGAGTGTTCGGAAAAGTCAAGAAGCGGGATGTGTTTCAGGACAGCAGGAGTGCTCTTTACAGGTGACACACACACATGCTAACCCACTCCTCAGCGATGACCCAAAGCGGTGCTGATATGTTCTTCTTTGTTCTTTTTTTCTGCACACACAGGTTTGCAGGGGTGTGTTCCCCTTCAGTCGACGACCTGGAAAAAGGTGTGCTCGTCAATGGGATCCAGAAGCTGTTTTGCGGCGCACCTTCACAAAGGTACCAGGAGGAAATCCTACCAAGCATACACGGATTAGTCTCAACTACATCAAATAAAAAAACAAACATGCTGTCGGTATCATTCTGCCTTGCATTAATGGTTTGTGTACTGTGTACTATCAGATGGGCAGATTTAAAAGTAACAAACGCAGTGGCTCACATAATGTCCATGACAACCGGATCTCGTAGGACATTTCCGTCGTGCTGCATTTGACATCCTGCGTATTGGGACACACCATTGTTTTCTGGCATAGGCTACTAACTAGTAAGTGTTAATAGGTAGGCTTACTCCTTTGGCCTACCTGCGCGGCAGAACAATGATACCAGAGTATGAACGGACGTCCAGGCGTTTATCTCTTCAGCCATTTAACTCGTGGCATTGTTTAATGCAGGCACAACATGCTCAACTTTCCGCTCACGGGAGAGACGGGTACACAGAGAGAAAAGGGGCGGGAACACTGCCCTTGTATGGAAGTGGTGCTCTCGATATCACATGACTCAGGAATCAGGAAACAGTTACAGTTACATGCATCCATACACTCATATACTCAACAGTAAGAGTATTGGAACAGTTCTAGTCCTTTAACACTCCTTTTTCTTTCTGCACTCTTCTTCTTTGTCAAAACCTTGCATCCACATTACCCACAATGCAACTGAAGTCTCTTTGAGATCTGTGCATGTTATGCATGTAGCGGCAGATGTGACGTGGACATTTATGAGACATCACCTGTGTTTTCACATTCAACACACTTAATCTGAACTCTAAAATTGGCACATTGTCCTTTTTGTGGAACATCCCAATCGGATCTTGATTTTTCAAGTGACTCCTTCATCAGCTCTCGGCCGCCACCGTTTTTTGTATTGCAGTCAGGCAGAGAGGACGTGTCCCACCAGTCCCCATGTTCAGATGTCCACCTCCGTCCAACCACCTGAGGGGTCCACAAAAGCCAATAAAGTGGACGCTGCCACCCCGGTCAGCCCGACACAAGAGCCTCTGGGAGACAGTAGTAGCCCCGGCAGGGTGCAGGCGGACCCCGTTTTACCGCAATCGTGTAAGGCGCCATCTTGATCAGTCGAAGCACAGATGAGTGGTCTGAGCAGACTCTGCTCCGGCTGTTGAACCTGGTGGAGCTCCCCGTGCTGGAAGCGGTGCTTCAGTGCAGCCAGGCTCCATCACCTCCTCCTCCGTCCAACCTTCTGGCTCACAGTAACCCAGACCTGATCTACAGCAGCAACCACCTGGACCGGCAGATCCTGAAAGTTTTCAGGGACTCTCAGTACGTTCCAGCTTGGACAATCAACTCCCCTCCCACTGCCTCCTCTATAAATGCAGGCTAGCGGTTCCCCCAGGTCTAGTCTTTGCGTGAAGCTAATTCGATTCATAGTCGGGGTATAGACGTGAGAGGGGTATCAGTCTTTTCTAATCCCCAAATATATAGTTTATGTAATGAAACCTGCCTTTGCTTATGGTCTCGTCCTTGTCCCTCAGGGAGGACGAGTGGCTCATTGCAGCTCTGGACTGTCTGGACTTCCTGCCTGATCAGCCAGTGGTGGAACTGAGCAGGGAGCTGCCTGACTGTTTCTGAAGTTGTGAAGTGCACACGGTCTCTTCTCACTTGACTAATTTCGCCAGTAAACATTATGAAACATGAGTTTATTGTCTCCATCTCTAATTTCAAGTAGAGCATAAAGCAGGGTATGCTTTAGGGCGGGTCTGCTCTGTGATTGACAGGGCGCTGCTGCGACCAGAGCCATATACAAGGTCTCTACCACAAATCGACAAATGGATGACGTCACAACAACGTGTTCAACATCTTTTTTTACTAACTTTTTGTTCTCTGAGCAGTTTGTCAAAGCACATAACATACAGTGGAGAAGTTGGAGCACCTTCCACAAGGAGAAACTTATTAGTGTTTGGCATGATTCCCCTCAGTCATTCCAGCTAGATGGTTGCAGAAAACATCCCTGAAAAGGCTCTTTAGTAAAGAGGGAATCCTCAGACAGACTGACTGATATTCAATAAACCCTTCCATTTGTGTGTCTTCTTCCTTCCTCAGTGAACGCTAAACTGTCCACGGCTCTCGAAGCGCTGCAGTTGTGCCTGAAGCTGCTTCCTTCGGGCCACAGAGATGAGCTATGCGCGCTGCTCACGTTCATGGCTCTGGCAGCCGACCCGCAAGGGATGAAACTGGATAAGGAGGTGAGAGCAGGGCACTAAATGTTATGTTGGAAAATGCTTTCTTGTTTTTATGTCCAACAGCAGATTTCTCAACTTCAAGTCCTCCACAGCAGGGTTCTTTGAAAGGACAAGGAGGACCTGATGGTGATCTTCTTGCTCAGCAACATAAAGGACATTTTTATGGTCCGGGCGAGGCAACTTTATTTGTATAGCACATTTCAACAACAAGGTAATTAAAAGTGCCTCATGTGAGCATAAGGCAAAAGACAAGGAGAAGACTGAAACATCAAACAAAAATAATTGCAGTGCACTTTAAGAAATTAAACTCATTAGTGAAATGCAAGAAATTGATTAACATCCTTGAACCTGGTTTAAGTAAAGGTTCAGATTAGTTTCTTCTCATTTTTAAAGGTGAGTGGGAAGATGGACTATGTAGATTAACACACACATAAAAAAAACTGCAGTATTTTATCAGTACTTCAGGTTAGAAAACTCTGTGTTCTCCTCAAACTGCAAACCAGATTCTGGCCTTGAATTTACTTTTTTGGTTCAAGGGCTGATGTTTGTTTGAGCTTTTTACATTTAGTGGTTTTGTAACTCATTGTTGCATGAACAAATTGCTCAAATTGTAGTAATGATAGAAAACGTTGCCTCAAGACTGTTGCGCAAGGGCTTCAGGGGAAAATAATTAAGTCGGAACCTTGATTTAAAAATCAAATTTGACAGGTCGATCTCCACAGTGAACAGTGTTTTCCTGTCATTGAGTAATTTCCCACCAAGATTTTATTATTCTCTTTGCATACCGGGGACCCTGCACAAAGGAGTGAGCGAAAAGCTGGCCAGCCTGGCACAGGGGAAGCAGCCCGATGTGACCGGTAACACTAAACACTGTTCTGATTCGTTACATGCATATACATGCATAAATACATGCATGTATTTATCAATACATCATGTATATCATACGTATGTGCATAATGACTCATATTAATCTGATATTTTAGTTGATCAAGTCGATACTAACCCGTGTCTCGTTACATTTGTAATCGGTCACGACTTCTTGCTTCACTGATCTGAGGCACGGGAGCCCAGATTACAATATTTTCTTTTAAGATGCAAACCCTCGCCTAAGTATAGAGCTCTTATTAATGTCATGTTTGTAGATTATCACAATACGTTACCTTAATATACTTTTTTTTTTTTTTTTGCGCGTCAGTCTTTGGACTGTGGCAGTCGTCAGTCAGTCGTCACAACAGCGACACTCGTCTGGCACCTGACCTAGCCACCAGCTTCCGCTTTAGAAAAAAAAATTGTTTTAACTTGAGAGAAAAAGATGACATTCTACAAGGGCCACAAGAAGGGTCTCTTGAGTATTTAGAAGCAGATATTCCCCTCAATAGTTGGTGGAGACCAAAATTAAGCTAAAAAGAGACTATATCGAGAACTATATATTTACTATAAATCTGAGCTGGTCAGGAAATGAAATGCTGGTGTTGTACCATTTGGTAAGTGGCCTGGGTTTGTAAGAGGACATTCGCTTGTTCAACATTTTTTATATGACTACGTTATGTGGTCACTGATAACCGAATCGAACATTCATGGTTGCAGAACGTGTACTCTTAAGCCGCCCTCCATGTATACACTTTTTCTTTTGCTTGTTTTTTCTTCTTCTCTGGGATTCAGGCTTCACATTTTGCCAGCCGGTCTCTCACGGGGCTTACAACGAGTCTACAAAGAAGACCACCAACGAGGAGCTGCGGATTCTTTTGGGCGGCATCCATCACAACCCAAAGATCTCTGCCAAGGAGAGAAAGCGGCTACTCAGACAGTTCTATCAAGCACACCCGGAGATATTTAACCAGTACTTTGGTGAACACGCTGTTAGCGTGCTGTAGTCGTCTGGAGTTTTGTGTAGCTTTTTACGGTCTTAGGCCGTACGATTCGCAAGTAGATCGCGTTGAATGATTAGTTGGAAAATACCTTCAGCATGGGATTGCACCTTTATGTGTATGTTTGCCTTATTGTCAAAATAAACTGTGGATATATGTTTTGTCTGTCTCCCTTTTTACAGATGTGAAGGTTAATTAGAAACAGATTAAGTGGTAAAACAAGTCCATTTGTGGGCAAAAAAATCATGTTCAAGGGATTGAAGTAGTTTTAGTTTTCCATTTGTATATGCCCCTTGAGGTAAACAACCCAAGTATTTGTAAATATAATGAATTTGTGTGTCACACCACTGATAAACCTAGCCTGCTTCAGTCACAGACACCATTTAATCTAATGCATTCAACGCAACCTCTAATTCCTTTCAGAGAATAAAAAGACTAAAATTACAAAGGTAGAGCTAGAAATGCGTGCCATTAGAAACTAACATATTCCTATCCGCTGCCATTGATTTTCTTAAAAAATGAAGCTGTGCGCATGCGCCAGAGAGTGGGCTCGTCTGCTGCGTCACACTCAACCCGAACCCAAACCGGAAGCGGTTCGCTCGGTTAGCAGACGGCGCATTGAAGAGAAGCTGCTGCGACATCAGTGAGCTCGAGCTCTCCGGGACGCAACGAATGACTCCCTCCTGCTAAATAAATAAATCTGTGACGGTGATAGATTTCGTTGTGGCCGGGATGTCTAGGTTTAGCTGCTGTCGCAAAGGCTGCATTGTTTGTTGACAGTGAGAGACCAAAGCTAAAGTTGAGCCTCTCGGCTCGCCAGTCTCCCTCCTCGGGGCTTCCCAGCCGCTGAAGGTTAGTACCGTTGCCGCGGACAGGTCTTCACTCGCAGCCACGGTCATCTGTCGTTCGATCACAACAACAAACTTGCATCTCTCCTGATCTCCTGTTTGGACTGCAACAAAAAAGCATAACGGCCAAATAATGTTCATTGATGTAGCAATACTGCATGTCTAGCTAGAAGAAGACCCCCACCCCACAAGAACAACTGTTACAGTAACATTCATGTAACATTCTGCTGATTGCAAACATAATGTGTTATCGTGCAGACTGAATCATGCCTAACGAGGCGGACCACCTTGAGGCCAGAGGAGACAAGGAATCGAAGGAGGAGGAGGAGAGGAGACAGGGTGCTCCCGAGGCCACATTGAATGAGAGGATACGGGCAAATAGTTTGAGCCCCCACAGGGGGAACACTCCTCAAGGTGAGAAAAGGATTGATCACACCAAGCTGACCAGAGACGGGGCCACGTGTGCCCGATGTGGGACAGATTTGTGATCTATATAAAATAGATTCCAATTTAATAAATCTGTCTCCTTTGAGAATGAGAAAAGAAGTCTACTCTGATTAGGAAGGCAGGTTAGCTCGCTCAGCCTCCTGAAGTGAACAGGGGTCCGTTCCAAGAAGCGGGTTTAGTGGAAACTCATTTAGTTAACCCTGAGATGAGGGAAACTCTGGCTTGTCTGTTTCAGAAAGGGAGGTAACTAAAGCTCAGGCTCAGTCACCATGGTAACTGAACCTGTGAACATAACCTGGTCGGGAGCAGGTTTTCTTCAATAAACCTCGAGTTTCTTTCACAGTCTCCTCCCTCTGACAGCAGCCCAGCCAATCGCACAGCGCGCTTTCATTTCCTCATTCATTTACATACTCTGTATCAGGTGGATTTTAGCGCAGTTTCCACATCTGAACAAAATAAGATCTCTGTTACGTTAAAGACTAAAGTGTTTTCTCCAACATGGCACGTCCCTTTCTGGACGATCCTGTTGATGAAAAAGCGGTTTTACTCGCAGGGTGTTACACACGTCGATAGAGAATATTGATGGCCTGATTAGGTATATTGTCATTTCCAAAGCTACTTGTTTGAACGGTATCGTTTTTCTTAACAGTCCATCAAATATGTACATAACCTTATCCGTCCTCAAATAGCAAATGGGTGACGTCAGTCACCGAGCAGATTCTTTGTGTAGTATTACTTTTTTTGCAAACGGCAGTTTCCTGTACAACGTTAGAATATTAGTAAAGCTGCTGTATGCAGAGCAGTGAGAAACGTGTGCGTCGCTCTGAAACCCCAGCTTGAAGGTCTCAACAGGTTACTGTAAAACAGCCACTGTGTATCATGTCGTCTCGTCAATCTCATCCAGTAGACCCCCGACATGGGACCACATCAACATACATGTTACATGCTATTGTGAGCATGCCATATTCTTGTTTTTTTGCCAGAGCATGGGACTTATTAATTGCTGTCGGGTTATAATAACAAATTTTGAAGCAGATTTCCAAACCGACTAATGTCACCTGACATTGTATGTGTGTGTGGCTGCTTTTACTAAAGTTATACTCAAGTGGACAGTGGAAATTTGTTTAAGAAAGGAAGAAGCACATTATGATGGAAGGTGTATTTCTTTTACAAACAGCCCCCCCGGTTCGTCTCCGGGGAGGAGCTGATGGAGACGGCTGAAGGAGTCACCAACATGGCTTTGGCTCATGAAATAATGGTCAACCAGGATTTTCAAGTCAAACGAGTGGTCCTTCCCGAGGGGAGGTGAGCGTTCTACCACATAGCCCTCAGTCCCTTGTTCTCTTGCTGTAGAAGTAACGGCCCCTCCTGTGCACAGCTTGGCGCGCCAAGTGAAGGAGATCATGCACAAGGCATTCTGGGATTGCTTGGAGGCTCAGCTGAAGGAGGAACCGCAGACGTACGGACACTCCATCAAGCTGCTGTCCGGGATCAGAGAGGTGAGGCTCAAATGTGATGTCTTATTTCCAGCTGCTGTGGCACGTTTCTGGAGAAAAATCCCGGCAGCACGTCTTTCACCCCCTTTCCCCCAGACCTTGCTGTCCTTCCTGCTGCCGGGCCACGGACGCCGGCGTATGACTTTAGGTGGAATTTTCCTTCCAGTCGGCTTGGGCAAAGGGGATCAGCGCGTTCTGGAATGACGCTTGAGGAGCTAACGCCGACCAAGTGGTCGAGTTGGACCCGGAATCTCAAACCTCCAACATTGCATTTTGCACATTGCATTGCATTTTGTAATGTTGGTAGCGTAAGGCGTGAGCCCCCCGTTTCTGTCTCCCTCCCGGGGAAATATTCTCCGTGCTGGACCTGATGAAGGTGGACATGGCTAACTGAGTCTGGACAGTGAGTCCAGCCTCACCTGATGCAGCAGTCGGTCGAGTACGAGAGGAGCAAGTTCCAGGGGTTTCTGGAGAAGCACCCCAGTAAGGAATCTCTCTTTTCCATGACTCATTTATGCAGGCACATAGAAACTGCTGAAACCCATTAGTAGATATTATGTCCCCCTTTACCTTTATAGCTTTGCATCGAGGCAGCTAACCAATTACAGCCTGAAACAAAATGAAGCTCAGCGACTCCTTAACGGCGACACAGTCTGCACATACTAAAGCAAACGCTCATCACTTCCTCACATTCACACATGTCCGCTTGCTTTGAAGTGCGGCACAATATTATTTATATATATTTGTTGGCCGGAAGATGAGGTATAATTAAATGACGCATTGTCCCATTCAAAGCATTGTCCCAATCAAGGTCAAAGTCGCTATTAGCTTCTCCACTAAGAGCAGGCCTCTTTTATTGGCGCCTCGATCTAACGATGAACTCCCCAGATGCTTCAGATGCCTTAGACTACACAGAGAAGTGGCTCGAGGACACGCTGAGATGCATGAGAGAGAGGGACCCCTGCGCCCCGTCGTCAGGCCCTCTCCCCCGTCAACGTCGACAACTACCTCCGCCTGCTGACGTGGTCCCACGCCTCCGACCCCTTCCCAGAGGTGGACGCATAACCGCCAGAAGTCCCTCTGTGCTGCGGCCCGTCTCCTCGCCTCACGCCCCCCTGCAGACGGTGCTGATGGATCAGGTCCGGTTCCAGGAGATGCACCGAGAGGAGCGGCTGGTCATGCTGTCGTCCGTGCTGTTCATCGTCTACACCACCACGGGGGAGGCTATATTCGGCCTGCTGGGGCTGATGGAGAAACTAAAGGACATCGTCAGCTCCATATTTACGGACATGCACACGCCGTGAGTAGCGGCCCCACTGCGCTTTCACCATCAGCGATCTTTGTACCTCTTTAGCGGGACACTGCGTTACTACATCACAGCACGGGGTACCGTTATGCTGTAATGCTTTATCAAAAAGACAAGAAAAGAATACATAAACGTAGCGAGAAGAACAGGGAAATACTTTTTACTGGTTGGTCCCTCTTTGGGTGGCCCCCAGATCGCGTATGTTATGTTCACATTCATAGGCACAGCGCCCTAATAATTGGCAGCGACAATCTGCCAAATGAATGAACGAATATTACTATACAACCTGTTTCGCTCCCACATTTTACAAAGAATCTGGCTGTCTTGTTTTCAACTTATCCTTCATCCACCAAGTGACGTCCCACAACAAAACCGACCATCCATCCATATGTATTTGGTGTGAGTGCCGCTGCACTTGAACGCCTCCCTGTTGCCTGTCGCCAGGTCCTTCAACGCACCGGAGGCCTTAGCGACCGTCGGGGAGAAGCTGTGTGTCGAGCTGAGCGCGTGTCTGAGCCGACACAGCTACTCTCCGTTCACGGCGGTCCGGAGGAGCGCTCTGACGGGACAGATCTCCGCTGTCAGCCAGCCCGACAACAGCGTCCGCCAGCTGATGGGTAACCTGAGGGGGCCATTAGCCAATGCCAATGCTTTTAGCTAATGGCCAATGCTAAAAGCATGGCCAATGCTTTTAGCATTGGCCATTAGCTTGCCAAAAGGGCATTTTAGCGACCGGCCCGCTATGTTAATAAAACCCAGTAAAGCTCGCATTACAACACACAGGGAGAGCGACTTCATACGGACACAGGGAGACATCACTTTATCTGTACGTGGCAAATACAGCTGTTTGATGCTATGCTCATTCTCTGTATGTCATTTATTCTATGTGTTATTTTAAGGCGCTCTTGTGGCATTTCAACATGTGAGGAGTTGCAGGGAGATGGCGTTCAGGCCGAGACATGCGGGCCGCATTCCATGAGAAAAGCCAACAAGCTCATTAAGGGGTTCCACATCTGCAAGAGTTAGAGACGAGAAGATTAGCCGGCTAGTTGGGACTGGGAACGAGCAAGAAGAGTCCCGTTTAGTCCAAACCTCTGAATTACCATGGTTTCTCCCGGTTATTTAAATTGACAATTTTATCGGCGTTGAATCTCGTCATGGTCTTGAATATTTTTTTGACAGATTTATTTTTCTCAAGGGAAATGTAGGAATGTTGTGCCCAGGAACAATTGCCTAGCAACCACTCTGTCGAAATTAGGCTGCAGGAAGCTGCCTGAACTTTTCATTTAAAACTTAAAAAAATGTTGCAAACCCTCCAAACTCTTCTTCTAAAAAACACCTCATTTATATGACTCATTTTTCACAGGATGCAAAACAGAACACGTAAATTAAAATTGACTATTACATGCGTTAATAAATAATGATATTTTAC
Organism: Gasterosteus aculeatus; assembly: GCF_964276395.1. Classification (NCBI taxonomy): domain Eukaryota; kingdom Metazoa; phylum Chordata; class Actinopteri; order Perciformes; family Gasterosteidae; genus Gasterosteus; species Gasterosteus aculeatus. The sequence continues at coordinate 12,465,336 of NC_135709.1, read as the reverse complement.
AATAATGCAGAGATTTACCAAGTCCTACTCTGTGTGGAGGGCCGCAATAACGAGCTGCATTTGTGGCAACTACTGGTTCATTCATATATTCGGCAGTGGCACATGGGTCTAATCAAAAGGGGAGGAGCCTAAAACTGATACATGAGGCACTGAGTGAATATTTTTCGTATTAATGCATTTGAATGATCAATTTACTCTTCTTTGTTGTACGAGATTCTTTAAATCTCTCTTAAAATCTTCAAATTTGTTAAATACATGTAAAATAGCTTTGTTAAGTTCCCATGGTTACCGCAGTGGCCTGGGTTCAAATTCCACATGTGGCCTTCTGCATTTTGTCGTCCCGTTTCCCGCCACTATTGACATAAAGGCAAGTAAAGCTAAAGCTTGAGTCAACGCCTGACAAGGTCCTCCTAGAGCTCTCCTTCAGTAAACACTGGCACTCATTCTGCTCAAAGAGGCCTGACGAAAGAGATTGTACTCCGAACACAGCAGCAGCAGCACCTATTTAGTCTCAGCATTCAGGAATGACCAGTTTTCAAACTCGGTGCTGGAATGAGCAAGACGCCAGATGATGGGCTGTGGTCTTTTTACTGTGGTGGTTACAAATTATACCCATTCTGCTGGTTGAAATCAAAACATTCTTATTATCAGATTGGCTTGGTTAGACAGTTCAGATGTTTGGGTTTCGACGTGTATAAAAAATGAAATAACATACCTTTTTGAACGCTGAATTTATTTCATAACATAAAAGCCTGCTTGAGGGTCCAAATCTTCGTACTGCCTCTGAAGTGCAGCAGCGGCCTGATGACATTTCAATGAGATTCTGTGAATAACTTCCTACGTATTTCTTCTTGAATTAGTCCACACTAGTAATATACAAATAAAGGTAGACTTTTTGTATCTGCTGTACATATGTGTGTGCAGTTCATTAGAAAAGAGGAAAGTGAAAGGGGGAGTTCATAGGACCAGACCCATTTGAACCGTAGCTGTCTTTTAATAGTTTCTCAATTGCATTTTGTTCTAATGGTTGATAACATGTTAAGAATTTTTACCTTTGTCCAACACGTTGGGCCACATTCATTCAGCTATGTGTAGAAATGTTCTGCCCACAAAATAAGGGATTGAAGTAAATGAATTACAATGAATTTTGAGTTGTCAAAAATGGTTTTATTGAAAGAAACATTTAATCTACATTTGATGGCATTGAGGCTTTCAAAAACAACACGTTTGCTGCTGTTACAAAACAGTGTGGTCTTGCAATCTGACAGCAACATGGATCTGAAAAGATATATTCATCATGACTATATGCTGATCAAAGGGCATCAATTTTCTCAAGGTATTAAATACTGTTGGCCAATTCAATAAATCATTTGTTAATGAATGTGACTTTTGAACACACAGCACCATATCAAAGATTAATCTGTCATTTATTTATACATATAAATGACAGATTAAAAACATTGATGTACAATAATGGTTTAAGCCCATTTTTAATAAGACCTGTTGCTTTGCTTAATATTTGACACAACAATGTGTGCTGGGGTAGCGTGTGTCTTTTTGCTCTACCAAGCAGGATGACGTTGAAAAACACATTTGCATTGCATGACGCCACCGATTACGCCGGTATTTGTCTTTTAATGTCAATCCAACATGCCAATAAAGCTTTGTCCGTCCCAAATGGCTTATTTCTCCCCCTACATCTGAACTGTGTGTGAAGACCAATTGTCCTCAGCAGTAGCATGTAGTTTTCGTAGCAGACCTAGGTGGAGCCAGAACTCAAATTAATCTGATATATACAGTTGAATCATGAATTACTTGATTTTCTAGCAAAATATACAATAATTGTATATATATATTTTCTTTCTCTCTATGCAATTTTATTTAATTACTCTCTTGATGACAAAAAGTGTGATGTATTTTGCCGTGTTTGCAACAACACTCTCAAAACTAAAAATTAAAAATTAACACATGATGTGTTATTTTTAACACATCTGTGTGTCTAGTTAAGGACAACACATTCTGTGTTGCTTTTAACACAGCCAGTGTGTCAGAACATTTAACACACACTTAAGGAGCGTGTTACAATGTGAACACGTAAGTGTGACAACATTAGGATGGATGTAAGAATGAGAAAAAAGTATGCATTTTAAAGAGCTATTTCCTGGCGGATGCACCTTCATATTGAAATAGGTAGAGTGTTACATTTCAAAATGGTCTGTGGTACTTTTCAGTACTATTTCAATAGATCTGAGATTAGCGCTGGTACTACAAGCACAGGTGCTGGACGCCCGCCTCTGGATATTCCTGGATATTGGATTTCTGGGGTTGATAGACCGGACAACACAAAGTTAGCCAGCTTGTCGCCAGGAATATCCAGACGCGGGCGTCCAGCACCTGTGATTGTAGTACCAGCGCTAATGTTGACTTCCTCAACTTGGACCTCTTCCACACGCACGCGGTGCTCAATCAGTCTTAAACAATTTAAAACTTCGTCGTCTATGTATACATCTTGAAGAGCACTTATCCGCCCTAGTATTTCCAAAAACCCCTCAATATGTTTCAAAATTGTATCTGCAGAAAACCCATGTTGATCGATTTGATCTGCTAATGCTAGCATGCTACCTCGGAGCCCACCGATGTCTTCCATTATGTCAACACTCACGTCCCTTAGCCAGCCTTCTTTTGCACACGGCTCTGTTGTCTGTTCTGAATGTTAGATGTAGCCACGCCCCCTGATTTGCATATAAGAACGTGAAATGTAAAACGGCATTATGAAATAAAAGACTCTGGAAATGAAAAGTGGCATTATGAAATAAAAGTACGATGCTATGAAAAGTGGCATTATGAAATAAAAGTACCATGAAATAATTAAATGTATTTAATATTTATTGCCTCATTTATTTTTTTCATGATGTATTTCAAATGCATATTTCATGTATTTATATATTTATTCATTCATTTCATTTTGACTAAAACGGCATTCCATAGTAAAGCGCCCACACAACATTAGTTGAAAAGGCAGGACCCTCCTTCGGTTGATATTGTAGAATACGCGTTCAATAATCAGATGACGCTGTGAGGTAAACCTGAGACCCGGGCAGTTGGAATGTGGGCAGATTTTGAGATATGAGAAATAAAGACAGCTCGTCGGATGATTCAATGAACACGTCACATCAACATGTGTGTGACATGTGTTACTTATCTAAATGGAGAAAAACAACATGGAAGAAGTCAAGTTGTCACACAGTGACAGTTATGAACTCTCTCTCCCCGCCCCCCCCCCCCGCCACCCCTCTCTCTCTCTCTCTCTCTCTCTCTCTCTCTCTCTCTCTCTCTCTCTCTCTCTCTCTCTCTCTCTCTCTCTTCCCCCAACATTCCACTAATGCGGAGAAGCAACACGCTACCGAACGAGCAGCAACAGCTAGCGGCTATCTCCGCTGGGGGGGGGCGGGGGGGCGCGGTACATTAACGGTGCAAAAGTTTCGAAACACGGGTTCCTGGTGCTGAATACAGACAAAAGCGACGCCGGGCGAATCCTGAGACGGCTGCCGGAACCATGGTTTACAGCTGGCGTTCGTAACGGCGAGTTATTTGACGTTATTTGACGCTTCAAATGTGCCTAAAGTCGCTCGCTGTCGCCTCGTCGCCGAACAAGATGGACGCAGCGGCAGCAACGCCGTCGTTGCAGGATCTGACCGCGGTGCCGTTCCCCGTCGCTAGCCTGTCCCCCGAAGCGCTGGGTGCTGCGATTAATGGCTACCACTGAAGATATGACACTTTGTGAGAGCAAACCGGTTGTCAAATATATCAGTGTCACGGTTACGTGTGTGTGTTAGTTTATCATTTGAACGTTGGTACTGACGTTACGTTACTTCGCCCGTTGGCTAACTGGTAAGCTAGCCAACTTGATTTAACGTTAGTTTCCCCCAGATAAGTGTTAGCAGTGGAAGCTAATTAGTCCAACGACGGAGTTATGCGGGGTCACGTTAAGAGCATTCACGTGTGTTTTGGGATAACTTTAAACAACGTGTGACGTGGATAGAATGTATCAAGGAAAATGAATAACGTTAGTAACACCGACCTTAAAGGAAGTTTACATTAGCCAGGGTGTTTATGAAAGCGCCCTTTAAGGTTGTCCGTTCCGCCCGGTGTAACACAGCCATGATCTGACGTTAGCTGCCTGTCACTAACAACAAAAGTTTTAACAGGTGTCTAGGCTGGTGTGGCCCTTCCCCCAAACACACACACACCCCTATTTCCATATGTCAACTATCTGAAGCCTTTTTCAGCTGGCTCTCATCTACAACTGAAAATACCAGCTTGCACGCGCACTTCTCCGTCGTGGCTCTCCATTTCAGGCCTGGTCTTGTGTCCCTGCGGGATATCAGGCTACCTGTGCTTGGCAGTAAGAGGCCAGCTCCGTGACCTGCCAGCAGCCTCTCCCTCAATGACTGGCCATGGCCTCTTGTCGAGCACACACCGGCTGATAGTGCTTCTTCTGTTTCACCTTTCACTGGGACTTTTGTCAGTTGCATGAGCAAGGTTTTTATTTTTAATTATCAATATTTGCCAGACTTGCAGCTGTGGGTAGTAAGTGAAGAAAGTGTTTTTCTACCACGCAGGCAGTGATCTCCAATGGCAACCTGCTTGTTGTCTTTCTTTGGCGATTTAGTTTTGGAACGTTTCATTTTACAGGTAAACGTATCTCCTTGAACTCACCAGCCTTTCCTGGTCGTGAGAAACCCAAGTGTGCTGCATTGTGGTGTTGATGCCGAGGCACACCCCTGCGCTTGTCTCAACCTGTGTTTGGCTGCATCTTCGGTTATTTCTTTGGAGGGCAAAAAAACGTGCTTGAGACTGCTCCTTCAGTGCATTTGTGCAACACGTGTGAGGAAGCCTTGAGACTTGAGTCACCTGAGTCCGCGTGTGAGCCCGGTCAAGCACAATCGGTCTCTGTTTGGACATAATCAGGAAGTGTGGCTGACAGGCTCTGCCTCTGCTTGTTCTCACGGTGTCATGACTTGCTGCGAAGAGAGGAGTGTCGCTGACAGAAACTTTGATTGACTAGTCTTTAAATTTATATGATACTCTCCATCAGCTAAATGACAGAACATGTGTTTTTCCAGCGCATGAGAAAACACTCATGTGGTTGAGATCTGTAGTTTGGTCTTTACAATTCGCTGTCTGTGCCCTTCTTCTTCTCCCTCTTTTATGTCTTAACTACCAGAGGTCAGGGCTTTCTTTGGGGTTCTCCTTTGTGTGAAACTGACTGTCCGGTGTGGCATGTGGGGACAAGCCAGAGATATAACGCCCCTCCCATCTCCAATTACAGCAGGCTTGTTCCTCTTTTAAGTACGTATGACGTTAAGGCCTGGATGTGTATTGGCTTCGGCAGCTTTTATGATAACATTATACAGACCTAAATAATGCTCAGAAGGATAGTGATAAGGAATACGATAATACGCCAATTGACCTTGTTCTCGTATTTGTTGGAATATTTTAAGTCAAGAAATTGGCTTGGCTCTGTGTTACGAAAGTAGTGTTTAAAGTTTTTCCTCCGGTCATCGCTGACATCTTGATGTGGTTGAAGCAGAATTTAAGGAAACAAATATTTTAACCAAAAGTGGGCACTTGAATACCAGCTGAAAACATATGTGATGCATGCGTGTGAACCACCCGTTTCATGCGTTCTTTGCAATGAAATCAAACACAATGTATTTCTTGGGGCGGAAAATGTTATGAACCCAGACAAGACTGTGTCTCGTTTTCTGGAATGTCTGAGGTATTGTCTCCCCGCCGGCCAACATTTGCAGTGCGTTCGGTGGGAACACAGAAATGAAAGCTCGCTTGGTTTATTGTTGGCTAAAAGATCCGTCTTCCCCGTGTTTAATTTCTGTTTCTCCAGGTATGGCCTCACCCGTCTTGGTCTACCCAACACACCTGCACTCTGCTCAAAGAAGTGCCTTAGGAACCAGCAGACAAAAAGAAGAAGCTCACCGCAGGCACAACACCAGCAAAGCATTTCAGCACCGGCCAACAGCCAAGACCTACGTGATCGGCGTCAACTACGGTATCGCCTACCCGAACAACGTGATCCCGTCTTCAGCTGCTGCCAATCCAGGAACTCTACGGCAGGGACTAAAGAGGGAGGAGCGCGCATTGCAGGCCACGGTAGTACAGAGACAGGAGAGCCGGGAGATCCAGAGCGGAGGCCCACAGGAAGTGAGCATTCACAGTGACAGCAGTGGTACTCTGTCGGGGGGACACTTGCCCTGCGGGCTACTGAGGCAGGCCTGCATCAGGGCGGCGGCGGTTGAGGAGGAGGAGGAGAAGGAGGGTGGAAACGGAGTAGAGCAAGCGAGAGGGGGATACGTCAGCCTTTTAGGATTAGGTGCCCCCCAGAGATGTGAGGAGAAGCCAGGCGACGGTGGCGAGCGTCCGCGGCAGAACAGCTGCTTAGGAACCATGCAGATAGTGGAGGAGGTATCTTCTCTATCTTCACTTCCTCCCCCTGTGGTCATGTTGCACGCCAGCGCGGGGAGCCACGCAGACACCGCCAGAGTCGGCTGTGGAGGGGATCTGTCCATTCAGCACGGGAGAGCCGAGGCAGTGACCAACATGGGACTCGACGCCGAGGGAACCGGAATCGGGTCCAGTGGCAGCACTCGTGCCGCAGCCGGCGCCACGCTGATCAGGACTGGATCTCTAGACGGCGACTATCAGCTCGTCCAGCACGAGGTTCTGAGCTCCCTGAAGAACAGCTACGAGGTTTTGGAGTTCCTTGGCCGTGGAACATTCGGTCAGGTGGTGAAGTGCTGGAAGAGGGGCACGAGTGAAGTGGTGGCTGTCAAGATACTGAAGAACCACCCGTCGTATGCGCGCCAGGGGCAGATAGAGGTGAGAGTCTGCGAGGCTTTGTTGTGCGGTGAAACAAATTCTAGTGCCATTTTCTTTCTTTTTTATCACGACAGACTGAATCTAATCTATGGACGTGTTTTTTTGTTTGAACTGAACTTTTGCTGTTTCCCGTCTTGTCCCCCCCCACCCCCCTAGGTGGAGATCTTGGCCCGTTTGAGCAGCGAAAATGCCGATGAGCACAACGTGGTGCGCGCCCTGGAGTGCTTTCAGCACCGCAGCCACACCTGCCTGGTGTTTGAGATGCTGGAGCAAAACCTCTACGACTTCCTGAAACGGAACAAGTTCAGTCCACTGCCGCTCAAAATCATCCGGCCCGTCCTACAGCAGGTAAAGTCAGTGGAGAGGCAGCGCACACGCGCATAGATTCAGCACGCAAACGCAGGTGCTCACAGAAGACTACATTTGGTCTACAAGTGTTGGAGCGACCCAGAGCGTGTTTTTCATTCACGTAACTCTTTCCAGGTGGCGACAGCTTTAAAGAAGCTTAAGTCTCTGGGTTTGATCCACGCCGACCTGAAGCCAGAAAACATCATGCTGGTGGACCCCTCCAGGCAGCCCTACATAGTCAAGGTGATCGACTTCGGCTCAGCCAGCCACGTCTCCAAGGCCGTCTGCTCCACTTACCTGCAGTCCAGATACTACAGGTATGGTCTTCTCTGCATATGACTTTTTCTCATCTCGATTTTCTGTTTGGCCTGCTGCCTCACTCTTTCCTTCACGTCCTCACTTTTTTTGGACTGCTGACATTTGTGCGTGCACGTGCATTTGATCAGCGCTTCAAGGAGTCACGCCCTGATTCTTCTATTCTTGCATAACTGAACTGAGACGTTTATGGTAGGGAACAGCGTCATGAAGCGATTAGCGCATCTGGCAGGCAAGCAAGCTGAAATTAATTTAGTTAACAAGCCGCAAACCTGCACTAAGTACTACCTACTTTACTACTTCTACTTACTACACAAGATGAGCAATTTCATTCACCCCGCTACTGCCAGCAAGTTCCAGCAAGCAGGCCCGCTGTTGTGTTTCTGCAGCTGAGGCACTCCACAAACCCATCAGAACACTTCCAGCGTGGATTTTATAGCCCTGTGAGGAGGACACCATCTTCTCAGTGATTCCAACTGTAACGTGAACTAGCGGTGTATAAATCAAGACACAGACGAGCGAGTTAAGACCAAACTGAAATTGGAGGAGCACCAGAATCCCAGCGTCAACCCCTGGGGGCCTATTTTTTGGCAAAAGAGAGTCACATAGTGCTCCCCCATCCCTTCGAGATGAGGAGAGTGAAGCCATAGTATAGCTGTTGACCCGGTTAAGTGCGAGTGGATGCAAGCAGGGCTGTAGTGGAGGGTAAACGCACGTAAACGCCGTTTACGCACCTCTAGAATTTTGGAAATAGCGTTTACGCACCTATAAATAGCGCTTACGCACCTCTAAGTGGCGTTTACGCACCTCAAAGTTCCCTGCGCCTTGTATTCTTCCGTTGGAATAATCCGAAATAAACTTGGTGTAATTTTAAAACAGCTAAGACTACGTTTCCTATTGTTGAACATATAAACGGCGTAGTCTGAATCATGTTCATCTGCGCTGTATTACGGTCTGTGAGCATCCAATCAGTGCCTTGCGGCTGCAGCAGCGACACCAATCAGGATCCAGGAGGTGTGTAAACACACGTTGTGGATCAGCCCAGTGGTCCCCAACCTTTCTTACCTCACGGACCGGTTTCATGTCAGACAATATTTCGCGGACCGGTCGAGAAGGTCCGGCGGGGGGGGGGGGGGAGGGGGTGGGGTAGTAGTCGTTGCGGGCGGAACGACCGACGGGGGGGTAGTAGTCGCGCGCTCTAAAAGGACAAGAAAAACGCCTGGTGACGCGTAGATTAGAAAACAAGTCAGTTCTCAATGTGAAAAACCGCCTGCTGTATAGGCTATTTATGATGACATAAGGTAGTACATGAGTGTTCCTTTAACTCATGTTGTCAGTGTAATTGACAGGCTGCTTAACAGGTTAACTCTTAAATTTAACATATTTTTTCAGGCAGTGATAGGACAGGCAATGATGCAGAGAGCACAGGGAGAGGAGAAACACCAGGTCGAATAGAGAGAGAAGCACAGAAGAACGCGTGTTCTGGGGTTCATGGCTCCTCTGTGCAAGGCAGGACCTGTGAAAAGGAGACTCCATATGTAGATCGTTCTTAATCTGCAATTGTGTTGTTGTGTTGTGTTGACATACTTTTCTTTACTGTTTTCTTAAATTTAATAAACTACAAACTACTAACACATTTATTCATTGTCATTGATTGTATATGACTTTTACTGATAACATAATGCAATATAGCCAGGACAGCCTTACAGAGTCGCGACGCTGTGTGTTGCGTTGCTTCGCATCGCGTCGAGGTCTGAATATTCAGAGTTTACCCACCTCTAATTTTACCACTACAGCACTAGATGCAAGGGTTTGCGTGCTCACGTGCCCACAGCTGTAAAGAAATGCTGGCCTCATCGCAGAGGGTGGACGCCGGTTTGTTTTGTTTTGGTCAAAAGCGTTGGGTTTTTCCCCTGCCACAGAGTGTAGAGTTGGTATTAATATGAATTTCTTTTTTTTTTTAAGGATGCAAAGAAAACCCTCCAGGGCCATAAAATTGAGGTTATTGTATCACTCGCATTAAAGGCACAATAACTCAAGTGTTTGTTTAATGGGCGGTACGGCGCCAGGCATTCCTGGGTTTTTAATATTTCTGGTTACCAGCATGTGCGCCATGTAAATGACTCGCTTGAAATGATAATTGAGCAGATCGGGTTTTTATTAGCATGTAACAAGCGTTGTCTTGATTAGGAATAATAATAGTTGTGATTATTTCTCATTTGGATGACTCAATGAATTCTGTTTCAATCAAATGGAATCTGTAACAACGAGTAATGGAGTCGTGTAAATACAGCGGCCTTTGCTTTCATTTATTGCCTTGATCAGTTTTAATAAAGTCTGTCAGGTTACGTGCCGTCGTCATTTGTGTATTTTACATTTACACATTCATTGCGCAATGCATACAGATGTTTCCTTTCTAATGACACTTATTTTCTTAATCTATATTTTAATTGCTCCTAAATGGACCTGGTCAGTCCACCGCAATGTAAATAGAATCTAGGCTTCCCGCAGTAGCGCATCCTGGGTGCTTTTTATTATTTCATTCACCTCCAGCGAACTGGGTGCGACCTCGCCGGGTCACCAGCTTGAACATGGTTGGATTTCTGCGAGTGGATCACTACAGTTCGAAGTCTCATGCCAGAACCCCCCCCCCCCCCCTCCCCCTGATGCCTGTCACACTCTGATGTGTTGTTGCCATGGCGCCATGACGCAGCTAGCCCCGCTGAGGTGACTGCTCTCCTTCGGGGTCCGGTGACGTAATGAAAAAAAACTCCCACAATGAAAACGGAGCAATAATTCAGCTGAGCAGATCAGGTGGAGAGAAGGTCTGCTATTTGGCTGCCGTTCTGTCCAGGTGGGACCTGCTTCATTGCTGTTCATCCATCGATTTTCTAAGTTAGGAGGAGGACGATAGTTTGACTTAGTCGGTCCCCACATGTTGCCTTCGGCCTCATCGCCACGCATTTTAGTGAGGAGTCATTCTGAATGTCAGTTTCACTTCAATGTTTAAAAACAAGAAGAAAAAGGGCCATTAAAAGAGTGGTTTTAAACAGTTGAACTTTTTTTCTTGTTTGTTTTTACTGTTTTGGGGAAGTGAAATGGTGGATCACTGCTCATGCTGATAAGCAATATGGAAGCCATGCGTATTGTCTGGTTGCACATATGTAGTTCTTTGAATAATACACAAGCAGTGGCTGTTCGTATGTATTCATGCTGCAACATCCTCTTCCTCGCATGCGGTATTGTTTGTTTTCGGTTGTTGTTCTTCGTTTCCTTAACAATTTTTTACCTCATTGTACGTATAGACCTTCTGCTCGTGCTGGATGCTATGCTAGCGTCCCTCAGGCTATCACTGCTTTCAGTTTGTACCGCTCTCTGGGCCCTCTGCCGTAGGGGCATGTTGCTATTGAGTCTGCAGTCTGAATGTTTGGTTTGACAACCCCCTTGAGTTTAAAGGTCTAAAAGTCTAAATACTTATTTTTTCATAGCTACAAAAAGAGGACAAATAAGTTTATGACATGTATCGGTGGGTCAAGTTGTTAAAAGTAAGTCCTTCTGTTGTCTTGTCCTATTGGGTTTCATCTGGTCCATCAAATGTTAGGCAACACCAGTTACCAGAATCTGTTTCCTCTCAAGTCAATTTGACGAAAGAGACTTATTTGGCCTCCAATTGTCTTTTTAGTGTTTGTCAGCTTTCTATTATTAATATTTGCTCTTTAAAAAGTGTGAATTCCGATGACCATTAGATCAGTAAATTATTTATCACGTATAGTTTGTTTGAAAGAATTTGAAGTCTTCTTTTGTCCTCGCATGAGTCTCCTTTGTCCAAACAATGTTTCTACTGCAATCCCAACGTCTGTCTCCCATAATCCACCGCTGTGTAGTATGACAAGTCACTTCGACCTGGGAGCACCAGTCACCTTGTCACTCCCTGCTTTGCGACACAGTTGCATAAGTGGGCTTCTGCCTCAGGAAGTGGCAGAGCGTCCCCGTTGCAGGCCAACAAGCACGACATCTGCAAACAGAAAGACACACATAGAACATTGAGGGATGGCCTCAGTTATCACCCTGTAATACAGTTACACCATGCTCTTGCGTCTAGCGGTTGCTTGGCAACAACCTCCTCGCCTCTCCTTGCGGCCGTCACAGCAGTGGTTGCTATTCAGAGCGCTGTTGCTCGGCAGCTCTGTCCAGCCTAATGGCCCATTGTTTTTCATACGCCGCCTGCTGCTAGATTACTGGTCCCATTAGGATTACGTAAGTGGCAAAATCCGCTCGTTGGGAGGGATTTAGCTGTTTTGTTTGTGGCGCGTGCGTGTAATTTTCAATTTGTAACATCCTGAAACCTGTTGTTTTACGCTGTGTGCTTTGCTTTGTATTGATTTTAAAGTAGACTGAACTCTTTTTTTTAGATGAAATGTAATCAAAGATTAAAATAGTCTCTAGTAGCAAGTACAGAGTCACGTTAATTTAATTATTTTGGATGAATAAAATATTCCAAATGAAAACCACCTTTTTTTTTAAAGGTAACGTTATCTGCTCATGTACCTGAACCACTCCCTCAATAACCTATCAGGCCTCTGTTTTGTCTCTGCAGGGCTCCGGAGATCATTTTGGGCCTGCCATTCAGTGAGGCCATAGACATGTGGTCGCTGGGCTGTGTGATAGCAGAGCTCTTCTTGGGCTGGCCCCTCTACCCCGGAGCGCTTGAGTACGACCAGGTAACATTCTTCCCACACAAGAACCATTTCGGTCGCTCACATAGGGAGGCGAAGAAGGGATAAAGATATATGCACCACTACCACCCATGGAGAACGAGTTTACAGAATAAATATTTTAATGTCTAGGAATCTTCGGTCTCTGCTTTTCCGCTAGCCAAAACTCAAAAGTAAATTCATTATGTAGTTAAACCTGTATTTGCTGCTCCCTCGCTGTGTGAGTGAAGTCCAACAAATCCAGCATGAAATTCACCTAACACTAATCTAAGCCGAGCAAATCAAGAAATTGTTCTTGGCAAGGCGCGACAATCTTCCCAGAGGGTTGCGAGGTCGTAGCAACACAACTGGGACTTTTAAAGCGGGAGAGGGAGCATGGGAAGAGGCTTGCGCTACATTCACACACCAGCACAGCATTACCCCATGTTTTGAGTACAGGCAGCGATCTACATAGTTCCCCAAGGCAAACCTAGTTGGCTGTACCTCGATAGTAGAGCCGATACCAAACCTTTTGGTCCATTAATACGAGTTAATAAACTAATGGCATGTTTTGTCTTTTGGGGTTAAATTGTGCCTTGAGCAGTTTAGAAAGCCTTGAGTCAAAGATAATGGGTCATAGAGGGCTCTGTTAAACCGCTGGTCCATGCCAGAACACACACACACACACACACACATACACACACACACTCTCGTGTGTGCATATTGAGCCCCCCAAAAAGTATGCTGTGCCATGCCAAGGCTCACTGCAGTTCCACACGACACAGCAAAATGTATTTATAAGCATAAGCTTGATGGTAGACGTGCGCACGCACACTGTGGCGAGTGTTCAGTGCACCATCAGCAGGTTCCGGCCGTTTGGTGTGTTTGTTCTGGGCCGTAGACATGCGCTCAGGCGCCCACAAAAAAAACGTACCCCAACAGTCATTCTGGAGTGTCCTTTTTTTCTTTTTTGGAAAAAGTGCGATGTACTTTTATTATCAAAAATTTTTTTTATTTGGAAACTTTCCATGTAAATTAACAGGAATAAACTGGAAATTTTGGGGTAATTTAACTTTATTTACCTTGTCATAAGCAAGACATGCATGCAAACATTTCTAATACAACGTTAAAAATGACTTTTTGGACATTTTGTTTTACCGAGAAATAGACACGGTTCTATCCGATAACACCATTATTGGAGCAGTAATAATGGTTGATGTGATTTGCGAGGCGTTAGTCAGCCAACTTTCTAACATTAGCACGTTAGCCTACGTTCTGATAGCCTAACATTCAACGCACCAACGGCACACGTTATCTATCATCTGTGCAACTATCTTAAAAGGCTGTGTGAAAACGTTTTTTTGAGAGGCCTTCACCCGTAAAAATATCTCGAGTTAGACACCTGTCTTGACGAGGCATCAAGGTAGTAAGACCGCTATCTTACTGTTAAGAATTTTTGAACACAGCCAGTACCTCCACTGTACAGTAGCCATGACCATCTCCCACTCATGTCAGCTTAAAATTGATACGTTGAGCTTTTCTTCAACGATGAGCTGTCAGTTTGTTAATGACTAGCAGCTTGTTTGTCTTATGAATAATATATTTACCCCAGTAATGTCATCAAAACTTACCTCAGTTGATGTAGTCCTTGTGCTCAAATGCAGTAGTGTGGCCTCAATAGCCCTGCTGTAGTGTGTGATAAGTTGCCCAACTCGCGCTTTTAGATGGACCCCAAAAGGCGCAAATAATCGAGGTGGTTGTGTACTTTTGTGTGGGCATACATACATCCTACTCTCACTGCTGTAAAAGTTAGTCTACTGTATACAAATAAACTTAGTATTAAAATGAACATGGCTTGAATCTACCACATTCAAAAACAACATTTTATGTTTACGTTTGTTTCTGGCAGACAATGTTCCCAACCAGCTTCATCCAGTGTCCAGCTAAGCTAGGAGTGCATAGTCTTGTTCTCAACTACATTTAAGATATATGCTTTTGCAAAAAAAAAAAAAAAAATTCCTGTGGAAACTTTCTAGAAATTTACCGGAAACTTTCCGCCCCCTTGCAACCGTACTTCTGAATGAGCTGAAATGCTTTTGATCGTTTTGATCAGATTTCCCTTTTTACACATTTGGAGGGTAATTGAGAGCAGGGCAGCCCAGAGTGAACATCTCATTCTATGTGTAAATGTTGCTCCTTTTTTTTTAGTAAATCTTTCTGTAACTGCAAAAACAAAGTAACAGACTAAGAACAAATCAGAAAGACATTCTTCTAGTCAGTGAAGCAAGCCGCCCTGTTCGCTACAGAACTGGGAGGTTTCCATTTGAGGTCTAAGGTCTGAAACCCCCCTCCCACGAATTCCGTATGATTCATGGGCATCATACTTTGTCATAGTTGTAGGTATAGTGTTTTGAAATGCATTAGTAGTGATGTGCAGAATTTGCACAAATGATAAAATATCTGCAGATAAGAAAAACAAAGCTGAGCCACAAGCCCAAGACGAACGGTTAAAACCCAAATCCAGTATCCTCTGAATGAATGGCTTTGAGAGTAAACTAGGGTTGCGTACCGAGAACCGGTGCCGTATTGGTAACCAGCACTACCGTACCGAAACCATACGCAAATTTTAGTGCTTCCTTTTGGGTGTATGAGCATATTAAAATGATTTTTTCCACCGCTTTGATGACTGAGTCCTGGCACCAGCTAACGGTAGCCTACCGTTTAGCTAGCTCGCCATCTATTTACATTTATTTAAGTCAGAATTTCCCCGTTATTAAAGTCTGGAAGTTTTTTGCTGCACACTGCAGCTCCGCCCCGATGGACTCACCTGTGTGCGTGTGGGGCAAGCAGTCACTTGCGCGCACACACAGGTGAGCACAGGCAAGCCCACCAGCGGACACAGAGCGTCCATCCATGTCAGCTTGACACCGCCGTGAAGGTTAAATTGCAGGGCCGTTAACGCGTCCTATTGGATGCAGAGGGTGGCGCTCACGCTTTGGAGACGCAGTGTCTTCCGCGCTCTCGCTTTACATCTTCCTCTTCCTCTGTGTTCCTGTCCCCTCTCTCGACTCAGATCCGGTACATCTCCCAGACTCACGGCGTGCCGGCCGAGCAGCTGCTCAACAAGGGAACCAAGACCTCTCGCTTCTTCTGCAAAGAGTCCAACTCTCCCTATGCCTCCTGGAGACTAAAAGTAAATGCGCACACACACACACACACACACACCGGTTAGCTGGTGAGGATGAGACGTATTTGGCACGGCGCACATTCTATATCTAATTTCGAAAAGTACTGCCCTCATGTTTATCCGGTTAGAACCCATTTGCCTAACAGGTATATTTTACGTAATACTTTGAGCTTTCCTTATCATAAACAAAGACAAATCTGTTTGTTTCTCTTTAAATACGGCACTTCAGTACCAAATCAATGTTGTCCTTCCTCCCCCAGACAACAGAAGAGCACGAGAAGGAGACAGGCCTGAAATCCAAAGAGGCCAGAAAGTACATCTTCAGCTGCCTGGACGACATCGCACACGTGAGTCTAACCGCACCCAAATGGCTTTTTTCCTATCATTCATTTAGAAATTATCAAGATTCAATTGTTGGCCATGAATCTTACATTCACAGTTTAGACAGCTAAACCGTGTGAATGGGGGAATGATTGCATGCAGTGGAAAAGGCGCTTCACAAGTAATGACCATTGTACCGTTCACGACGGCGGGCCGGTCTGAGAGCTCCCGGGTTCCTGAACTATCTGTTGCCCGGCTCTGTTTCTCATCCCTCTCTTTGCGTGCACCTGCCAGGTGAACGTGGTGTTGAGCCCTGATGGCAGCGCCATGCAGGCGGAAAAGGCAGACAGGAGGGAGTTTGTGTCCCTACTGAGCAGCATGCTGCTGATCGACGCCGAGGACCGGACCGTTCCCACCAGTGTCCTCAACCACTCCTTCCTCACGATGACCCACCTGCTGGACTACCCACACAGTCACCAGTAAGGCCGCGCCGACACAAAGGTTCTGGATTGCTCGCTTGTGTTTGTCCGGCCTTGTTTGAACTCCTCTCGTTCTCCCAAGCGTGCAGTCTGCATTCCGCATCATGGATATGTGCCACAGTCATGAGAACAGTCATGAGAACACCATTCACTTCTCAAGGCCACCCATGGCTCCTGCACCCTCCTCTGGCCTACCTCTAGGCTACGGCAGCATACCAGTCCATACTCCGGTAAGACACTCAATGACGTGTCTGTTCTATGGCAATTTTGTCAGGCCATAGTACATTAGAGTTTTCACTAATCTGCTTTCTGTGTCCACACTTGTTTTTGCCCCTTCTCTCTTCATTTTTGATAAATCTGACTATTCTTTTCAACCTACACTTTCTTCACTGTCTGGATCTCGGTCCCTGTGTCTTTCACTCCATTGTCTTCTCTGCTCTTTTCTAATGCAGGCTATAAACCAGTCGGGTCCCTCTGTGATGCATCCTGAGATTGCTTTAGCAGCTGGGAACGGTCAGTTCGGGTGCACTGACCCCTTCCCATCTGGCCTTCTTCTTTGTCCTCCCCCCATGCAAGGTATGCACACTGCCGGCCGATGATAGATGAACAATTATTTGAATTTATTGTATTTTACTGATATTTACAGATATATATTTTAAATGTTTTTCATCATGAAGATTTTGAAGACATTACTCAATATAATTTATTTTTTGAGCTGCAAGAATGACATGTTTTTGTCTCCCTTTTTAAAAAAGGTAACCTTAACCAACCAGCAGCGTATTCTGTCCCCATGGTAACTCAGGCTCCTCCCATGCAGCCCTTGCCAGTGAGACCCGGAGTCATTGCTCAGGTGAGACGCAGACCCGAGCCTGAACCGGGTGCAGGCCCGTCGCAACAGGACAGGCAAACCAAGCAATTGCTTGGGGCCCCGAGCTGCCCAGGGGCCCCAAGACAACGACTGGTTAAGAGTCAAATGCAACGACAAACTGTGAGCGCCCCTTTGATAGTCAATGCAGTAAAGTGCAATGACACCGTTATCGGGATCCCCCTTCAAGGGGCCCCTCACTGCCGGGCTGACTGGGGGGGTGCTAGCGGTCGGCGGCACCCGCACACACTGGTTGGATGCGTCACAACAACCTGGAGTTTTTTGCGCGTCATTGACTTGAGGCTGTGATTGGAAAACGGAACTGGAGCTGTCACGATCGGGACAAATCAAAAATGCCCATAATTCGGGATGTCCCGCGTAACACGGGACAGTTGGCAACCCTAGCCCGGCATCATGAAGCGGAGTTACGCTTCAGGAAGCAAAAAAAGGAAGTTGCACATGTTTGTGAGAACTGAAAAATGTTAATGTGAGTGTGAGTGTGTTTTTAAGTATGTTGGATTTAGTTATTGTGCACTTTTTTAATGTATATTTGATTTTATGGTGGTGTGCAAATGTTAAATTGTTATTTTTCATGCACATTATGTTTATGCACTGTAAACCCTTTTTTATTTATATAAAGTGTGGGTGAACTTAAACTTTATGGCTGTGCTGTGGTTGCTGTAGGTGCTGTAGGTTTTGCGTGCGCGCAGCGGCGGCTTGGGGGGGCCTCCATGTCCATTTTTCTTGGGGCCCCCAAATTCCTTCAAACAGCCCTCACCGGGTGTATCGTGCGTAATCTAGGTGACCCCTGACCCCCCCTGTATATCAGACTCGTGGGGGTGTAGGTTGATTTAGATCACAGCTGATTATATTTTCCCATTATGCCCCCTGTAGCAGGCCTGGTCAAGCCGGGGGCAGCAGCTCCTCGTCCCAGCAGCCTGGCAACAGATGGCTCAAGTGGGTCCTCCTCCGTCTCACCCCCCTCCACAACCCCCATCCTCCCTAACCAACGATGCCACAGCCGGCCCACAAAGAATCAGTGACTGGGGGTGAGTCATCTGGAACCTCAGTTTTCAGTCCGGTTTGTTTTTTGTCCTATCAGTTGCCTCTTTTTTGTAACATGATTTCTTTAACGTAGTGTAAACCCCAAACATCTCAACACCGCATTTGTATTGATATGCAAATGGTTGCACATAAAGCTGTGGTTGTCATATTTTGGGGGGAAATCTGCATTTGAATTGTTTTACTTCTATCAGAGAATGGCGATTCCTATCACATGTTTCTCTATTCTCCTTTGAGATATATTAATAGAAATTGTGTGCGCACCGTCCCTCTCCAGCAGCCACTACACCTCAGTCATGCAACAGCCCCTACTGACGAATCCTATGCCAGCCCTCTCTGCCCATCAGCCGATCAACATCGGCATAGCTCATGTTGTTTGGCCACAGCCGGCCAATAAAAGGAACAGACACGGTTACAACAGGTGAGTTTCTGCTTCTGGAGTGAAGTTAAACCAGTTTCTCATTGCATCGATTATGTAATTATGTATCTATCGTTGAAAGGAACCTGTCCACCCACAGCACCATCCACGCTCCGGCCAAGATGGCCAACGCGGTCGGACAGGCGGTGGCACGTAGGGAACAGCCTCGGAGGGAGGACCCCGCGGGTGGAACCGGGCATCCGGGAGTTCCAAACCGGGACACGGAGGAAAACCACGTGCAGCAGAAAGCGACCTGCTTCAAAGAGGCGGCGCCAAAGGCAAACAGCCAGCCGGACCCGTCCGGCGGGCAGCAGCGCGAGGTAGCGGTCCTGATGGGCGACACGCCCAGCCCCGCTGCCAGCGTGATCAGCATCCGCAGCGAACTGACCGACGAAGAGGACGAACACCTCCCGAGGTGCCGTCTTGGCGGGTGAGTTAACTGCCCCGATCGAGATCTTTCTCAGTACCCAACTGAGCCTCTGTAACAGGCAGATCACATGACATTGGAGCATAATTATTACGTTGTCTTGTTTCATTCTACTATCGTGAGCCGCAAACAATGCTGACGTGACTTTTGATCTCCCGTAGGTGTAAAGAGGAGTGTGTGTGCGAGGCGTGCAGACACACTAGTGTGTCTATGGAGAGAGTGTGTTCCCTCAGTAGCCCCGACAGCAGCCTCAGCACCGGCTCCTTTGCCTCCAACTCGCTCCAGTCCAGCCCCTCCCTCTCGCCATGCAAGAGACCCAACAGGTAAGTTGCCCGTGGCAGTGTTTACCTGAGGAAGAAATGCAAATTAAACTAGTACACTAAGCCCGAGGTTGTCCCATGTCATTTCCTCTTCTGCGTTCAGCATGTCTGAGGACGACGGCCACGAGAGCGGCTGCGACACCGTGGAAGGCTCTCCTGCGCCAACAACGCCGCGTGGTGACAGACCCTACCGGTACCTTGACGACAACCGCCCGACACTAGCCGCCACGGTGGCGCCGCCGCCCTGCCACGCAGCACGGGGCCGCAGCCCCCCAGGCGTTAGGACCATGGTGGTGCCCCCGATGAGAATGCAGAACAACAACGGTCACAGGACAGCAGAGCGTTTCCAGGGGATAGGTGTGTGGAACAAAAGAATCGTTTGTATGTTTCTGTACCATGTGACTCAGTGGTTGTTGTGTGTTGTTGGTTTCATTGCAGGTTAAGGGCAATTAATATTGTGATTATTAAACACCCAGAAATGTTTATCCTTTATCAATGTTTTCCCATCCTGCCACGTTGTCATGCGCCTCTGTCACTTTTGGACTGTGTGCTTCTGCAGGTCACATGGAAGCAGTAGGAGCTTACTGCCCCCTAGTGGCTCATAGAGGCTGTAACAGGTGATCAAGGGGAAACCAACAGGGAACGGGCCATGTTGTTCCAACAAACCCGAAGATGCATCCGTAGCAGGCAACGCTAATATTGCATAAGTCATTTTTTCTAGGCCCCCCCTACATCAAATTAGTAGCTTTTTTCAAAGAAAGTTTCAGTGGAATAATTGTTTAAAGAGCTTTTGTATTTTGCTCATTATACTCATGTTTTTAACAGTGTCTGTGTTTCGGTTTATCACACCAAACATTTACCATCAGCTTAAATAACTAAAATAAATCCCTCCATACTTTATAACCCGTGCAGCTGCAGTACTTCCTGCATCCCCTCTTTTTTTAAGAGAGGACTTTTGGAGGGATTGTGGATGCATCCGATGTGGTGTTGAGTCAGAGCCTACGCTTCCTCTGCTGGTTCTTGCCATACAGTAAACGTTGACCCAAAAGCTCTAATCTGATATTGGCGTCACCTTTTTTTGGCCCCAGCACATTATTTTCTTTAGATAACTTTTCATGAATACAGTGAACAGATACAGATCAGTCCAAGGATCAACTTGGCTGTTTTTCTGAGTGCCAACAATCTGTTTCTTTCCTTTTCCCCGAAAATTCTTTTGTCCAATTCATGAAGCTGTGTTTCAAAGGAATATTCCCATCTTCTTCATAAGTAATAGACATGTTTGATTCTTTAATAGCATCAGAGATTGGCCATGCGATGGCGTCATTCCTCCACACTGCTGACTCTTTCTCCCCTTGTCTTGTGTTGGTTAGCGTCACTGCCCTGCGTTTCTATTACAAACCTCTTCTGGAGGGAAACGGGTGGACCATTGTGTTTCTCGGGTTTCATCTTTGGTTGCATCAACCTCAATTGCGTAGGTAGAACCCAACTCGAATATTGTATAAACTCTCTGCTCTTACCATGAAAAGTCCCTTAAAAAACCCATTGTTCTCCATCAGTGGCGCTTAGATGTGTGGTCGATGTCAGATGGAAGAGAATTATTAAATTCTTCCCTCCACACACCAACAACAGTATCTGAATCCATTTTCTCTGGGATGCACACTTGTTGTTTGACGTCACTTTGGTCTTTTACGCTGTTTGCAGTCGATGTGGAGGCAATCCGCCATCTGTTCTTCATGAACGTGGTCTGTGTCAGACCTCCTTGACTGTCTTCTCACTCTGTCCCACTCCCAGAGTCCTGGTCCCGGTCCAACGGGCACTGCAGCCTCGTAGGACAACAGAGCAACCCCTCTTCCTTCCCCCTCCTGTCCCGGCAGCAGCAACAGCAGCCCCTCCCCATGGGCTTTGGACAGGTTGGTCCAGTTCTTTTTTCTAACCCATGAGGGATTAGGCAGGAAGTGCTCCTAGATGCGCTCTATGCAGTAGTCGGCTAGCAGGGGGGCGTCGCTCTGGGCGAGCTCAGTACAGGAATCAGACTCTATAAATCCTCCATGTGTTGTTTTTACACTTGAGCGTAACGCAGCGAGCTTAAGAGGGGTTATTTGGTCCCGGCTAAGGCTTCACGCTCAACGGCCATACGGCAGCGAGGCCATCAAACCTCTCATCTGACGCCCGGCAAAAAAACTGGAAAAAAAGTGTCTGCGTAGGTCAGAGTGTCACGGAGCTCTCTTTCTCTCGATTTGTCGTTCTTTCTCTTCCCCTTTGTCTCTCTCTCTCTCACTCAGGTGCAGCTGTACGGTTCTAACCACGCCGCCAAAGAGTGGAACGGCAAATATGGGTCTCTGCGTCCTCACGCTTACATCCCCCCCACAGTCCACACGCACACCTTCACCCACCTGCCGCACAGCAGTCCCACGCACACCTCGGCCCCGCAGCACGCCCTGCTGCAGTACCCCCCCGGCGCCACACTCACAGCTCACCACCCACATCCCATCCTGCCCTCCCGCCCGCCTCCCCCAGCTGTCCTCCAGCACAGCTACGGCCTCTCCCATCCCCAGGGAGGCGCTATAGTGCACCAGGTCACCCTGGGCATCAGCGCCCACCACCACCCCGCTCCACCCCCGCACAGGCTCCTCCCATCCCCGTCCATCCACCCGCACCACCAATCTGGCTATGGCCACCAACCCCCCTTCCAGCACCCGTACATGGCCTCTCCGGTGGCTTACACCAGCTTCCCCCTGAGCCCCACCAAGCTCAGCCACCACCCGCAGTTCTCCTACATCTGAGGAGCTGGCAAATGGACTGGTGCTGCGACCTGGGCGGGCAGAGCCGGCAGCAGACACTTAAGGTGACGGACACGAGGGGGAGTGAAACCTCCTTCCCCCCAACCTGGAAATAACGAGAGATTGTGTCAGGGGGGTTGAGAAAGTGAAAACGAATGTGATTTAATGGTGGCGTTTTTGAGGACGGATCAATTGGGATTGCCAGAGAAGCTGGAGGGAAAAAAATCATGCAAGGAGAAAGTAGCAATTTAAATTTGAAACGCCAAAGCCGCACGAGAGGGCGGAGGACCTCATGGCAAAGAAGACGTTTTATGTGGAGGGTGTCCTTCAGAGGGCGGGATCCATTCAGAGGGCGGAGAGATTGTTTGCCGTTGCAGTCAGCGAACCAAACCTCCCCCTCTCACCCTTTTTATCTATGTTGCCTTGTAGCATTTGTGCTAGCCGGTCTGATCTGTGTGTTAAGCCATCCCGGTGTGTATTAATCAGGATGGAACGCTGCCGTCGCCCTAGTGCCTTAAAAATTTAAAATCAGCCAGACGTTGAGTCAGGACATAATAGATTGTACATTTTAAACAAAAAAGAGAAAAGATAGGCTTGCAGCACTTAACCCTCAGACTGTGGAGGCGACGGGTTCTTTGGAGGAGTAACGCTTGCGGCTTTGTTTTAACGTAGACTTCAGTTTTCTTTCTAACTCAGAGGACGGATTCAGCTAGAGGGTGTATATCTAGGGCTTTGACTGAATGAGCTTTTCATGTACATAAAGAGTGATCTGATATTTTAGTAATCAATTTCTATTCACTATAGTACTTAAATTCATAACAGTATTGTCACTGTTTACTGTAACTGCAATACAATCTAGATGGCCTCTGGGTTGCTGTGTATTTCAAAATATGTCTTGGCATTTAGGCTAGACTTGCGTCGATGTTTTTTAGGTTTTGGTGAGCGGCGCATAAGGCAATTGTTTCTTGTTGTGTGTGTGTGTGTGTTTTCTTTTTAAATGCTTTTCAGTGTTTGAGATAACCTACAGTATCATTTGAGGTGTTATCAGAAACTGTTGAGCTTCGGTGTGGAAACAAACCTTCTTGTCCATGTATTGAAGTCACTTTTGATACATTCCCTGTGTGTGTGTGTGTGTGTGTGTGTGTGTGTGAGATTTCCAGTGGGGTTTAGTCGTTCTGCTGTGTCTTTACCATCAGCTGGTATTTGTTTTGCCTTTACTCAAATCGGCACCAAAGACAGTTCATTGATCATTTCTGACGGATGAGGCTATGTCTGCTTTCACCTCCAGCGTACTGTTGCAGTATTGTGAGATTTATTTAAAAAAAGAAGAAAAAATTTAGAGGTTGAGGTTTTATTTTTCTGAGCTTTCTTTTTTGTTGGCAAATTGTATTTGGAATGTATAGATAATAAGCTGCTATGTACTGATTATCTGCCACTTGGTAGCTGTGAATTTAGAGGAGAAAACTCATCCTAGCCTGCCTGTTATTCTTTTATATTGTAGAAGTGTTTTTTCTTTCTTATAGTATATTACATGCTATTCCTATATGCTAGTGCCTCTGTATTTTGGCTGTTTTTTTGAAGTGTAAACTGCTGTAATGGAACTTGAGTTTTTTTCATTCTGTTGCTCTTTTGGTGCATGTGTGTATTTGTGTGTGTGTGTGTGCATTTCGCATCTGCTTCTCCATTCTGTAACTGGTGTCTCGTGTTATCGCCCAATTTGCAGCTCTTCGTACTGCACAACTAGTGCCTTTCTTCAGACAAGTGGCCAGCAGAAGATTTCCACTCTTGGGAAACTAGTTCCTCAAGAGGGGATCAGCTCCTGTTTTTCACGTCACCAAAACCCCAAAGTTGTTATTTTCCAGTTTTTAAACTTAAACTAAAGATACAAATCAGGGAAGATATCGTGTGTTCACGGAGACCTGCATAGATCTGGGGATAAACTTCTTTTTTTTTAAACAAGGAAAACCCATCTGGCTTCAATATACACAAATGTAAAGCTTTATTCTCACACAGTGAATGTGTGTGTTTGCAAATGAGTTGCTTGTTGCTTTTGCGATTGCTACACAGCTGCTGTCTCGGCCACTGTGGTCTCATGTATGCAGCTATAACCACAGGTAGATATCGTCGTGTTTCTGAAGGCTTCATGCCCACTCAAAGGTTTAGCTCCAAAGTTCTCCTCTGCTCCTGTTCATCAATGAGATCCAAGGCTCTTTGGTTCTGTGAAATGACAACAAACAAAGCAATATGTAATTGATGAACAATTTGTCATCGTCAAAAACAAAGCAGAAAAAGTATCTTGTAAAACGACCAAATCAAGAAAGGTTTCTGGAGCTATTTATTGTTTTCACTGTTGTACTCTGATGTTTTACATTATAATGGTTTTGTGTTGTTGCTTAAGCGGTGTGTGTGTGTTGTGTACTTGTCTGATGTTTAGACGACACTTGGCGAGGAGGACGTATTGTGCTCGCAGAACGCCTCCAATCAAACTGATGGCTGTCACCTGTATTTCAAGGAAAATGTTTCTGCTCGCCGTTCTTGGGGGTTTAACCATGTGGTGTGCAGCATTTCAGTGGTTTCCAGATGGCTGTGTTCTCTCAGCTCGGCCTGTGCGAGGTCCTGCCCCTCCTTCCCCCTCGCTTGCTTTGGGCTGATTACGATGGGTGGGTTCTTTGCCAGTTGCATCGTGGCCCCGGGTCTAAATGTCTAGCAGCCAACAGAGCAGGCTGTGGGACACTTTGAATACTTTGGGATTTTTTTGTGTGTGGTTATAGTATTAAACAAAGATGTCCGATAAAAAAACAAAAAACTTATCAACTCAACAAGCAGAGGTGTGGACGTCTGATCCGATCACCGGGCTGAGGAAGAACGAAATCTCGACTCCTAGGACACGTTTTAGGTTGATTGTTTTTGTTTCTTTCGTACCACAACAATCTAATTATGGGCGTGATAATTATTGTATTTAGACCCCTATATGTAAACACAATTGCTAAATTGAAAACTGTTACTGTTCTAAGTTTACCTAGATCTGTCTGGCTTTATGATTTAAATTTGTTGATTTTAAATTTTTGTATTCTTAAATGCTACTCTAGTTTAACATGTAGCAAACTGCACTGTGCAATATACAAAAATGAGGACTGGGGAAAATTATTTGTTTGGATGTGATAA
Organism: Gasterosteus aculeatus; assembly: GCF_964276395.1. Taxonomy (NCBI): domain Eukaryota; kingdom Metazoa; phylum Chordata; class Actinopteri; order Perciformes; family Gasterosteidae; genus Gasterosteus; species Gasterosteus aculeatus. The sequence continues at coordinate 12,440,058 of NC_135709.1, read as the reverse complement.
TGTGTGTCTTACCAGTCGGCGGTCACCCCCCCTCCCTCTAGTTCTCAGTGAGTTTCAGTGTGACCAAGCCTTATTTACCATGTCACAAAAAGCGGGTTCCTTCTTGGTGACTCTTATTGGTGAGTGTCAAATTATGAATTGATGGTGTACTATGTCAAGATTCACTTTGAATTAAAAAAATAAATCTTATTCTTTGGTCCCTGCGGTCTTCTTATTTGAATACATGGCAACAGCTCTTTGGCCTTCGCATTGAGGAGGGGACGACAACGGATTCCAAATCTCATCTCTGGGCCTTGTGTCTGCTGCTTTGTAACTAAATTGGCTTTCAGCCAAACACATGTAGCACTCCCACCGGCTGCTAATGGCTAGCTAGCTCTCCTTCCACAGACAGGAACACGCTCGGTCAGAGTCGGTGTTCTGACACACACACACATACTAACCTATAATCTCTTTAAATAATATAATATACTAGAAAATGCATTTCCTGCTGAAAATGCGTTGGAATGCAAAATGCTGAAAGCTGAAATGAACTTCAGAAAATAGCTGAAAATACAGAAAGTTGAAGGGAATTTTAATACATTTGCTGAAAATACAGATATTAGAAAAGCTGAAATGAATTTGAAATTGCTGAAAATACAGAAATGGGAGAAGCGGAAAGGAATTTCCACAGATTTGCTGAAAATAAAGAAATGAAACAACTATAGAAGAAAGAATATCAAAATATTGATGAAAATACAGACATCAGAAAAGCTGAAATTAACATCAATAGATTTGCTGAAAATACACAGTTGAGAAAAGCTTAAATAAATTACAAGAAATTGGTGGAAATACAGATGGAAGAATCTGAAATGGACTAAAAAATATTGGAATAAAAAATACCAAAGAAATGTATACATTTAAATATTGCTGAAAATTCAGAAATGACAAAAGCTGAGTTGAGTCTTAAAAAAATATATTTTTTGTAGTAATATTAGTAGTAATTGTAATTTTGGCAGTAATAATATTAGCATTAGAATAAGTAGTAGTTTAGTATCAATAGCAGTAGAAAAATAGTGTTAGTAGTACTACTAGTTCATCTGTAGTACTAAACTGTTGTATTTGTAGTAAAATGAGTAGTAGTTGTGGTATTAATAGCAGTGTAAATACTGGTAGTATGTTTTATAGTAGTAAGAGTAGTAATATCAGTTGCTGGGTCACTGCTACTGGTAGAAATAGTATTTTTAGTACAACTACTATTAGTATTAGTATTAGTAGTATGAGTAATTTAGTATTAATACCAGTTGAAATACTAGTAGTAGTATTAGTAATGGTAGTAGCAGTATTAGTTGAAGTAGCACTACTAGTTGTACTAGTGATATTAGTAGTTGTTGGGTGTGGGGGGGCAGAATGTTTGTCCTTCAAACTATTAATCGATAGACCTCATCACAAACACTACAGTAAAATTCCCTCCATGGGGGATATATTTTAAAATGTTGGCATTGGGGAAGGTAGAAGGAGAGAGCACATTAGAGAGAGCAAATGTGAAAGAGAGGGAGGGAGGAAGAGAGAGAAAGGGAGAGAAAGTGAGGAAGTGAGAGGGGGGAGGAATGGAAAGAGAGGAGGAAGAAGGGAGATAGAGGGAGGATCGGAGAAAGAGAGGGTGAGGAAGGGTGGAATGGTGAGAAAAGGAGAGGGGGGATGGTAGGAGAGAAGAAGAAAGAAAGAGGAGGAGGAAGAAAGAGGGGAAGAATGGAAAGAGGAGAACAAAAGAGAGGAGGAGGAAGGAAAAAAGAGGGCAGGAATGAAAAGAGGAGGATAAAAAAGAGGGTAAGGAAGGGAGAGGGGGGAATGAGGGAGGGAGGAAGGTAAAGAGAGGGGGAGAAAGAAAGCGGAGGAGGAAGAAAGAGGGGAAGAATAAAAAAGAGGAGAACGAAAGAGAGGAGGAAGGTAGAGAGAGGGGGAGAAAGAAAGCGGAGGAGGAAGAAAGGGGAGGAATAGAAAAGAGGAGAATGAAAGAGAGGAGGAGGAAGGGAGAAAGAAAGATAGGGGAAGAGAGGGGGAGGAATGGAAAGAGAGGGTGAGGAAGGGTGGAATGGTGAGAAAAGGAGAGGGGGAAGAATGGAAGGAGAAGAGAAGAAAGAAAGATGAGGAAGAAAGAGGGGAGGAGGAAGGAAGAGAAAGAGGGTGAGAAAGAAAGAGGCTGAGGAAGGGAGGGGGAAGAGAGGGAGGAATGGAAATAGAGGGGGGGGGGAAGAGAGGGAGGGAGGAAGGGAGAGAGAGGGGGAGAAAGAAAGAGGGGAGGAATGGAAAAAGAGGAGGAAGGGAGAAAGGGGAGAAAGAAAGAGGGGAAAGGAGGAGGAGGAAGGGTGGAATAGTGAGGAAGGGAAGGGGGAAGAATGGAAAGAGTGGAGGAGAAAGAAAGAGAAGGAGGAAGAAAGAGGGGAGGAACAGAAAAGAGAGGAGGAGGAAAGGAGAGAGAGGGGGAGAATGAGGGGGGGAAGCATATCTGCGTCATGTGACTCCATCAATTATTATGGATCAGCTGTGTGACACAAACTGACCAACTGACAAAATGCAGCGTGTGTGCTGGTATCCACGGTAATGAAGTGTCTTTATTATCATGGTCTGTTGACAGAAAGCATAGCTGCGTCATGTGACTCCACTAATGAGGTACTAGGAGCAGCTGTGAGTCACAGACAGCGATACTGCAGCGTGTGTGGGAGTAACCACGGCAACGGCGCACCTGGGCTCATTAACGAGCTGCTGCAAAGGGCAGAGACAGGACAGCGAGTTACACAGAATCCACACCTCAAACAAGTATCCACCAGCGCAAAACTATAACAGCTATATAAAAAATACGACCTTTTTACGAGACCCAAGACTCTTCCGAACGCAGGGAGGTTTTTTTTAATGTCTATCCGGTAATAAATACGCCTCCTGTCGCAGTTTACAAAACGTGTACCTTCTGGATTTTTTGAGAAATATGTTGGCAGATTTGTATTGGAGCCTATGGGGCTTTTAGCAGAGGTTGTGTGACTGTTGGTCTCCGTAGGCCAAAACTAAAGAACTCTGGGATTCCATAGCCACATGACTACAAGCAGCACAACCATGCCATCACGTTAAGCTAAAAGTGAAGCCTCAAAAGTGTACACTTTGGCTCTGAGGACCGTTCCATATTTTTTTTAACCAGATTCTGACGCTGCCCCACACTCTAAGAAACGCAACAGAGCGAAGAACTAGTGAAACATAATCAGTGATTATGAAAAAAGTAGAATAGATATCAACAAGCAGTTTTTTTCATAAAATAGTTGAGACTTGTGTCAACATTTGAAAGTTGAAATTGTGTCTGTATCTGAAAGATTAGCAAAGCTGAAAAATCTGAAAGTTGAAGAAGTTTAAGAGGATTTGAACGCGATCTCCAATGGAAAACCTTTAGAAGAAATATTCATGATTACTGATTTATATAAATTCACGCTTAAGAGGTAGAATGCTGAAAAGTCATAGCTGGAAAGCCGGAAACGAGTTGAATATTTTAATATTGGAACGGTTTTAATAGCTGAAAGTGTGAAGGAGTTGAAAGGTGCGACGGAAGAAATAGAAGAAGAAGGCGGAATAAAGATTCGAAGAACAATACTTGGAATGCTTAATGCATTCCAACAATAATTCTCTCCCAGCTGCAAACAAAACGAGGCCACCTCATTGAGTGACTTTAGTGTGTGTGTGCGATAGAGGACCTGCCAATGTGTAAGCGGACAGTATGAAGTGGAAACTGTCTAATACACCTTTAGACATATAGGCTGCTGTGTTTTTAATAGAAAATATGCAAATGTAACATGAGCCATCAGAAAGCAGTGAGTGTATAAGGAAATAATTGGGTTGTAATTATTTACAACTTTTATCCACAGTCAAATACTTTAATTCAAAGTGTTTTGAACAATATTTAAACACAAGCAATTCATTTACACCGATATTTTGCACCAATAAACTGGTCTCCACGGAAATCGTCCTCTTCGTATCCCCTCCAACCAGGGGACAGGGCCTCCCGTTGATCTCAGATCACCTCTCCGATATGTCGGTCCTTTAGGATCACGCCACGGCCCATTAAAGAAGAAAGAAAGACTGTGAATTATTTTATTCTTCTTCTAGCCGGAGCGTTGTGACCCGTCTGTTCACTGTAGTTTTAGCATAATTACACCAAATAACCCGGCGGCGAGAGCTGTTTCTACCCGCCACAAGCTCACGTCAAGCTACCCGCAGAAACACGACCGGAAGCTGGATAGTTTACTCATTCAGCAAAACATTTACTTGAAGACAGTTACAAAATACAACTTTGAAAGAGTCGTACTTCAGAGGGAAAATGGGTATCAGAGTATTGGAATAGCTTTAAAGAATTTAGCCACGTAGCTAACGCTAGCCAGTAAAATGAGATCTGCCACTGGATATCCCAAAATAGGTTTGGGCCAACCTAACATGTGGTATTATGGAATGATAATACATTTAAAGATGTGAGATGTTCTGGCTTTTATCCCTCAAGTCGGTCTGAATGTAGGATCCATCCTTTCCGCAATTGGCAGATCTGAAATGGTTGTAGCTGCACTGTTACATGAAAACAAGTCCAGAAGTTGTGGCAAAGTTGTATTGGAATATTGTAATAGTTACAAATGCTAAATTTTTATCCTGCATGCTTTGGTCCCATCTCTCCTCTCTGGGCATTTCATTTACAGTTTAATAAACTCACAATAGAGCCAAACGTTACTCTTAAAATACATCCTGTTGTTTTACTTTTTAAATGTAACATTTATGAAATAGAGACGCAGGTCGTCTACTTACTTCAACCCACTCACAGCAGTGCAACAGCAGCCGTTGGTGTCATTTGCATTTATTCATACTTCTATAAACATATAAGGGGCACGTTTTGAGCTTATTTAAATATATATCATAATTACTGCTTTGGCGGCCTATAGTGGACAGACTTGACTTGTGAGTGAGCAGTGACGTACATCTCTATCCACGCCATGCCAAATCCATTTCTAGACCAATTCAACGCCTTATTTTGAAGGCGGCATAAGGCGGTTTTCTGTCTTCGCATCCGCGTGATGACGCAGCACTCAGCGGGGAGCGGGGAGCACTCATGAGGAGCGCTCTGCGGTCGCAGCAGGGACATCAAACTGCGCGCACAGAAACCGAAACCGAAACAGTGAGACGGTAAAAACAGCATATAAAAAAAAAAAAGAAACCAAAAAAAAATCTCTTTGTTTGCTGGTCAATCCCCGCAGGCCTGCAGCGGGCTCATGGAGAGCGTAGCCCCGCTTGTCCGCACGTTGTTCGGATGCCTTTCACCGCAGCAGCGCCGTTAGACGTTCTCCGCTCCGGATTAATTGTTTGACCAATGGCTCCAAAACATGCGCTCCTCTCCGGCAGCGGCAGCGGCCCCGGGGCCGCAGGGCTGAACAACCGAGGGGACCCCTGCTCTTCCCCTCCGGCGGCACGGATGACGGCTGCGGGGACTGCGGCCGCCTGTTCGCCCGGGAACGGGAAGAGGACGCGAGCGCCGGACGGGCTGCCGGCCCGGCGAATGGGGACCGTCGGCGCGGTGCTGATGCTGATGCTGCAGAGCTCTCTGGCCGCTCGCGGTAAGACACCGATTGTGTTATCATCATCCAACCTGTGGAGTGCTTCTCTATTCCTTATTATTCTAAAAGAAAAAAAATGAAATAACTCCAGGTCCATTTCGATCTGGCTTGAATTCGTTTGAATAAAACGGTTTGTTAAGGGCGAGTTAATGAGACGATGGGTGTCAATCACGCGGTTAAATGGAGCGCAGCGGTGTGTAAGATTTGTCTGTCGTTTTGATGTGCTTGGTGATTGATGGTCTGACTTCACTCAACACGCGTATTTGGTATTTGAATAATTGGTGTTGTGGGCCGCCGACCGAAAATGTTACTTTTTGCTCTCCAAGTCCTGAAGTAAGAAGTTCAGCTTTAACCAGTACGCTTGGAATTTTATCCGCATTGTGGTCAGCCAAACAACAGACAGTATGTGTGTAGCTTCTTCGGCTAACTTGGACTTGTGCTGGTCGTCTCGTCATATTCCTTCTGGCTCCAATGTTGTATGGCGCAAAGAGCCTTGCTACCTCCGCTGCAACACAGAAAAACGTCACCGCTCAATGGTCACCAGTCAGCTAAAACAGTCTCTACTTCTATCTTGGGATGCTCAAACCAGCTAACACCATTAGCTAACTAGCGGGTTTTATGCTCCACCAATTAACAACGAACGTGTCGCGCACGAAACATCATACCACATACAAATACATTTTCGAGTCGATCTAATTTAACCCACACGTGTGTCCCGAATCATTAGTGAGTAGCACACCTGGCTAACATGAAATTACTTAGCTTACCTTGGACAGGTGTACGTGATTGAGCGGCCGGTATCTGCTGTGACTGAGCCCCCGGAGCCGTTGGACTTCTGCTCAGAGCTTCCTCAATCAAATTCGCTGCTTCTCTCAGCAGCTCCGGGCAACTTTTTGACATTTTGTCCTGCACCTCGCACGGCGTCTGCGTCCTTGGTCATTGGGGCTACCAGGACCGCGTCATCTCCTTGATTTTTAGCCGTTGCAATGAAAGTTCTGTTTAACAGCGTATCCAAACCAACGTAGAGGTGAATAGCGTCACCCAGTGTATTGGAATGTGTTCAGTAGCTCTGCAGCAATCCATTATCTGGAATTGATTTGTCTTGACTTGATGCACAGGGTAACCAATCAGGCGTTATGTTCCGCCTACCAACTTTTGATGGGTCAGTTTGACAGTTTTAAGTAATTCATGAAGCGCTGCAACGCAGGATCATGACATGTAAATGTAAATAGTGAAATAGTTATATATGCATTTTACATACAATGAATAGGTATTTTAATTAATTAATGACACATTTAATGACACATTTATTTATTTAATTCCAATTTTAATTAATGAATGACACATTTAAGTAATTATTTAATGGTGTATTTATTTATCTAATTGTGGCACATTTAGTCCTCCATAGCGGCTACATACCACACTGTTTTTAAAACCCGAAGCACGAGAATAATCCAACACTGTGACTAGTTGAAATAACCCCCGTCAATGGTAGTGTTGACTTGCTTTATACATTAGTCGTTAATGACGAGAGGCCCTTCCTCGCTGCTGGCTTTGAAGGCCTCTGCCAGCGAGGCGTCACTCCTCTCGCTGTTACCAGACAGAAACGGGGAGAACCAGCTTCATTACAGCGGCCAAACGATATCTCTTGACGCAGCTCCGTTGTAGACGCGACCCAGACTTTTGCCGCTGTGTGTGTGACTGGATCAAACGCGCTGACCATTATCTGAGCTGTGCTGTCCCTCAAGCTTTTAACCCCTCCATCGAGCACATGATGATGGCGAGAAGCATAAAAACTAATGATTTCTCACTTACCAGTTATATCCCATAGAGACACCCAGTCATAAGCTGGTAGCTAATGATAACAAAAGATTGCAGCTCAAAACCACAAATGATATGATGAAAACATTCACAAGTTCTCTGGAACAGGATGCTCCGTTTTTTTTCCCTCGCACATGTTATAAATAGTCTCACCGTTCACTCAGTCGCTACTCGCTTCTCAACAACACCTCAATAATTTACACCATTGTGAGCAGTAATTTCAGATCCTTGGTGGTGTCACAGTTTTTGTATCCGTGCACATTCCTCTGAATACCGAGGCTCATATAAAGTGGTCCAGTGAATATAGTAAATATCATTTAGTTTTTTCCCATGCAAGCAGTGGTGTAGTCTCAGTGGTCCCCAACCACCGGGCCGCGGACCGGTACCGGTCTGTGGGCCGTTTGGTACCGGGCCGCACCACAGAAAGCTTATATATATTTTTTTTCTGAAAAATGTTTCATTTTGAAAATTGACTGGATTTTCTCCTAATTATGTGCGCTCGTCCCTCTGACACATTCCCCACGCGTCACCAGGCGTTTTTCTTGTCCTTTTACCGTGCACGGCAGTTTTGCCGACCAGAGAACACACAATTGTCATTGCACAGGGTACAAGTACTGAGGCAACGAAATGCAGTTTAACATCCAACCAGAAGTGCAAAGTAGCAAAAAGTGCAGAGTACAGACTACAAAAACTACAGCAATCCTCGCTTACTAACGGATGCATTCTCCTAACTAATGGACGCTCCCCCCGTCAGCCGGCAGTCACAGGATACTCACTACAAAAATATAGACTACACCACTGCATGCAAGTGTTGTATTCAAAAATGAAGAAACGCCGTACGGACAGAGGTCATCGCTGATCAAAAGGTTAAATCAAATGTATTTAATAAAGGAGATGGTGTTGTGGTAAAAAGAACATCTCAGCTGAGGAGCTGCTGGACTCAGCAACCAACAGGCCCCAGGTCAGTCCTTTGACCATCCCTAGTGCCCGTTTGTCGCCTCCACCAGCGAACTCGAGAACAATGGTTCCTACAGGTATTTATAACAATGCTTAAAGGTGTGAAAGTTAGTGTCCACACCTCTGGGAGTGGTCTTCTGGTGAGTTCAATGTAACTCGGATTTCGAATGGCCCATAGTCAATATCAGTTGTTGTGCAAGTATTACATGCATGCATTCCAGTTGATTACATTACATTAAATACAATCATAACTGCATTGGTATTATTCTATTACAGTTGCAGAATTACAGTGGTTTTACAATATTGTCATTACTTTATTGATTACACAGTTTCAGAATCATGGCTGTATTCTGGTGTACATTACATGCATTTTAATTAATTTTATGAACCGCATTGTCAATGTGTTTCTAATATCCTACACAAGCCATTCTCATTCCAGCAGCACGAGTGAGTCCCCGTGTCGGTTAGGTGGCACGACAAGTTTTCCGTTTAGGGTGTTTGGTTTTTGTTCCAATCACTGCTAATTATTTCAGTACAACAGAAAGTTGATAAATAAGCCAACGTTGACTTCTGGTTTACACACAGGACACAAAGTAGAAAAAATATGTGAGTGAATGATCAAATTATCCAATGATAAAACCCCCCTCGTGGTTTGCATCTGGCGCTTTCATGATTATATGAGCCCTGAGAATAAGCACCTAAGTCTATATTCACAATACGCAACGAATGAAAGCGATGCATGCAAATAATATGACAAGAGAGAAGTGTTTACACTACTGAAAGTTCAAAGTCAAACAGCTTGCATTATTTTGTATGTTATGTAGTTGTGTTAAAATATTATTATATCAGCAAAAGTTATTTTTAAAATGTAATTTTGTGTTTAGCCACTACCAAAACCAGTTTTGCAAATAATATTTTCCTTTCCTTTGCTTTGATTTTTTTGTTTATGTGCTCTCTTGGCAGCACCTCAAAAAATATAATTGTGATTGACAGAGGCAAGAATCGATTAAATTTCAATACTGATCCGAATGTGAAATGTCAGTTATTGTTGTAACCGAAATGGAACTAATGGAAATGTGGCTCCCGTAACTCCTCAAGGTCAGCAAATCAATCTAGGAACAACACTTTGAGGAAATTGTTCGGGGTTGATGTGGTTGTGTAATTTGAATAAAATAAAACACACAAGTTTTGGTGTGACAGCATCATGAGTCCTGTACAGTGAGCAAATTATACGCCCCACCCTCAACCCCAATGGAATGTACACACTGTCCCGTTGGAACGACAACTATAGACTAGAGAGGAAGTGTCAATCTGGGATCTGGAGGAGCCCGGTTTTTCAAAGTCGAGATGAGCTCAGAACAAGTTTCATTTCCGTTTTATTGGCAACGTATGAAGTACAAATAGTTGAAAAGACTGACAGCATGAGATAAAAAAACGGGGATTGGAAAAAGCGGTCTCTCTGACTCAACTTCCTCGCTTAACAGCAGCAGCGCTTTTGTCACTTTCGCACCATCATGAGCGCTGTAATTGCTGCAATTATTCCTTTAAAACAAAATACAAAGATTTCAATCACGTACAATTGTTTTTCAAACAACAAGAGTGAATTCTCTGTGAAGCGAGGCTCATTGAGGGAGTCTGTGCTCGATGAGCCTCCGAACAGGCTGTCAGGGGTTTATTCTTTAGAAGGAGCAAGAACCAGAGACAGAATGAAAATGTAATCCTCAAGCTTGCCTGGGAGAGAGAAGGATTTATAGCCGCTTGGCCTCCCTTTCTTCAACTTGCCACGTATCGCTGCAGCTGCTCACCTCCGTCCCTCGCGCCATCACTCACTCGCTGCATTGCATGTGGCAGTGCACCCGTCCGTCCAAGGGTCTTTCCGTTTGTGTGTCTGACATGTGGCCTTGAAGTCACAGTTGTGTGGATAACAGGTGCATCGTCTATCCGTCCTGCTGGCCTCTTGTTTCCTGGTCGTCCGTCTGTCCGTCCCGTTCTTGTTAACACGACATCTATGGAACGCCTTAAGGGAATTTCATCAAATTTGTCCATGACATCAATCGAGACTTAAAGATGAACATATTAGACTTCAGTGGTGAGAGGCCAAGCTCGCTCTATTCTCACAAAACACATTCTTTTTGTCATTTCACAACTGCTAAGAAGATAAAATGCATCTGGACACCTGGTGTCTGGTTGGATGGGGCATAAAACCACGGTCGGAAATTCTAATTTCTGCCTTTGAGGAATGCTAGTTTGTAATAAGTTTCATTCACTTCAGCAGTTTTCCTAAAACACAGTGGAAAATGGGGCTTTATAGGAAAGATCATATGGGTCTTATTTTGGCAGAATTTGTTGGACTGATCGTGTTCCTATTGAATTGAGGTTTTTAGTGCAAAATGAACACAACAGTTTTAAGCCAAATAAACCCCTTTACATATGACGTCAGCAAAAGTATGCTTCAGTCAGCGAGTTTAAACATTTCAATTGAAACCGTTACCAACATCAACATGTCTACAGGAGCATCAGCAGACGCGTCTGGCTGAGAAGCACCAGTTGTCTCTTGAAAAAGTTCCATTATTCTCCACTGACAACGCTGCAGGTGTGTTTTTGTGTAACATAGCTTAAAAGCCGGAGACATTTGTAACTGAAAGGTTGCCTGCTGTCCTCCAGTTTGTTGTGGGTGATGTAAGTTTGATGCAAAATCCCCCCCCAAAAATACTCCACAATCTTCAAATGAAATTCCCCCTAAATATCAGTCAGATTTCCTGAGAATTTAGACGACACAATTACCTCTCTTTCTTCTTTGCTACAAAACTGCACAAAACCGCAACACCACATTTCGTCACCTGACCTCATGTTTGCGCCATCCAACCTCTGCAGCTCACCCACACTACTCCGCTCCCTTCACTGGTTACCAGTGGCCTCCTGCATCTGTTTCAAAACATTGGTACTTATGCACCGTGCGGCCAACAGATCAGGTCCAAACTCCATCCAGGACCAGGTCAAACCTCACTTTGCTCTTCATCTTCCGACGTGCCTATTCCTACCTCACAGAGAGCTAAACAATCAACAGCATCCCTGGCTCCTAAATGCTGCAATGAGCTCCCCAACGACATCAGGACAGCAGAGAGCCTACACAGCTAGAAACACACCTCTACCAACTACACCTGGACAAAGTAGCACTTTATTAGAACTTATGATGCCACTTACTTCTAGCACTTTTTTGGCTTCTTGAAGTAATTACACTGTTTTGATTCTTTTTGTGCTCTCTTCATTGAATGCACTTATTCAAAGTTGCTTTGGATAAAAGCGGCAGCATAGCGACGCTTGGAATATTCTCTTCAATGATGGGAGCATCACAACATAAATGGAAGCTTCCAAACCTTGGGGATTCAGTCCACGGCACTTTATAGGGTTGTAAATAAACACCTCCAAAAAATGAGATTGTGCTTCATGGCAGTGGCAGGGTTAGAGTAGGGCAGGGTTACGGTTAAAAAATGAAGGATTATGCAATTCAAGCCATCTCATGCGTTGCTTAATAAAAATCTAAAGTCCCACAATCAGTATCAATGATGTGAATGCATTTTCCACATGGCAGCTTATTCTTCCCAATAAGGTCTGTCTGGTGGAGCAAAGTGGCGTGCAAAAGAGAACATTGGCGTTTGACCACGGTAGCTAATTATTCCCTCTGGGTAAATCCAAGTCAACCTGCGCTGCTCTGACCGCACTCGCATCCCCGAGAAGAAAATAAAAAAATCGACATAAAATATGCATAACTGCGCATAATCAGACACGCTGTTCAAGACCTAGTTTTTGGTGTTAGGAAGCCGTACGCTTGCCTCAACAACCCAGATGAGATTCTGGGGCTTGTGAGGAGGAGATGTACTCGCTGGTGTCAGATGGCTTCAGAAACTGCCAAGATCAGAGGTGGTTTTTTGGCAGATGCGTTACGAAACAAGGGGGCCTGAGTTTAAGCATGCAGAGCCTTAGAATGAAATGTGAAAACAGTATCTCGGTTTAGGGACTTTGACTTTCGGATGGAAAGTCTAAAGAATTGCTGAGTTTGGCGGCAAAATCCCTTTTTTCGGTCTTCTAAACTGGCGGTGTAGATGTTGCTCTGAGGGTGGTTTCAATGCTTCAGACGGTTTATATAACAGAGACTAATTAGTGGAGACGTCATTCTCTTTGCTGTAGTTTAAAAAGCTGCACAGGCTTCCTTTTTATCAACATCTCGACAGCATCGGAGGCAGCAAACCATGCGGCATGTGAGCCGGGTTCAGGAGGAGGACGACTGCGCTTAATCAGATTAATATCTGAAATGGCCCTATGCACCTGCACCATACGTGGCTTATGAAACACACACACCACAGAGGACACACATCAGGCGCCAATCAAATTCACCCAGCTCACGCATTGGCTGGTGCATAGTCACGTGGCGCATCCTGCAGCAGTTTTTGGCATATGTTTTACTGGGGAAATAAATGCTGCTTCACACACAGCCATGAACACAGGCTCTCACACACAAACACACGCGTGTTTAAAAATCGTAAAAGTGGCTCAACAATCCACTTTGATCATGCTTTAATAAAGTTGTGTGTTTGAGTGAGAGGGTGAGTGCGTGAGAGATCGCTTGTGTGACAATACGAGTGTGTTCTCTTTTGAGAGCACACTTGAGTGAACAGGAAATTAGAGCGCTGAACTTCCCTTTCTCTGCATTTAAACAGCAACTAAATCCCTGAAGTGCGTCTACACTGGCAATAACAAAAGGAAAAGCCCCTAGATAAATTAATAAAAAAAACACATGGGTGGGAAGGGGAGGCTAACAAATCCCCTTGTGCGTCTGCTTTCGGCTCATCGGCTGCACGAATGAGCCCTTCAACTAAAATGATTTTTGCACTGCTGGTTCCCTCATCTCAAAGTCAACGGGTTGTGGTCTGTGGCTAACTCAAGATAATATTTATTTATACAATATTTAACTCTCCAGTAAATTACTCTGATGACTTCTGAGGGTTTACATTTATAAAAAATAGGCTGCTAAAAAGTTGCTCAATGAGTCATCATTACGGCCAACGTTCGTTTTTTACTATTGACAATTGGATCAACGCTTAAAAGATCATAAAAGGTGTGAAGATCTTTTATGATGAAACGTGTAAGCAACATAAGTTATTTTCTGCAATTGTCAAAAGTCCATTGCGAGATTTCCTTTGTCTTTTCATCGAATCCGTTAATGTAAAACTTAGAAGGCAACCATTGAGTCGTTCTTCAAGCTGCAGCATTTAACAATTTAAGAATTATCAAATTATCAGCGGAGCACATGTTTAGCCTTTTGGCTCAAAGATATGTTTACTCACACCATCAATCCCTTCATCTCTATGATTGAGTCAAGCTCATTTCTACCAGCATTAGGCAGCTATGTAGTAGTATAAAAAACATCATTATAGCATGTTGTTAATATGCAATTATAGTAGCTGCCATTAATGAGATGAATCTAAGGCTCTTAAACTATTTCATTAGTGCGCGTCTTTCATATTGCCGTCTGGATTCAATAAAGCGAGATTGAATCCCCCCAGTGACAGATCCCTGCTCCAAAAGCAGACATCACTTAATGCAACAGACTCTCCATTTGACCTTTACAATGGTTGAACATTGCAATCTAAAAATAAAGCAAAGCGCACCACGTTTTGATGTTGTGTGGATGCAGAGCTCCTCTAAAAGCCACTGAGATTTATTTCGGCAGTGCCCGTTGACCTGTGAGAGGTAGGCTATTGAGAATCGTCCCCGGGCTGAGTGAGTCAGACCTGGATGTTGCAGCTCATAGGTTTGTGCACTTTGTAAATCCGGACTAACTCTTTTCCACGGCACGTCTATGATGCTTTTATTACAGTAACATTGTAAAGACATTGATTCATGTCTTTTTATACTTTTGTTGCTATGCAAATAAAGATTATACACGTACAACCTCTTGAATTATAAGACACACAAAACAAGTAAATCTTTTTTTGTTTGTTTTATAAACTCTAACACTACAACTACAGAGAAAACACTATCTATAATGCAAGTGTGCAGCAGCAAAAAATAGTCTGACAAATCAATAACGCAGCCTGGATATATTTGTGGCTTCACTTTTGCTTGGCCTCATTCCAGTGACTATCGCGCTGCAGAGACAGGGTTGCGCCACTAATGAAACTTTGGTCTGAATAGTACTTTGTACCTGTGTCTTTTGACACATGTCCTGTAAAATTGAGTTTCCATGGATACACAGGAGTGATCGGCCCAGGACCCATGATGCACTGGGCTCTTCCTCTTGCTTCAAACGCTGCTTCATTTTCTCCAAACTCCTCTCTTATAATGCTTTGCTTTTCTACACAGCCTGTTCATTAAACATCTCCCCACTGCTACAGCGACTCACACTTCTTAGCCTCTCTCTAGCACCTCTTGCCTTCTGCTTTAATTGCACCGTGTTTACACTTTGGTCGTCAATTTACATTAGCTGGATTCTTTAAAATATTTTTAGTATATCCAAATCTTTGCCTTGCTGCTCTGTGACTAATTTCTGTCTGCAATGCCAGGTTCCCCGACAGATGTTTTGGTAAACTGTTGCAAAATTGCTGCATCCAAATGTATAGCTCATAGCTTTCCTGGTATTTATTAACATTCTGTTAAGGCTGTAGATTCATCAACACTTCAACAAGCGCTCTTCATTCCCCTCTCACACACCTGTTCTCTGTTGTTCTGTCATTTCGACAGGCGGTTTAATCGTAGGAACGTGTGAACCTGTCAGTGTTGTACTTCTAATGTCACCTGAACAAATTCATCACATTGTCATTACCAACTCAAATAGGGGCGCTCGTCAGAACACGTTTGACTCACAAGGTTCTTACTTGAGCACAATTTTTTAATGTGGAGGGTTAGTGTGAATTTAAACAAAGCTGCTTGGCTAGATGAAGGAAAAATATCCTGGTTTGGTCCCAAGGTTACAAAACTTAAAGTGCATACGTAAGTTAAGATACGCTTTAAGTTACTTACCAAGTATATTACAACTTAAACTCTCTCTAAACACTCATCATAACATCATAACTACCACGTCCACTGGAGGCAGCCCAGCCCGTGGCGAACTGCCTCTAGAAGGGTACCCGCAAGCATCCTAGTCTAATCTGTAGGGCCACTCCCCAAACTACTGTGCTAAACATGTGGAGGTCTGTAACGGACAAACTATTTGAAACCATCAGAGAAACAAACAAGACCTCGTGTGTGTGTGTGTTTGCTGTTCGGCAGCTTTTCTTCTGTAAGTCTGTGTGTACTCCTGTGGAAGTTGTCCTCTACTTACCAGGTTTGTACGTCTCGGCTGTGCCGGGTGGCGCTTTTGTTTGAACGAATGGATGTCCGGACTTCTTTGTGCGCTTGTCTGCGGTTGGTGTGTGGTGTGACTGTGTGTGTGTGTGTGTTTCTCATATGGTACCTGCTCTTTCTGTTTGTGTGTGTGCTGGCAAAAATGGATTTAGGCAGATTATGTAATAGTTTCTGTCCCCCCTCATGCTCCACATGAGCTACAGGCCGCGGAGTACCCAGATGAATAGTGTGTGTGTGTGTGTGTGTGTGTGTGTGTGTGTGCAATATTATATGAGATGCAGTGTGTACAAAAAAGATTGGAAAGTAATCAGCTTAGCAAAACCATAATCCTTAATTGTTTAAAGTGCTGCCTTAAAATGTCATCCTTAATGTACAGTGATGTATTTGAGGGTTTTTGTGGTTTATTCCTAGAAAGTGTGTGTTTGACCTCAAAGGAAAGCTCTCATCGCCATTAAAGGTGGATTTTATTGCCGTCTGCTACTGCAGCCAATAAATTACACAAAACAATTGTATAATCAAGGCTGACATCACTTTGTTCTGACGAAAAATTGCTTTGCAGTCACCGAGCGGCAGTGCTTGATCATCTTCCTCCTAACTACAAGGACAAAGGAATACACCTACATACAGTGTGTCGGGATCTCCGATCCCCCCGAGTCGATTGATGAGAACGATCCAGCACGTTGATCAATTAAAGTCAAAAAGTTAACATTTATTTAGAAGAGAAAAAGATTACATGAGCAATTCTCCGCAGATATCTGGCTCTAACTATTGCTTGCAAGCAGGAGGTCCAACACACCAGCACGTATTCCAGCGTTCTGTGTAATGGCGTCCCCGAGCAGTAAAAACGCTGAATTTTTATACACTTGAAGACAGTTGTTAGCGCCAGTTTCGAGAAGCCACAAATCAAGTTGAGATAAGAACTCAGGTGAAGCTGAGGGTAACACACAATGCTCCTATGATCGAATGTCCGTGAGAGCAAGATGACCCCCTTCCCCAAACACAGCTGCAAACCCTAAATCTTTCTATCTCTCCATCTCAGGGTCAACCACTGAGACCTGGCTTTTAGCACCGGACAAATGTTTACAGAATGTTTTTACCACTACATGCATCTCACAAGTGTTACGTTTCGTTTAGGTTAATTAGATGAGCATATGGCCCACGGTGCAGCGTTTCCAGCAGAGCAACACATTGGAACACATTGGATAAGAGAAACAATCAATGGACCTTTGCTGCTCTCATTTTATACATCCACGTGCGTGACATTTCTGTGATGAGCACGGTGCCTCTGTGCTGCCTTGTAGATTACAAGAGCCATTTTAGCAGCGGGGTGGAGCTATTGAAATTCGAAACGGATGTGCTGTAGCCTTTGTCACATAGGTAAATGATAATGGAGTAAGCGCGAAAGCTATGAGGGAGCAGAGCCAACATGCTTTTCTTTGGATCAATTTCAATTTCAATTGTCATTTCTTTCCTAAATCTGTGTCTTACAAGTAATGCACGGATTGTCTCCCTTTCTCCAATTGATGTTCAAAGGAAAATTAAAAGACAAAAAAGCTGCTTCCTGTTGTCCATCTTCTTTCTGCGTCTTCTTTATGATCAAATCTCAAATCCCTCGCTCTCCTAACTAGTTCCTAACCCCATCAATAGCACAATACATGTAATGATTATACCTTAAAGCTTCTTCAAGTTTAGCATAATATGGCATATAGTATATACATTTATTATCTAATGTCCAACACATAATAATCATAACACATTTCATATAACACAACACAACTTGGATCCATTGGGGGATTGCATGAAGGCCCCCAGAGTGTCCACTTTTATAGAAGATAAATCTGTGAGTTTGCAAAACTGTGTTTTTTTGTTCGAGACGGTTTGGACAGCCACAGGAATATTCTGCATGACAATCAGAGTTGGTTGATATTTTTGGGTTGTAGATTCTTCTTTTTGCCTTTTAAGATATGGGGCTGGGAAAAATAAAAGGCAATTAAACATAAATACCCCCGACTGCTTGGTGTATAAAATACACAAACCCAGAAATCTTGCAATCTTTATATCTCAGTTTCCCTTTAGGCAGCTTTATGCACGATACCCGTGTTAATAGACTAAGTTGAACTGAGTAGCGTACTTAATGTCAGTTAAACAGCAATATTGGTTTAAAAAAGGATAATTACAGATAACAGCTAACTAGAATGGAGCCCACACTGTAACTAACTGCAACCTCTGTAGAAATAGTCTTGTTTTTGGGAAAACACAAGGAGGCAGACAGAAATGTCTACATTTTAAAGGATATATCCAGGAAGCCAATCAGATTTAGTGCAAACAGGTTGCACAGATAAACTGCAGTTCAAAGTGTAAAAGTGAACCACACATATCGAGACAAAAGACAATAAAATTAAGGAACAGCACTGTTCCTGTAAAGTTGTGTTGGTCTTTATTCATTGTTGCAAAAAAGGAAATCTTAAGACTTAAGATCTGTTTTAGGGGGTTGAGGGGAACTCAGCAAAGTGTCATGTAAGAATACGTGTTCAAGATTTGGAGCCTGGTCGGGGTTATCAAAAATTCAGCCGAACGACTTCTCTCGTTCTGGGAAATTTATTTGTCAGATCACAGGTCAAGTATCAGCGCTGTGTTTGCAAAGGCAGGAGCAGTTCAGGCAGCACACAGTCCGGAAGAACAACTAACTAACATCAGCAAGAACATCATGTTTTATAACCCTCGAAAGACAGAGAAGGAAAGATTTCTATTGGCCCTAAACTGGCGTAGAGGAGGACCTTCCACCTCCCGCATCTAAAGATCCGGTCACATCCAATGTCCAGACTCCTGACTTAACATAAACATCAGCGAACAGAGTGTGTATGTTGAATAGTGTTGGTGTGTCTCTAACCCCCCTTTGGCTGGTAAATCTGCTAGTTGACCCGCAGACCTTGCATTCCTCAGCCAGGACATAAACTGACTCCCCATCCTGTCAGACTCGTGTCTGCCTGCTCCTTACCTAACTCTTAAATCAAGACAAGACAGCGAACCCCCAACTAAGCCCATGAAAAGAACTTTTGATAATCAGTCAACTAGGCTGTATCAGCAAAACCACTGTGTGTCTAATTATGCAACAATATGTTTTATATCCAAAGACAAATGCTTCAGTTGTAAGAGCATCTACTTTTTTGGGGGCTTAAGAAAAGGATCAGCTCACTTTAAAGGAGAGGATCCTTTTGTTTTCATCCGGATCACACATTTGAAAATATGTAACGTGTTGTCCATCCATGTGCGGTGCGTTCAATACTGTGGAAGCTGTGTATCAGATGTCAACAATGAGACACGAAACGATTGAAGAGCTGCGCTGACTGCAACTGTTGTTGCTGCCTTGGCATCAATAGGCTCCTTCATCTACCTGGATGGGCCATGTGATCTTAGCCACACCCCCTACCTTCTCTTCATTTCATCTCTCTGGTCCCCTAAGAGGCTCCAAGGTGATCCAAACTGGTGATGGGTTTTAGACGTCCTACACAATCTGAAACATGTGCGTGAGTGTGACCACGGGAAGACAAGCGGACACAGAGTAATGTTTTGTGTCTACATCTGTGTATGAAGGGAGATGTGTCCTCTCTAACAGTACAGAGGTCCATTTTGGCCACTGAGTGAAAACGTGATTATGACTGCATGGTGCTTCTGCAACTGGCTTTTGTCAGTGTGTGTGTGTGTGGTGTGTGTTGAAAGAGCACAAGTCAATTGCGTTCTGCGTATGTGCACGTAGCCGCGGCAGTGCAAGCGGCTCCCCAGTTCTGTTCATGCTAGATCGGCTGACCCACCGAGCGCCCCAGAGCTGTCACATGACCATGTCCAGCCAGTCTTGCGGGACCCAGCGACGAAGCAGTAGAGAAGAGGTGCCGCGCAGCTTCTGCCCGCCTCTGTGTGTGTGCGTTGGTGCTGAGTCTTAATTGTTGCTTTGCTGCATGCTTCTTGCCTTGCTGATGTGGTGTTGTTCTCTGCTTGCAGTAGCTCTCAGATCGGGCTCTGTGGGTACGGACGTACATGTTCTTTGCAATGATTCAATAATCATTGTAATAATATTTTGATGGTACAATAAAGGTGCAATGTGTAAGATCTGGCCAGGATTCATCATCAAACAAATGTGATGTGATTAAGGCTTCGCTGGGTCAAAGACTGCCATGTATTTCTTCGGAAATGAGCATGCTACCCCAGCTAGCCCGACCCCAACCACCATCTTGTAATATCACTTGTACCTCCATAAGCCATAGTCAGTCCCTGTAGCCCCCAGTTTGCTCTCAGCATTGACAACCCAGTCCCACAGCAAAACGTGTAATAGCTACGTTGTGGAACGTGTTATTCTTAAGCTTTTGTGGAGAAAGCGTGAGAATACCACGTTTCATTTTCAACTAGGTCACGTTACTATCAACTTTCCCTCAGCTAAAAAAAGAAAATGGAGGACTGTCGATCTATTGTCTGTGAAAAACACAATATTTTAAGAAAGCATCAGCATTTGTATGCATTTCGATGGCATTTCTAGCAAGAAGTAGGCTATCTGTTATATTTTCCTAATCTATCAGAGAATGTAGAAGACCTTCCATTTATTAGTTTCTAGTGACATAGTTGCAAGGCAATGTAAACGAATGGGCCAAAATAAAACGTAGTATTGTCACGATTTTCGGGAGAAAGCGTGAGAATATCACATCCCAGGTATTACACGTTTTGCAGTGAGACTGGGTTGGCATTGAAGGTACAGAATCTGTGTAAATGTTGTTTCCAAAGTGGCAGAATCGAAAAAACGGAAATGTAAAGATTGATACGATAAACGTGTGTTTACAATGTTTACTAGTGGAGTAAATCAAGTGAGACGTAGACTTCGTAACTGGAGGATTCTCCCACTGCGGTCAGGAGAGATAATGCAATTTTTAAAACACTTCTCATTGGCTTTACTTCGCAGAACCGGGGTTGATGTCGGATTCTGGAAAATGTAAGGCCATGTGGCGAATCCCGCATTAAAATCCTCAGGCATGAAAATCCCTCACCTTTCGGCAAAATTTGCCATTTTGAAACCAAAATAGGTGACCTACGTGATTCGTGTAGATTCAATGATTTTTTTGGGGGGAGGGTATTCATATTCAGTGAACTGCAAACAGGTGCGCGTGTCAGAAGGGAGCGCGAGATTCAGTGAATTGCGAACAGGGTGAGTGATGGTTTTAATATTTTCTGGTATATCTAAGTTAAGTTACCCAGGAGCTTTGTTGACATAGACTTAGCTAATGTTAGCTACATCTTGATGAATTGAGTCATTTAAAACAGCAGGAGAGAACGCGGGAGAGAAAATGATTAGCTAACGCCCCCCACCCCCGTCAACGAATGACTCGAAGAAAGATTCGTTCATTTTACTGAACGAGATTCAAAGAACCGAGTCGGTAAAATGGTCGGTGATATCTTACCCCCCGTCAACGAATGACTCGAAGAAATCTCTGGGACAAAACCATTTGAAAACCCCTGCCCTAGAAGGGTCATTTCCTTCTCACCTTTTTCACCCTTGACCCGTTTTCTTTCCTGAATACTAAACCCATATAGTAGTTCAGTTATTAGTTATCTAGTTTTTTGTGAAACACTGCTTGAGTAATAAATGAGGTCCTGGCCATGCATGCTGATTATGAAGTTAATTATACACATCACCATGAGCCAACACGCTGCTGATGAACACATTGCACCACAGCGGCCTTTCCCTTCTGCCAATCAGCAAACAAGCTGAGTAACTACAGGTTTCTGAACAATATACTCAGTTTAACAGCTACCAGGACAGCATGTTAAAGCCTCGGGAGTAGGTAGCACAGCCAGGCAGCCTAAACACTGCCAGATGTCTAACAAGGAGCGAAGCATAACCGAGGGGGTGTGCCAGGCAGCCGAATACCAACCGGCCGATAAAGGATACCCAACAGGCTGCCTTCTATCAGTGTATTTCCTGGCACCTGGGCGTTTCAAGCAGCAGGGTGACATCATTATTCCTTTTCTGCCAACTTGCCTACATTTCTGGAATGGAGTGTAATCAACATCTAACACCATCTGTGTGGCACGCGTGTTTCTTTGGACTACCAAAGGTCACTTTGACAGCAGTTTGCATGTTGTTCAGGGTCTCTGTGAGTGCATTTATGAGTCGATAACTTTCATTTTATTTCCGCACCATTAATGTCCCACCCTCCTTTTGCTAAGTGTCATTCTCTCTGCATTATAAGATCCACAGCCTTGTCATACATGCTCACGAGGAGAAGGGGGCGTGCAAAAATCGTTCGGAGCGTAGTACATAACAGGAAACTAGTAGTAGGAAACTTCATTTCTGTGTAGCATACTGCAGTTAAAAATATAAACACAACATTTGAAGAAAAGAAAATTAGAGGGGTTAGGGGAAGTTGCTACTAACTTTTTGGCTGAAAGCAAACCGTTTTGAGGAATTGACAACGGATTTTTGGCCTCTTGGTTTCGATGAGTGTCAAAGACTTTGACTCATTGGAAAATTAAATCAGCAAAACGGTCACCCAAAATAAATGTTATTAATCTTCAATTGGTCGCATCACTAATATTAAAAAAATCCTGTTACAGTCAGAGCTAAACCAGAAAAATTCAAAATATATATAGAGATATACAGAGCGTTTTGTTCAATGACTCTTATGAAGATTTATGCCACTGCCATACAATTTCCATACTAAATTCCTCAAAATAATTTTCAGCAAACCAAAACTGATGCCTGGCCTGGAAAAAGTTAGCGCCGAGCAAGAAAGACACAGGAACTTAGCTCGGGACTTGATTGTGTATTCACGTCCTTTGTGGAGTTTGGAGGATTTCCAGAGTCAGGGCCCATGTGTTTTCCAGCACAGTTACATTTGATTATCGCTACCTCTCACTTGAGGCCAATAATCCTGTTTGCCATAAATCAATGTGTGTAAGCATTCCATCTGTCGTGTTTTGTTTTATTACTGATTATTTTGCTACAGCCAGCGTTTATTCCTGTCTTTAATTTTCACACCTCAAGGTGGGGAAATGGTGGAATCTTTCTGTCATTGTCCAAGAATCTCTCACATTAACCTGTCTGAAGCTCTGGAGCAGTGATGGCATGCTACACAAAAGATGGAAGTATTTATTTATGTAAGACGCTCAGTTGGAGGGAGAGAGCCTGCTGACCCTCACTGAGCCCTACTGGCCTCTGACATCAGAGAGTAGCCTCCGGTCTGAATATTTCAAATATTACTAAGCATTCAATATTTTAGTTATCACTATGACCCCGCTGATGAATTCCATAGCGACAATATAATAATTCTTTGAGGAGTTCATTTAAACAGTTTTGTTTCTGTTTGTCAACTATTTCTCGCAATCCCCCAGTTATTACATTACATTTAGCTGACGCTTTTATCCAAAGCGACTTACATTGCATTTTTAACCCTTGGCTTTTTACACTTTTGCCAAGGGGGCAATTAGGGGTTAGGTGTTTTGCTCAGGGACACTTTGACATGGGACATGGAGCAGCCAGGGCTCAAACTGCCAACCTTGCAGTTTCCAGCGCATTCGCTCAAGTCCATGCCCCACTGTCAACCGATATCATCACTTGATTATGACGGATTGATCAATTGTTTATGGGCCTATTGTTTCTTTATCTCTGAGCCGTTGCCACAGGATGATGAGCCCTCATACGGGTTTTCACCCCCACATTAAAAATAATGTCTGAACACCACCTCCTATGATGGCTGTGCAAATGGAGGTCAAAGATGCAACTGTAGGCGGGTGGTTACCAGCTTCCTGTAAAACGTTGAGAGTGATTATAATTGAGAAAAAAAGTTTTTATTTCCGTCAGTTTACAAGAACACGCTTTTGGTCCATAAAAAACATAGTTGGTGTCTCCATGTTAATGAAATTACTTGAATTCTCGCGGGCTATGGTAGCATCGGAGCTTCTTATATTCCCGCTCCCGGCGGTTACAGTTGTGTTTCAGGGACCGTCACGACATCCAGCTGCAACACAGGAGCACAGAACACTCTGTTTGTCTTCCCCTGTTTGCGGCGATGGTTGCCCCGATGACAGCATCCCCGTGGTTGCAGAATCCGCCCCCGTCAAGCTGAATGTAGTGGTTGAATAACTGTTTTCTCAGTTCAGTCTCTGCGTTGTTTCCTTTCATGTAATTTATGCACATGGTTTTTATCTTAAGTTGAAAGCAACTTCAGTGAGTTCTGCCAATAGATGTGTGTATGAGGTGGGAATTGGGACTCTCTTCTTTTGTTTCACTTTCATTTGTAGGAGCTCTGTTATACTGGCAACGTCAACAATGCTTTGAAAAGCTCAGATTGTTATTTCGTTCGCTATATAAAACATGTCCAAGTCCTTTTATTTTATTTCTTCAGGTGCAGCCGTATGATATTATGCCCTATTTTTAAAACTTGTTTGCAACTGTATTTGTTATGATTTTGTATGGTTTTTCCGGTGTGTTTGTGGGCCCCCACACAGTTGCACGGCACCAATTTATGGGGCACGCCCCCCAGTTTGGGAACCACTGCTGTGGTATAGGTATAGGTACAAACTTGTACATTTTATCCTCAAGATACACAATTTATATTGTGATATTTATTGAAAAGAATCATATACTGTATATGAGAAATGGACGTGGTCATTAGATTAGATTAGATTAGATTCAACTTTATTGTCATTGCACAGGGTACAAGTACTGAGGCAACGAAATGCAGTTTAACATCCAACCAGAGTTCAAAATAGCAAAAAGTGCAGAGTATGTGCATATGTAGTGAAGTGTAATCGTGACTTCCTCCATCGTTTGTGTCGTAATGAAGTCTCGAGTTCGGTGATTTTGTCATCACAATTCCTGAATAGAAGCTCACTCCACATTATTCATCTAGATGGATCCAATCAAATTTGACTAGTCACAACATCCGGTGAGAGTGTACAGGTATCTATAGTGTGTGTGTATGTGTGTTGCTTTTAATGTTACTGTTATAAGACGGTCAGACTGAATAGTTAAGTGAACAGAAACCAGGGGAAGGAGGGGCTATTCTCATCGTTGGTCGGGACTGAAGACTGCAGCTTTTTACCGGGGCCGAGGCCAAGCAGAGAAGTCCAACCTGCAGTGTCAGTGTGGTGGCCAAAGCCCCACAATGACATTACCTCGTTGCTGAGTTCCCTTCCTGTTTGGACATAGCATGAGGCTGAATGTGGAGTCGGCTTTTATGCAAGAGGCCTGAGCCAAGGACCATACCAAGAGCTTTGACAGCATGGAGGAATTAGGGCGGGTTTGTGTTACGTTGTAGGTCATATATTTGGTTGTCCTCCCCTGTGTGCTTTTGTTGGTTTAGTCAGCCACTATATATGAGCTCCATTAATTGATTTTGTTGTGACGCTTCTGACATTACGTTACATTACATTACATGTCATTTAGCGGACGCTTTTATCCAAAGCGACGTACTATAAGTGCATTCAACCATAGGGTACAAACTCAGGAGAACAAGATACAAGAAAGTGCAATTTCCTCAAATAAGCCAATTTACAATTTGCTATAGATGAGTGACGTTACAAGTACAATTTAAGTGCTACAATTTGTTAGTCTTTAGTCGAGGTAGAGTCTGAAGAGGTGTGTCTTTAGTTTGCGGCGGAAGATGTGAAGGCTCTCTGCGGTCCTGGTGTCTTCAGAGAGCTCGTTCCACCATTTCGGCGCAAGGACAGCAAAGAGTCGAGATCTAGTCGACTGTTTTGCTCTCAGTGAGGGAGGGACGAGTAGTTTTGCAGATGCAGAGCGGAGAGTGCGGGTTGGGATGTAGGGTTTGACCATGTCCTGGATGTAAGCTGGACCCGATCCATTCCCAGCATGGTGCGTGAGCACCAATGTTTTGAACTGGATGCGGGCGGCCACTGGTAGCCAGTGAAGAGAGCGGAGGACTGGAGTAGTGTGGGAGAATTTCGGAAGGTTGAAGACCAGTCGAGCTGCTGCATTCTGAATGAGCTGCAGAGGTCGAATGGCGGTGGCAGGGAGACCAGCCAGGAGGGAGTTGCAGTAGTCCAGGCGGCAGATGACAAGAGCCTGAATCAGTACCTGCGCTGCCTTCTGAGTGAGAAGGGGACGTATTCTCCTGATGTTGTAGAGCGTGTATCTACAGGATTGCGTTGTCGCGGTGATGTTGGGAGTCAGGGAGAGTTGGCTGTTGAGTGTGACGCCGAGGTTCTTAGCGGTCAAAGTGGGCGTTAGTACGGAGTTTCCAAAGTTGACTGTCAGGTCCTGGGTAGGCAAATCTTTTCCGGGAAAGAGAAGTAGTTTAGTCTTGTCGGGGTTGATTTTCAGATGGTGGGCGGACATCCACTGAGAGATGTCAGTTAGACAGGCAGAGATCCGAGCCACCACCTGGGTGTCCGAGTGAGGGAAGGAGAGAATTAGTTGGGTGTCATCGGCATAGCTGTGGTAAGAGAAGCCATGCGAGCGAATGACAGCGCCAAGAGAGTTGGTGTAAAGCGAGAACAGGAGGGGACCCAGCACGGAACCCTGAGGAACTCCAGTAGTAAGAGGACAAGGTTCCGACACAGATCCTCGCCAGGTTACCCGGTAGGTGCGGCCGTCGAGGTAGGACGAGAGAAGGGAGAGAGCAGAGCCTGTGACACCAAGTTCCTGAAGGGAGGAAATAAGGATCTGGTGGTTGACCGTGTCAAATGCAGCAGAGAGGTCCAGAAGGATGAGGACAGAGGAGAGAGAGGCGGCTCTAGCAGTGTGGAGTTGCTCTGAGACAGCAAGGAGAGCAGTCTCTGTGGAGTGGCCTGCCTTCAAACCTGACTGGTGGGGGTCAAGGAGGTTGTTACAGTGGAGATAAGAGGAGAGTTGATTAAAGATAGCACGTTCAAGGGTTTTGGACAAAAAGGGAAGAAGAGAGACCGGTCTGTAGTTGTTTTCTTCAGAAGGGTTGAGGGTAGGTTTCTTCAAGAGGGGGTTGACTCTTGCCTCCTTCAGAGAATTGGGAAAACAGCCATATAACAGAGCGTTGTTGATGAGACAGGTGAGGAATGGAAGAAGGTCAGGTGCGATAGATTGTAGAAGATGTGATGGAATGGGGTCAAGAGGGCAGGTGGTCGGACAGGCAGAGGTTACCAGGGTAAGAATTTGGTTAGGAGAGAGGGCGGTGAAAGAGGAAAGTGAGGGCGAAAGAGGTGAGGTCGGTGCGACGCGAGAAGTAGGAGGTGGGTTTGAGAAGGAGGAGCGTATTTCAGCTATTTTCTTGGTGAAGTAGTTGACAAAGTCTCCTGGAAGAAGGGGGGAGGGGGGAGGAGGGGTAGGGGGTTCGAGGAGATTAGAGAAGATCGAGAAGAGTTTTTTGGGGTTAGAAAATGAAAATTCGATTTTGGATTGGTAGAAAGAGCTTTTGGCAGCAGAGATAGAAGCAGAAAACGAGGAGAGGAAAGATTGAAATTTAAGCAGGTCGTCAGGTCGTTTATATTTACGCCATCTCCTTTCCGACGCTCGCATGGTGGCTCTCATGGCACGGACCGGTTGAGACAGCCACGGAGCCGGAGGAGATTTGCCAGTCCGTCGTGTCGTAAGAGGGCAAAGAGAGTCTAGAGAGGAGAAAAGAGTTGAGAGGAGAGTCTCTCCAGCAGCGTTTGGATGCAAGAGTGAGAAGGAATCAGTTGACGGGAGAGCTGATAGAACAGAGGATGCCAGCGAGGAGGGAGAGAGGGAGCGAATATTGCGACGAGCCGGTACAGAGTTAGTCAATGAGGGAGGTTTGTTAGTTATAGAGAGTGGAAGGGAGTAAGAGATGAAGAAGTGATCAGACACATGAAGTGGAGTTACAGAGAGGTTAGTCGTAGAGCAGTTTCTAGTAAAGATGTAGTCAAGGTGATTGCCGGCTTTGTGAGTAGGAGGAGAGGGACTGAGTGACAGAGCGAAGGAAGAAAGTAGGTGTAAGAGGTCAGATGACTTCTCTGTCTGGATGTTGAAGTCACCCAGGAGGATGAGCGGAGGTCCATTTTCGGGGAAATTAGACAGGAGAATGTCCAGTTCTTCCAAGAAATGACCTAAGGAGCCTGGCGGACGGTAGAGGACAACGATGGTTAATTGTACCGGGTGAGTGACTGTTACAGCATGGAATTCAAAAGACAATGGGGTGGATGGTGGTAGAGGGTAGAGAGAAAAGCTCCATTTGGGTGAAATGAGTAGACCTGTGCCACCACCCCTACCAGTGGGCCTGGGAGTGTGGCTGAAGGAGAAGGCGGAGGAGAGAGCGGCTGGGGTGGATGTGTTCTCAGGTGTGATCCAGGTCTCGGTGAGAGCGAGGAAGTCGAGTGACTGCTGGATAGCGAAGCCGGAGATGAAGTCAGCCTTGCGAGTCGCTGACTGGCAGTTCCAGAGACCTCCTGTGACGAGGTGCTGGACATGTGTGGAGCGGGTGGGATAGGAGAGAGAGGAGAGGTTACAATAGAGAGCAGATCTAGCCCGAGGCCTGTAGTATCTGCGGGAAGAGATTCGAACAGGCACGGGTAAAGGGGTCAAACACATTATTAAAAATAACAGAAGAAGTCGCCGCATTCAGCCGCCCCGAAGACTGCCACGAAAGACTCCTTTGTCTTTGTTCTGCTCGTCTCGATAAGCAAACGCTAAAGCTAACGCTTCCCACGATCTTTAGTTAAATACTCCCTCGTTAGTGGAAGTCGGCTGCGGCTGCGCTGGCCGCTCCCCCGTCGTTTAGGAGACAAAAGGTCGATTGGCCTCGACAGAAACTCCTCAAAATGCAAAACACCAATAGCTTGACACCCTAATCAGTGAACAATCACCATATGGTGTTTGACAAAATGAGAGTTTAAGGATTCAAGTCTTATTTGCTTCAGAAGACAAGGCAAAACAGACTTAGATCAGGTCAAAACCTAGCAGAGTTAGGAGGGCACACTGGCAGTTAACTTAATAGTAGAATCTAGAACACAAACTGGCAATAAAAGACTGAAAGAGCTTGAGCAAACTAGCAACCAAGATAACTTCAAACAAAGAGAACTGGCATTGAGACGACGAAAACTAAAGCAAATCAGCAATCAAATTAACTTAACTAAACTTAACTACTAAATTTAGCAGACTAGCTTGGTTTAAAGAAAGAGATACTTAGTCCGATTTCAGGTCGCCTGGATGTCTGGTGGCCTTGTAGAAGAGATGCACACAGAGATGCATTACATTACAGGTCATTTAGCTGATGCTTTTATCCAAAGCGACTTACATTGCATTTTTAACCCATGGTTTTTTAGGCTCGTTGTCTTTTATATTGACTCGTTTTGCGTTGTCGGTTTACAGCGCTGTTGTTCCGTTAACTCTACTACTTTTTCGCACGACTACTACACTTACCCCCCCGATCCTGTCTGATACTTTCCTCACAATCTCAAACACTTAGGTGCAGTCAATGCGACCGTTCTGGTCACAGGACTCACAAGTGTCAAACTAGTGTGAGTAGGAACCTTCAATTATCAACCAATGATCTGTTTACCTAAAGATCCATCCATTTGACATTGCATCAAAAATGCTCCCCGCCTCTTGCCTCCACACAGACATATGGATGCCCTAAATACTTCAAGGAAGTGGTAATATGCCCATTCTGTTGGACGATATCACCGCTGTTGGACGATGCCTACTGGCTTGAGACCATCCTCACTCCCACTGAGTCTCGTACCACATTGCTTTGACTTTGCCACTCTAACCACAAAGGCTTTCTTTTGAAGGGAAAACATTCAAACATTTAAACACATTGGCAATGTACGCCTTTCGGAAATTACCTCCGTATTAAACTATGCATTTATTGGCAGCCTTTTCAAAGTTGACATACTAACAATAATATACAACTGTCCCCTATCCGACGAGCTTGAAACCACAGAGAGAAAAATATTTTTTCTATTATCTGTTAAACTACACTAAGCTAAGCACCTTCACCAAAAGGAGGATTATCAGTCTTGGTCTTCTGTGGCAGCTGGATTTTTATAAGTAGACAGGTGTCTACTCTACTTTAGTAAACAAACTAAAGGTGTGTTATTTCTTCATGTTTGGTTTTAGGCCACCTACATGTCAACCATAATAAAAGTTTTCAAGCTGGCAGCTCTGTGAGGCTCAAAAGGTCTGCAGTGTTTTGAGCAAATTGTCAAACAATTTGTAAGTTTGTTCTTTTTTTTTCTGCATACCACGGATATTACGATATTATTTTAAAACTAACCAAGATTTTCTTTTTAACCTTAAACAAGTATATTTAGTTTGTCACTGCACAATATGAAATGGTCTCTATCTTAGTTCAGCATGTTAGCATGAAAACATTTCCTAAAAACTATGTATCCATTTCTGCCCAAATGACGACCATTGTCATCCATTGAGTGTGGCACAAAGATCTTGCAAATAAAATATATTTTGGTAATGGATGTGGAAACACAAGGAATCCTACTCAGCATGCAGTACTGGACACACAACATTGAAATCATTTCCTACTAGAGGGCTTTTGAGATCGCCACCTCCCAAAGTCGCCTTGTCTACCATTGAGAGAATAAATAAAGCGTCACATCTGCAGCTTGTGCTTGTTGGCTGTGAAGAATTTTCTCAAATTTGGACAATTTCCTTAACACCGAATTGGGATGCTGTCAATCTGTAAACACCTTTTGTTTTTAAAAATACATTTTATTAGAAATATTTTAGCACTTTCTATTTTTTGGCTTCATCAATTTCCAAGGCTAGAATAATGTGTGCCAGTACCTCTGTTTTTCCTGGACTATTGAGGTGAAAATATGGTGTTTTTTTCTTGTTATGGATGATGTGTCCCCTGGACTGCAGCCAAATCTCGTAAATCAGACTTGACCGTCTGTTGTAGTTTTTACAGAAAAACCTTGCCCAGTACAGCTCAAAGACGTAGATTAAGACATGTACTATATTTCATCTGGCCTGTTTGATAATTACTATGACATGCCACCATTTGGCTAGTTGGCTCATTCAGCCAACCAGGCTACCCCTCCTGACTGAATTTCTGGGAGCTGAGGACCAGCTGGCTCAGTACCATTCTCACACTTCCTAACCACCTGTCCTGCTCACAGTTTGGGTGGCAGCGTCAACTCTGCATGGCAGAAAAGCCATGGCGTTTCTTTTTCTATAATATAACTATCCATGGCCATCGCTATGGACCATGGATAGTTAAATTCACAGGCACCTGGGAATTAGTAATCTGATTGGTCCAAAATCTGGCAGTGTCCGCAAGGCTTTACAGGGTTGTGTAGGGATTTAGAGAGATTTAGCAAGGCACCAATGGGCACAATGCCAGCTGGCCAAGCCCATAAGTCAATACATCAAAATAACACTAGCCTAAAGCCTTGTAAATGGCCAGTAGTGCTTTGGGCACCATTTCTATGTAATAATTCTCATAATCGACTACAAGCGGGGTATTCACACACGGAAGTAGGCATAAAAAAAGAAGAGGTCCTGTTTGTTCTCGTCCAAATAGAGAAAGCAGGTCAGTGCCATCTTTAATCTACCCTTTTTTGTTCATCCATCCATCCATCTAGCAAGTCCATATTTGCACTCAGTGGAGGTTCTTCTAGCCCAGCGTTTTCACATATGTTCCTCTCAGTCAGAGCAGGTGGCTAGCTGTTGGAGGAGAACATACTGAAAACAATGCTAACAGCTTTGCACATGGTGCAGTCCTTCTCCCCATCCATCGATCCATCCATCCGTCAACCCCCCATATATCCATTCATTCTTTTATGACTCCCTATAAGCAAATGGTTTCATCCACACACATGTGTTCATTGTCTTACAGAGCTAATGACTATCGAATAAGGGCCCCATTGTCAGATTTATATAAGACACATATACGCTTAAGGCAAAACTAGATGGTGTATGTGGTACAAATACCGAAATGAAATGCAAAGAGATCAACTAGGCCTCAGCTCTTTAGGGAAGTGAGAAAGAGTTCAGTTGTAGCGACCGGCTGCCTGAAAATGGAAAGTAAAGGTGCTTCAATGATTCTATTAGCTCCTCTAGCATAGGAAACACTGGACCTTACTTTACAAAAGGAAAGAGGAAAATCCTGCCCCACAATTCCTTGCGAGTGGAATATTTAAAGTGACATATAATTTGTCCGTCAGAGAAGAAACCATCACGACCGTCAAACGCAGATAATACTATGTTTATAGTATCAGTAGCTTTGTTCTATGTGACAATCCCTTGGTTTCACTTTTATATTCCTTATACAATTTCTATTCAAACCTTGTTACTAAAGTAACACTTTTAATCGGGTTGTCTGCGTTTTACAAATCAGTCACAGAACAAAATTGGCATTGACATTTGTGTGGCTTATGATGCTTGCTATGTAGTAGCTTTCTTGGGAGCTAAGGAGAGAAAAACATTTGTGTGAAATAGTGCCTAAAGCTGAAGGGAACCACAGTATCAAATCAAAACTATAAATACCTTTCTCATTAAACATAGGCTTTTGATGCATTAAATATACACAAGGATTAATGAGGCTTTAATATTCCATTGGTGTAAAATAACAGAGCTCTGGTAGTGCAGAGAGGTCCACATGTTGTCCATAGTTTTAGGACTGTGACTATCAAACACTATCAAACACAAATTGATTTTCCCAAATTGATTAAATGCATATTAGCAGTATTTATTCCCTTCCACAGCAACTGCAATATGTTTGGTACTAAGCTGCCGAGATAAATGACTGCAGAAAGACATGTGGCATTTTAGATAAGTTTTAACAAGCGTGTTTCTGTACTGTACTCTC
Source organism: Gasterosteus aculeatus (assembly GCF_964276395.1). Taxonomy (NCBI): domain Eukaryota; kingdom Metazoa; phylum Chordata; class Actinopteri; order Perciformes; family Gasterosteidae; genus Gasterosteus; species Gasterosteus aculeatus. The sequence goes on along the minus strand of NC_135709.1, from coordinate 12,407,552 downwards.
CGTGCGGTGTGTGAGTGTCATTTCTAGCTTTGTTTTCTCCTTCCTTGAACTGACAAATGGAGCACTGGAAGCTGCTACTTACACACAACACTGAACAGGAAGAAGCTGAAGTTTAAATAGACCGTAGGTTCATTTCCTCTCTTGATGGCATTAATGATATGACATCCTATGATGACAGGCAGATTGCTCAGTGGTATTAGTTAAAAGTTCGGTGGAGAAATGTTTTCTAGCAGGTGTCATGAGGATATAGAGCAGCTAATCACAGAGCTGCTGCCGCAAAGCCCCTCTTATACAGAATCACTGTCTGTTAATTAACCAATCCTACCACGAAGACTCTGGGGAGCGTGAGACGTGTGCGAGGCACAGTAAGTGCTTCTGAAGGCTGAAATGAGCATGGATCAAATAGAAGAAGGTAAAGAATACTCCCCTTGCGACACGCTAAACATTGAGTACTGGAGAAACCGGATATCGGGCTCAAATCAACATTGATGTTGGTCTGGGTGTCCGGGTGGTTGTGGATGCTCCAGGAATAGTACACCTACGGGCTTGCATGGATAACCTAACGGATTAAATTAGTATCTGTGATATCACAGCTGATTAAGATGTGTATGTGTGTCCTAATTTATTCACCCTGGAACATCTAAATTAATTCCCTATGCTTTATCCTCTAAAACATAACTGACCTACTTTAGACATTATTAGTATTTTTCCACCATCGTTTTCATTTAATCCCTTTGGATAAGTGTGTGTATGTGTGTGTGTGATAGACAGGAATTGAAAAATAATATGCACTGTGTGCACAGTGGGTATGTTCTCATGATGAGTGTTTAAGATCAGTCGGTATGCCATGGGCACATGAATTATTGAAAAAACCTCATCATTTCTGATCCGTTGTGCAGATGAGTCAAAAACCGTTCACAACTCCAAATTAAACCCTGTTTCCTGTCCCTCGCGTCTTACAGCTGATGGAGGTCACCACGTGTCTGTGGGACGGCCTGTCATCCCCATGGATCCTGCGGCGCCCTCCATCCTCTCAGCCACCCCCCTGACTGGAGACACAGCTGGGTCGAATGACCAACACGCCCCGCCCAGACGTCGGCCCGAGGATAACGTTTTTGCTGAGACCAGAGTTTGGACCGAAACCGAAGCGGCGGTTCACGCGGGGGTAGATGGCACAGTCTTTGTGGAGACCTTGGCCAAAGTCGGGGCTGAATGGAGTCCCGTGGATGAGGGAGGGGGAGGCCTGCCAGGGTTTCCCAGGGACCCGGCCGCCGGGCCGCAGCAGCAGAGAGAGCGGGCAGCCCTCTCATCGGCCCCCAACAGCGGGATAGCACAGCAAAAACCTTTGGGGCTTCTGTCTAAAGCTGCTTGGACCAAAGGCACCTCTTCATCCTCATCCAAGTCCTCCTCTTCCTCTTCCTCCTCCTTTTCCTCAACCACAACAAAGGCATCCTCTTTGCCCTCGTCCTCCTCTTCCTCTGCAACCAGCAAAAGAGACAGTCAGACGACTAGACCAGACAACGGGTCCCTGGCCACTGCCAACAGCAAGTCCTCCACCAGCAATAGCAGCTCCAGTTTGGGTATGGTGCAGGGTTGTTCTGTCATAAGAATCAATTTAAAATTTGAATTTCATATTCATATGCATTTGTGTGTAATCGGTTGCCAACCGTCTCCTACAAACAGCAATCATAACTTAGCCAGTCAAGCATGGATTTTATCACATATAATCATCGCTTGTTGTAGAGCTAAACTGTGCTTTTAAAGAGGATTGAGGCTGCTGTCTCTTTCTCGGCCTTTCTATACCCCGAAGGAGATTTTTTTAACTGGCACAGTTAGCTTCAGCCTTTAGTCTTGTAGCACAACTTCATGACTAATTAGCCACCAAGTGCAAATATACAACCCTTCGACAGTGTCAAAAGGGACAGTGTGACAGCGCAAGCCTGTAATAAGCTCCTCCAATCATTTCATTTGGCCCAAATTAAACAATTGTACGACTTACCTGCGCACTCACTCACCCTCTGCCCATGCACTTTGGCACTGGAGTTTGCTAAAAGCTGCGGGCGGCTGTGATTTCTGCCGTGCTGCTTGCTGTCTATGTTCATAACAAACCAAATCAATTCCAGGGAGAAAGGAAAGCTTAAGACATTTTGCAACAGTGCATAAGGTTGTTTTGCACCGCTGTCTTCACAATGTTATTTTCAGGCTTTGCTATCATCATACCCACCTAAACAATCATTGTCTTCATTTACTCCTTATTGTTATCATTTTGTCATCACCTTTCATTGCGTTGTCATCATCACCATCACCTCTTGGCTCACCGCCATCTCCTGTCCCGCGCCGCTACCTCCATGTCTCCCCCACTTCCTGCCGCATCATCTCCACAATAACAATGACATAAGCAACAAGGTAATTCTGTCTGAAGCTAATATCACGTGGATGAACAATCCCAGCACGGTACCATTCGTCCCCATGCGGCGATGCGAGAGGAGGGTGAGGGGGTATTTGGATCCCTCTCAGTCTGAGAGGATTGATTGCCTGACTCCTATTCTATCCAGCCTCCTTTACGCCCCTCATTGACATGCATCTCATTTCTCCGTGTTAGAGACGATTTCAAATCGATTAAATGAACTGCTGACATTGAAATGCTTGTTGCATTTAGACATTAAAATGGATTTTTATTCCCTTTGGGAATTTTAAACTGCTGCGTTCTTCGTCTCATGTATTTAAAATGGATGATGGATGAATGTTAAAAGGATCTTTGCTTGCATCTTAGATGCATTTACACACAAAATGGGGGCCGGATAAAGTGGTTTATTAAGTTCACACAATAGAACCTATTGCTTGCAAATTATCTAAAACAGCAGGATGCTGCACTATTTTTAGTCACTTGTTAATACATGAGTATTCATGTTGCCGGGACCGTGAATTGCGTTTGTGTGTAAATTGATAGTTTTGGACAACATCACAGATCTGCAATAAAGTGAAATAGGCTTCATCAGGCTCTGCAGATGCTTCACCTTGATTCGTTGCTGGTTTTGGTCTTCTTCAGAGTTTAGTTGACAAGAGTATGCTTAAGAGTCCCACTACACATACGTTGATTTTGTTGATTTTCCAAATGTTTCCCTCCCTGCAGAGGAGTCAGTGGGCAGCCTGCCAGCCTGGGATCTGCCGACAGTCCCTGGGTCGCTACTGTCCACAATGGACGACCACGACGTCCCACTCCCTGCTAACGTCACCAGCCCTTTCTCCACCCACCAGTGGAACACCACCATGCCTGTGCACACCAAAAACACCTCAACATCAACCACCACTCTAAACACATCTCCATCACCCACTACCACCACCTCAGCTTTTCCGTTATCGACCACAGCGACTGCACAAACACCATCTGGATCAAGCACAGCTTCTCAAACCACAAGCCTGGACACTGTGACCAATGAGGGCCTTCAGCTGATGACAGTAACCACAACGACACCCTCAACGACCACCGTTACTGTGACTGCCGCTGGGATGACGACCCAAACAACGAACATTGGGCTCGCTGCAACAGTCTCACCAAATACAACCACTGCTGCTGCATCCGACCGGCTAACGACAAGCCTCAAACTGACTACAGCGGCTCAGCCCACAACCACCAGTACGACCACACCTACTACTACCATCACAACCACTGCTACGGTGCCCCCGACCACTACGCCTCCCACCACAACGCCTCCCACCACTACAACAACCACCGCGCTTCCCACCACTACTACAACCACTACACCTGCACCTACTACTACTACTACTGCCGCCACCACCACTGCTACCACCACTACAACCACAACAACAGAGGCACCTACCACTGCTCTCTTCATCCCAATCCTAACCACGTCGACTCCCACCACGACCACTGAGGCTCCGTCCAGTACTAGCGCAGAAGAAGGTCCTCTACCATGCAACGTGACCGAGAAGTTCTGGGTCAGAACAGGTACGAGACTAAAACATCCTCTTTGGGATAAACTGTATCGGAGTAAAAAAAAATCCTTTTTAGACAGTTGGGAGAAAAGATGAATAGTGTCAGGACATTTTTCCACAAACACTAGCTGTCTCTCCTTGTAATCATGCCGACGGTTAGCTCACATTCTTAAATATATTCTTATAGATAGATCAGCATTTTGTGTTTGGATTAATCAAAGGTTAAAATACTAGCAACGTTGTTTCCCCTTCCCTCACAGTTGCATCCATGCCAGAAAAAGTAAAAAATTGCACAGACTACAAAATTGTACCGAGATTTAATTACATGCACAGAAATTAATTAAAAGTTGCACAAAGCAGAGGCAGATATTCCTCAAGCATATAAAACACTTCTTTTGATGAGAAGCTGGAGACTAGCCTTTGATTACATTTACCAGAGATGGTGTTATACTAAAGCATCAAGCCCTTTACTGTTGGCAGCAGCTGCAAAGTGATCAAGGACACATTTAACCAGCGGAGTCAAAGCTCTGGTTTTATGTAAATATTATTTTCTATTTTGTTATTTGGAGCAACAATTATGGTCATAGCGATATTTTTCTGAGAATGTTTACAACGATTCCTTCACAGTTTTGTCCATTGAGCTGCGCAGGAATTGCCTGGATCCGATCCGGAAACAGAACCTCTATAAAGGACTGAGCCACGCGCTGCAAAAAGCCCTCAACGACTCCACAGCCAACGCACAGGTGAGCGTCTCTTCCAGGCTCAGCTGGCCTGAACAGTACAACCCAATTATAGGTTGTTGGGTGAAAAGCACAACTTGGCTTTGGTAGTTGCTTAAAAAAAACACAGCATCAGCGACTAATACAACGTCTTAGCAAATGGTCAGAAGCAGTTTCAGCAGAATGAATTGACTAATCATGCTTCTTTAAATATGCCCAATTCAACTAGGCCTATGGCTATAGGTCAATAAGTTGCCAATGGTAACATATTCACTTCATACGTTTAGCCTGCACGTTATTGCTGCCACATAAACATTTCTCAATATATTTTTCAAGAAAACTGCCTACCGTTCAACACCACTTGAAAAACAATTTTCTCAAAGGTTATTAAGGATTTTTTTTAAATAGAGTATATAAGTAATATAAAGTAAATAGAGGACAGAGGCTTGTAAAGACTGGTCATAGGCTACTTAACAGAGGTCAGTGGCTAGTAAACAGGGGCCCATAGGCCCTAATAGGTCAAGCTTGTATTCATAGCTTTAGCTTGATTTTCTGATAATGTACACATCCCTGCATCATTGCGCTGCGTTACAGTGCTTTCCTCTATATTTACATTGTGCCACATAATTATATAGTTCCTATCCCTGAGGATGTCATCATTTCACAATACTCTAGGCTATTGTTCTTTTCTTGTTTTATCCTACCACTCGCTCACCTTTGCAAGCGATGCTGGAGAAGAACGGAATAGAAATAATCTGTTGAATAGTCAGCAATGTTTTGCTCAGAGATGTTTTTAAACACACACACACACACACACACACACACACACACACACACACACACACACACACACACACACACACACACACACACACACACACACACACACACACACACACACACACAAAGAAGATAATGTCAAATGAATTCAGAATAAATTATTCTTTTCCGCAGGGGATCTTCCTATTCTGTCTCCCACCCACTTACAGCGTAACACACCCAACACTCACTGATCTGATCCGATTGATCCCTCGGTTTAAGTCCATTGATTCCTGCCAACCTGTCTGTCTTGCCAGTCTGTTTGTGCCTGCCCGCTTCTCTGTCTGTCCACCTGTCTCTCTTGGGGGCGCTCTCTGTCTTCCATCTTCATCCACCGGCTTTTTCTATTTTTATCCACTTGTTTGTGAGCCTGCACTGGGAGTGACTCAGTGTCTCTAAGCTCCAGTCCACTTTCATCTACCTCCTGCCACACACACCCACACACCCACACACGCAGACACACCCCCACACACACAGCTTTCAGTTTTTATCGCTTCGATCTGGATCCGTCCGTCTGTCTACGGCGGTATAAAATTGGAGTTTGTTTAAAAGCCTCGATACGAAGCATTGAAGCATTGTTGATGGGCAGATATTGGCCTCAGTGGTGCCAGGGATTGTCAAACAGTGTGACATTTGCATACAGCTGTATTTAATGCATTGCATTATTGAACAATTTGTTTAACCGTAATGGAATGCATAATTGCATGCTACAGCTTGCAAAAATGTTGGTATAAGAAGAGTCGGGAGTAGGGGTGGGTGGATTTGAATGGATTCAAGTATGCAGCAACAAACTAATAAAATCCTTACAGCTGCAGGATGCAGGATTGCCCCCAGAATATATTAGATGCAAGATCCAGCCAAGAGGCAGAAGGGCTTGACTCAAAGGAAAAGTTGCAATTCATTTGTCACCTCTTTCAGCACCACAGACAGCACCGCAGATTTTCTTACACACACCACCATTATGTCTAATTCACATGCATTTGTTCTGTACATTCTGTTTGGCCCCTTTGCTGTTCAAATCCTTTCTTAGGCCCGCTTTGAATTTGTTTGATTTCTGTGATTCAAGCCTCATGAGTTTGGCCCAACAACAGCTATGTGGCTGGAAAAGGAAATTATGGAAGAGTTGGACAAGGAGGAGCTTTTCCACAGAAGTAGTCATCATCTTTTCAGAACTTTGATCTGAATAGTAGTTCATGCTATTGATAGCCAGAGAATAAAAGGGTCATTCGCTGTAAAATCACCTTAAATTAATTATTTATCTATCTTATGAACAATGCATGTTCCCTTATTTTGAAAAGTCCTTCAATGGTTTCTGCGTCTTCTTCCAACAGTGTTGGACAGTATATTTAAAAGTAGGGTCTAAAAAGTAGGTTTACTCATTTATCCAGATAACTGCAGATCAAATCACCTCCAAAGGCCAGTGGTGGGGATGACTGAGCAACTTATGCAGACACGTCAGTGCATGCACACCATCCTCTCAGCAAGGATCGTATAGTTGTTAAGTAGGCGCCATTCATGCTGCTTAATCCTGATGAGGTAGATGACTTTTTTAAATTTTTACACTCACCATTCATGACAGATTTATAAATAGTTAATGACACAAAATACCCATATATTGTTTTCTCATCTATTTAACTCTAACCTGTGATGCAGATAAATGTTTGGTTCCTACTTTTTTTAATGTCGTCTACCTACATTGTTTATATTGTTATTGCTTTTATTTTTTCTGTTTATGTGCCTTTTAATACGCTATACAAACAAATAACTATTATTATTATATTTTTATGGCGGTATTGATTTATTACAGCATCATTCAGGATTAACAATGAATTAAATATGTATGATAACATGCTGTGTTATTAAACGTTCAGTGAGCACTTACGGATGCGGGGTAGGATAAGTTATTGTTATTAACAAAGACGTACAGGGATGTGAGCGCCGAGGAGACGAGCGGAGACGAGATGTCAAGAGGGATGAGGAGAGAGCCATAGTTAGAACAGCCACAGCTGTTCCAGCGGGAACCAAGGTGGAGAGTGGAGGCGGTGGATGCTTCCAGAAATACGGCTCCTGATGCCAATATAGGTGGCATTGTTTGTGTTTTTTTCAGGACAGTTATTCAGATTTATCACCATTGGAGGCTCAAGCTAAACTACACCCTTGATGCATATTAAAAGAAAAGAAAATGGAATGTAAATACCTTTAATGGGGTGGATTTTGTATAAACCCATGGCTAGTACAACAATGTATTTGAAATGGATGCACCCCATCTCCTTGTTCCTGGTGTGGTCTTGTCTCAGCTCGCGAAGCTCTGGTTTCTTTTCTGCAACGGTTTTGTCTGGGTCTTCTTTGCTTTAAAAAATAATGAATCCCTGTGGACATACTGGCATCATTATGTTTTTAGAGTACATGTGCACATCCTCTTGTGAAACACAAATGTAATAAGGTAAAAAAAAGTAAAGGAAAAAGCTCCAGCTTGAGTTTTCTCTCCCTCGTTCGCAGGTGGAACGCGATGACTGCAGCTCTCACAACGTGACGTTGGGTTACTACGTGACCGGCGGCAAGACCGTCTTCGTCTCCTCCTTGGTGGTGGAGGTGCTGCACGTATACGGCTTCGACAAGCTGCTGTCAGACATCAGGCAGCATGCCCCGCTGGTCAAGGCGGTCCTGGTTCCCGTGGCAACCTGGTTGCCCGCCCCAAGCATACACCTGCAGCTGAAAACAGGTGATGGAACCTGATGGAAAAAGGGTAGAGATAGATTGACCGATGAATCGAATTGAAGTGAGGTGCTGGTGGGAGGCGCGGTGGGAAACAGACATGGCAGTGGCTGGAGATGTGCAGTGGGGATGACGAGGAGGAGGTGGAGGGAGAGAATATGAGCAAGAGGAGAGCAGGGAGAGATAACACGCAATGCGAGTGCAGGGAGAGAGACAAGGCGAAGAGGAGAGAGTGCATGCAGAGAACAGAGGGTGACTGTAGTAAGAGGACTGAGGCAACATTAATAACATCCGCCATAATCGGCTGAGGGGCTCACCATTGTCCCCTTCAGAGCCGAACTGCGAGACGCTGACAGGAATCTACTCTTTTTAGTTGTTCTCATACTAGATAATGGCGATAAGCGTTGCTGCTTGTCGGTTACACAGGAACCGTCTATCGAGAGAAACACTTTCATTAATACCAAAAACACAGCTTCCAGACAGGATGCATAAATTGCTTTGTTAATACGAATGCATTTGTGTCAAACCGTCTGAACTGTAGGTCATATTAATAATAATATATGTTATATTATATATATACGTCTATCGCAAAAAAAAAATCAAGAATCATTTTACCCTTTAATTTTCTTACTTATACTTCTGCACATCACTCAATGTATGAAAGTACAAAAAACAAATACAATTTATGTAGAAGAGGAATGATTGGAAATAACAAACCAACTGTTTAATCAATTGAAGGTTTTAATAGAATTCACATTTTAAAACCGCATCAATTAAGTCCATGCCAATTAAATGACTGAAGTGATTTGTAGCTGGAGTAAATTCCTTTTTCTGTCTGTTTGTCGGTTCGCTAATTATTTATCTACTGTAATTATCCACAGGCCGAAATCAAAAGCCACTTCAATATTAATTAAATATAATTCCACCTCCCACAGTGCTGAGGTTTGTTGGCCCAACGGATAACATCTACTCGTGCAGCTTCGTCCAAATGTTGGAGCAGCGGCTGGAAAACGCCTTCGACGAGGCTCAGGACAAAGTGCTGGAGACCTACAACAGGCTCACTGTGGAGGTACGACTGGGTTAACAGAGGCTGTCTGTTAGTGGCCTGCTAATCAGGCTATTAATGCTCTACATCAAAATTCAGAACTTAAAGAAAGGTCGCCTGGTATTGGCAGCAGAGAGCTCTTTAAGGGAGAGTGACTGCTGCGGCACATGGAGGTTTATCTCCAAAGAAACAAGTAATTCTTCTTCAAGGTATAAACCCTTTCAGTTACTATTTCAGTCCTCCTTTTGATCCTAGCTTCTCTCTCATTTCCAATCCCTTTGTCTCGGATTGTCATGGTTCTCTCACCACTGCAGAATATACATGAACACACAGTCATAATCACAAAGTGGGTCTCGGCAAGCAGAGGCAGGCATTCATAATTAATTCTCTGAAATATTCACACAGGTGGAGGAATGCGACGGGAGGTACTCGTATCAACAGCCGTTTTGCTTTGCTCAGTCACATTGTTTTCAACAGATCTTATTATAGACAGAAAGAAAAGAAACATTGTTGGTTGAAACTGTCGCACTGTGTCTGGAGCTCCGTTATGGACTCTTTATGAGGCATCCAAGACGTTTGGTATCATTAGATCCTACAGTATGAATGTTTAAATTCCAAAAGTTAGTTACTTCCCATAAAGAATCATTAAAAAAATACCATGTTTATCCTCAGATCCAGAGCGTGTCCCAGGAGTCGGGCTCTCCTTCCGTCTCGCTGGTATATGTGGTGAAGAACCAGGAGGCTATTCTCAACGGGACGATCTCCAGCGGCCTCCTCAATCAGTTGACCGCGGAGCTGGTGGGATACTTTCTCTTCTACCCACCGATGGTCATCGCCGAGCGTAAGTGAAACCAGGATGGACCCCGAGGTCCGAAGGGGGAGAACTAGAGAGCGAACAAACTGGTTGGATGCTTCTACGTGGAACATTTGCAAATCTTAAAAATGAAATGCCGTAACGTACGTTACGGCATCCATGGTTGATAGCTCACGGTCGTCTTCTTCTTGCTCACCTTTGCCGGCTCATTTCGAAGCATCTTTACAACAAAATTAAGCCCCACTAAAAAACATTGTTCAATGACACAGCGCGTGGTAAGAAAGTCCACCAAATTTAGATTTGTTTGGAACAATTTTCTCCCAGCTAACTGGGCCGTCTTAATATATTTGGGATTCTCTAAAGCAATCTAGACCCTATCTCTGTTAAGATATGCCGTACCAACCCATTATCTCTTCATACTAGTTGAACATTGACACTTGTTTGGTGCCTGGTATCACTAAACGTTACAGCATAACCTGACTTTCAGCTAGCTCCAGTGTAAACTCCGTCATTATTAAATGACGCGGATGGGTTTTTCTCAGAAATACATACCTACAAAACATGAGCAACAAGCAAATCCAGATCTACATGCATCATGGCTCGATAGAACTATGTCATGACGAAATTAGCTTTTGTAAATCTTGTGGAATTGACCCTTTAATTTTTGGGACTCCAGTTCAATTGTTAACTGGATAGATTGCCATACCTTTGTGGTATTTAATTATATGTTCCATAGATGGAGAAAGGTCACAAATACTATAATATGCAAATCACCCAGCTGGTGGTATTTTTAGCGACCAGCAGCTAAATGAGTTGGCAAAGCTGCATGAGAACAATTTATCGCTCTCTCTCTGATCCCACATCTCAGGGCAGTCACAGCGACTGAGTCCGTCTGCTCTTACGGCTGCACGGAGACACTTGGCCAGCGTTTGTCTATCCCTGATTAATAGTGCACGGCCAACAAGTTTCAGTCGCAATGCTTGATACTCATTCTCTCGCCGAACCTCGGAGGCCTCTCCTCAGAGGCACTGCTTGGTAATTATGATGCCCCTGTAATTATTCACAGAGGGCAGTATCAGAAAATGAAAATAAGTAATTTATCTGCGGACGAGGCGCGTGCTCTGACAGCTGTGATGAGTAGCAAAGAGATGCTGCGGGAACACTGAGGCGCTGTCTCTCCAATGCGCTTTCCGGATTTGTAAGATCCACAGGTAAGGACTCCCACAAACACTACAGACTTGGCTGGGCTTAACACGAAATGTGCCATGGAAGGGTTAACTGGTCCATATTTCTTTCTAACTGGTCCCTCTAGTTTTTCAGACAGAGGTCGAAGGTATGTAAGATGGAGGACGCCAACAGTGAAGGATTACAATTTTGACACAAAGATATTTTTTGGCTTAAGACGGGACCTGCGTGAGTCACCCTATCATTAGTCCACTGCTACAGTTTGATTTCCGACCCCAGAGATACTGAGAACCATTGAGTCCACCGCAAAGCAATGCAGAATTCAGGACCATGTTTCACCTGGTGGGATCAAGATTACGCCGTATTGTGTAAAGTAAATATATGTCAGGATATATTATGGCCTCCAGACAGCATTTCAACCCGGTCCACTACATTCATATTCTAGTCATTTGTTTTATCCACCTATATTTAGGTGTGAAACTGATCTCAAAAATGTATTAACTACCATTTCCTGCTTGAAAGTTGGTGGCGCCAGGTGGTTGGTTGGGCTGCAAAAGCTTTATTCTAGTACTAACAGTTTTTTTTAGAAGCTCTAGTTGAGGAAATTATGTAGCTTGCCCAGAACCAAGTCACATTTTTTCTCTGTAGCTGTTGGAAACCAAAAGCTAAATGAAAAGGAAGTTTAAAGCCGCAATAAGAGATACTATTCCACTACGCTTTTATACGCTATTGCTAAATTCATATTTTCTCAGTGGCCTGCTAAAAAACACTTAAAAGTGTATCAGTATATTTATGGGCATTTACAATCAAAGTCTCCACCCTTAATGCGATAGTATGTTACTTAGTTAACTGAGTTACGAAATATTCTTTGATGCTAATGGCAAAGAGAGAGAACCAGATACAAACCAAACACTGGACAGAGAGAACCTTTCATGTTGTGACGTTACCTGAAGCCCTCCAAAGGGAGAGGTTGACAAAGTGGTTTTCAGTGGTTGGCTCTCAGCAGCCTCATCAGTAGCACCATATTCTACACACAGCTCCTTTTAAAGTGGAGTAAAAACATGTTTTTAGTTAAATATCTGAAAGTCAATATTTACGACCACGCTTTCCCTCTTATTTCAAAAGTTTTGGTGGATTGAGAAATTAGTTAATTTATTAAGGAAAAATAACTGTCTTAACCCTTGGTTAGCTTAAAAGATAGTCATGCACAAAGACATGTGATAATTGTCCAATTTCCAGAAAAGATGTCAAAACACAAAGGACCGACTACAGACCCCACAGATGAGCCTGATGAGCTCATTTTGTCTTCCACTCTCAGGCCATCTGTGAGATTTTTAAAGGGCGAGCAGCTGTACGACTCCTATGATCTGAATCACGCCGTAGGCCATGTGTTGTCCATGTCCCCCCGAATGAGCTAATTTTATTCCGGTGACATTAGATTCAAATATATCTGCGCCTACTCTCAACACCCAACGGGCGAAAACATCCCACTTCACACTGTCACATCCAAACCCACTCGGCATCACCGTGGAAACCCTGTGTGTTCTCTCAAAGCAGCAGCAGTTGGTGTTGTTTTTACTGCAGCTGGAACAATGAGGAACTGTTTACAGATGCTCATCAGACACAAGGAGGGATGGTCCAGAAATGTTTTAGTACAGACCTATTGAGGGATTATTCTTAGAGCCTCAACGGATGATCAGTTCTCTTGTGATGATCTTCACAGTTCACATGCAGAACTCTCGATGTCTACCGCATGTGACCATTTATCTGAAGAGTAGTCTGTGCCAAACTTAGCTGGAACCCGATCCTGATCTCTACTTTGGAGAATAAACCGGTACACGTCTCTCTTACTTCAACGATAGAACGACTTCCTACGCTCCAAAAATACTCCTGTTTCAGTTACATTGTTGAACACTACAGTGTCCTGCTGTTGTAGAACATTTTTTGGAGAGTTTTCAATCATAAGAATGAAGTTCCACAAACAGGGTCCGGAAGTAGACCTACTGAAGTACCAACAGTTCATTTTCGTTGTATTGACAGAGAGACAAATAACAGCAGCATCATACTTTTCCTTTTCTCTAATATTAGATTTGATCAAACACTGCAGCGTTACTGAAATGGATTTGCCAGATTTTGGAGGCTGGTGATCCTCTGAAAGTCACTGATTCTGTCTGAACCTGAATGTACACATCAGGGGAAGGCTTGAGCAGAAACACTCCAGCTGTTATACCGCCGCTGCGCCACTGCCGCCATTGACTTGGGCCGAAATGCAATTCCAGGCAGACAGCCATCTCAGAGGAGTTAGGGGGCAGATGGGCAAAAAATGAGAGAGAGAGAGAGAGAGAGAGAGATGACGAGGACACTGAGAGAGGCCGACGGACTGAGGGGGTGATGATGGGTGGACAGAGACGGAAGGAGACACTTGACCGGACAAAATGGAAATAGCCGTTTTCTTCCCCGGGAAACGACAGGTAAACCTGAGCAGAGCGAGGCAGGTCACAGAGGCACACAGGCGGAAACATAGGAGGATAAGAGAGGGAGACAATGAGAGGAAAGAAAGTAAAGGTCACAGTGCAGCCTGACAAGAGGCGCGTTGTCGTATTTTATCATCTGCTTCAAGGGGCCAATGATAAACATCCCCCCATCCCACCGCCCTGCGAATTTGCAGTTGCTTACAAACAAACTGCCGTCCCCTTTAGACGGCTTCCATGGATCCCGCGCACTAATTATTTCATTATTAATTTTTCATTCTATCGCGTTAACACAGTTCGTTCTAATTATTATTTTTTTAAATTGCTGACTGGCTCTGAATACACATACAGACACACTGTGGGTCATATTGTTGGTCACTACGACCTTTGGAAGGGCGTCATCACACGTCTCAACCAATGAGAGCATTTGGGGCGGAGCTATCGCTAGTTCTGCTGCTGCCTGTACAGAAAAAAGAAAAAGGGAAATGGATTTATAAATGTTAACTTGCTTGCTCAGGGTTAGGGTTTGCATTCATCGAAATGTGCAATGGACTACTTTTATTTTTAGTATATTTTTAGAATATGTTTAGTAATTGTGATTAATATAATATATTAATACAAATCTATTCATGTCTCAATTTGACACTTTCAAAAAGACAATAAAGGTATAATTATGATTATGCTTTGCTTCCAAATGTTCACCGGGATGCTGTCAAATGATACACTACTTATTCTGTGCAAATGATGATAAAGTAGAAACGAATAGATTTTTATAGTTGTGTTTTCTGTCACCCCGTGAATGTCTCTTCAAAAAGGTAGATACTCCCCGAGGGAATTGTTTTCCAAACTGCACTCAAATATTCGAGTATCATTGACCTATGATGATATGATAATGACGATATTATTTTCACTTTCTTTTAGTCCAATCCATACTCCTTTTTACAGTACATTAGTTTTGTGTTTTAGCTATAGGCCTCTTGAATGCCTTTGTTCGTAATCTCTGATACAAAAACTCCCAAAACCTTTCAGTCAATATGAAATATGTGTCGGTTTTGGCCGCATAAGATCCAGCCGTAGTCGGTCGCGCCATGCAGGTCTTAAAGGACCTTAAAGGTCAAGGTTATTTTCCCCACCTACATAATCTGACGTTTGAAAGTATGTTTGTGTTTATGTATTTTTGATTCATTTTTTTTATTTTTATTTTGTATTGCCCAAAATTGCAAATTACAAATTTGCTTCAGAGGGCTTTACAGTCTGTACACATACGACATCCTCTGTCCGAAACCCACACATCGGCACAGGAAAAACTCCCCCCAAAAAAATTTGAAAAAAATGATTAAAACTAGATGAACTGATTTAGCTTAGAGCGACTGGGAAGAACTTTTAAGCTGGTGGTGAAACTCTCAGCTAGATACTGATGGCTATTTATGACCTTCACGAGTATACAACACCATCAATAAGAAGATTGTCTATTTCCATACAATTATGCTATACATATTGGGTACACCATTATTAAAAATCATGCAGATATACTAGAACAATAATCTTTGCCCTCTTGACCCAAGCAAGGCCCTCCAGAAGCTCTTGAGAAGGTACCACCAAAACCAACACTAAATGGAGGTTACGCCTAGTAGCTTTAAATACTTTTATTTTCTATAAATGGGTTCAATGTGTTTTCTAAGATCAGCCAATAAAGCTTTGTTTCTCTCTCTCTCTCTCTCTCTCTCTCTCTCTCTCTCTCTCCAGCCCTTGAATACCATAACCTCAACACATCAATGGCGACAAAGAACTTCTGGGTGATAACAGGTAAATAGCCCTTGCATGCACATGCACATTGAAGTGCTACTGGGTAATCAGCGGTAATCAAGAGCCGCATCGATCGGACAAAACAGCACTGACGGCCATTGTTATGCAATTCAGCAGAATAGTATTGGCTCTTTCATTTTCCTCCCGTGTCCTAATTTCTCCTCCAAGTGATCCAGGATGTAGAGAGCGCCTCCCTGGAGGCCAACTACCAGAGCTTTGCCAACCTGATGGAGCAGCGGCTGGCCGAGCTCTTCCTGGTAGCCGGCAGGCAGGGCTCTCGGACGGCGCGCCCTCGGCGGGCCACCACCGTGGGGAGCTACACAGTACAGGTGGGTGGCAGTCGGGTTCCTGTGTGCCATTGCGTGCATTAGCAGTGATGGTGGGATGTATCTGCTTTTAAAGAACTAGTCCACTTCTTTGTCAACTAAATTATTTAACAGTTTCAACCTCTGCAAGTTGTATGATTAGGACTCAGGGGCCCTGTCTTTGCGCTTGATGCATGTAGTTCACTCTGCAGACTGTTTGAAATGAATTCAAACTCATTTTTTACCTGCTTAAAGAATAGTGAGGAGATCACCAAAGCCGTGAGGACTTGCACCCTGTATAAAGCTAGAATGTACGCACTATATTTTTGCCAATCCGTCAAGTAGAGGGGTATACAATTATTATCGATTTTACAACTGTTACGGCCAGCTCGTTTCGACCGTACATAAAGAAAACAAGTACAATGAAATTACTTGCAAGAGTTTAATTGTTCGTTCAGAATAACGGTAACTTAACAAAACAAAGTCTAGGTTCAAAACAAAGGGGAAAATCATAATCCAAATGGGGAGAGAAAAGATTGGTATGAGTTGGGTAACTAAACAAAGGTAGGCCAAAGTGACTTCTCCAGAGGCAGTTGCTCCCCTGGAGGAAGGGCTGTGGAGAGGGGGAATCCAGGATTTTATCCTCTCCACAATCTGCAATCTCCCACGCTCTCCCTAGAAGACACCACCACCAGCAGGCAAGCAGATGAAGGGCGGGGTCGTAACACCTCACTCTTCAAAAAAAGATTCGACCACAAATCTAAAAGAACAAGAAAACAGTTACTACTCGAAGAAAAGATACAATAAAATTCTAGATTTTCCCGAAAAAACTTCTGCTCCTCCTCATGCTCCAACATCTCTGGGCCCTAGAGATGAAAAGAAAAGGAAGAACAGGCAACGCAGAAATGTTACGCTCTAGAAAGGGCATCAGCTATCACGTTATCTTTTCCTCGGATGTGTTTGATCTCAAGATGGAAAGGTTGTAAAATAAGACTCGCATCAGTCGCTGGTTTTGATTCCTCATTCGATTTAAGAAAACCAAACGATTATGGTCCGTATAGATGATAATAGGAGAAGCAATTGACCCTAGATATACCTCGAAATGTTGTACGGCCAACACTAGGGCAAGAGCTTCTTTCTCGATGGTAGAATATACCTGTTGATGTCGATTCAATTTCTTATAAAAGTAACTTACAGGATGTTGAACCTGGTTCGAATCCTCCTGTAAGAGAACAGCGCCCGCACCACAAGCACTTGCATCAATGGCAAGACTAAACGACTTTTCAAAATTCGGAGCCGTCAAAACAGGAGCATATGCCAACAAAGCCTTACAATTTTCGAAAGCCTGCTGACATGCCTCGGACCACTTAAAATGTAACTTCGGACTCAACAAATCTGTGAGAGGTGAGACTACACTGGCGAAATTTTCGCAAAAACTCTGATAATATCCGACCATGCCGAGAAATCGTTGCAATTCACGACGAGTGGTGGGAACTGGAAAGGTACAAATGGCTTCTACCTTCGTCTCAATGGGTTTTACGCAACCATTTCCCACTACCTTGCCCAAATAGATAACGGTTGCCTTCGCGAATTCCGACTTAGCGAGATTAATGGGAAGATTTGCTTTTTCTAAGCGAGAGAACAATTCTTTAATCTGAGTGAGATGCTCAGACCAAGAGGAACTATACAGAACGACGTCATCAAGATATGCCTCACATCCGGACATTCCATACAGTATACGGTTTACGAGTCGCTGGAAAGTCGCGGGTGCGTTTCGAACTCCGAAAGGCATTACCGTATACTGCAGGAAAGCATCAGGCGTAACGAAGGCGGATAATTCCTTCGCATGACTAGTCAAAGGCACCTGCCAATATCCCTTTAAGAGGTCAAATTTACTGACGTAACGGGCCGAGCCAACATGATCGACGCAGTCATCAACTCGAGGTAAAGGGAAACAGTCCGGCTTTGTCACAGAATTAAATTTTCGATAATCTGTGCAGAATCGATATGAGCCATCAGGTTTATTTACTAAAACACAAGGAGAACTCCATGAACTGAAACTAGATTCAGCCAGATTGTGAGCAAGCAAATAGTTCACCTCTAGCTCACCTCTGTCAAAGGATTGACTCAATAGGCGTTCTGTTTAACTGGACATGAGGTTGGCGTCGATATCATGTTCTATGACAGAAGTACGACCAGGAACGTCAAGGAAAAGAGAGGGAAATGACATCACCAACTCAGTGACATCACTCCTCTCATTCTCTGAGAGATAAGAAAGATGAGAGGACAGATTAAGAAGGATCTCAGAGTTTTTAAGTCGTCCGTCGACTTTTCCTCCAGAAAGAAAACTTCCATCCTCATCAGCATTCTCTAAAGAATCCTCACTCGTGCTGTTAAAGAGAGGAGACGATTCTGGAAAAGAGTCACAAGAGTTTACTACATTCACAATAACAGAACAAACAGGAGCTGTATATAATTTCAACAAGTTGCTGTGACAGACTTGTTGTTTCTTTCTCCGGTCAGGAGTATTCAACAGATAATTATTATCTGAAAGACGTTTAGCCACACTGTAGGGTCCTGTAAATTTAGCCTGAAATGGGTTGGCAGGTAGAGGCAACAAAGCCAGTACTTGTTCACCCACTTGAAACTCTCTGAGTTTAGCTTTCCGGTCAAAGTATTTTTGCATTTTCATTTGAGACTTACTCAACTTCTTTTTAGCGAGAGCTCGTGCCTCATACAGTCTACGGCGGAATCCACTAATGTAATCTGATATATTCTCAGAAGGTTTAGACGTTCGCCACTCATCAGCTAACACAGCCGTAGGTCCCCGCACTACATGTCCGAACACCAATTCATTTGGGCTAAACCCAAGGCTTTCTTGGATTACCTCACGTATCGCTAGTAAGACCCACGGCAGACCTTCTTCCCAATCTGCATCGAGCTCCACACAATATGACCTCAAAAGGGACTACAGGGTTTGATGAAACCTCTCAATAACTTCTTGACTTTGCGGATGATAAGCACTAGAAATATTGTGTTTGACTCGCAGTTGACGCAGGGCTTTTGAGAACTGTTTGGACATGAAGTTCGAACCCTGATCGGACTGAATAACTTTGGGAATGCCAAAGGTCGACATAAAATTAGTGAGGGCCTTCAAGACAGATTTTGTGGTGATAGACCTTAACGGATAAGCAGCTGGATAACGACTAGTCTGGCACATAACAGTTAAAAGGTATTGGTGACCAGACTTAGACCGGGGCAGAGGACCAACACAGTCAACTATTAAATGCTCAAAAGGAGTGGACCTGACAGAAATAGGCTGTAACGGAGCAACAGGCACTTTTTGATTTGGTTTACCGGTAATCTGGCATGTATGACAGGATCGAATGTGTTTTGCTACATCGCGTTTTACATTTGGCCAATAAAACTGTCGCAAAACCCGATCATACGTTTTACGGACGCCGGTATGACCAGCAAGACCTTGATGAGCCAAATGCAACACAGAGTCTCTCACTGAAAAAGAAACCA
Source organism: Gasterosteus aculeatus (assembly GCF_964276395.1). Lineage (NCBI taxonomy): Eukaryota > Metazoa > Chordata > Actinopteri > Perciformes > Gasterosteidae > Gasterosteus > Gasterosteus aculeatus. Next base: position 12,388,188 of record NC_135709.1, on the reverse strand, counting down.
CAATCTGTGTTATAGGTTCCAGCGAAACAGATTCATGCAGGACCACTGTCCGACAAAGCAGACCATCATCAAGAAAGTACGAAGAGGATTGATTATCAGAACACTTCTTAGACGCCACTGCAGAATATAAAGGCTTAAGAGTGTCATCGCTCTGTTGAGCTCTAATTAAATCCTCTCGAGACATCTGGAACAAAGAAGATAGAGAACACTCAACATCAGAGCGATCAACATGGGTTTTCTTAGGAGTGGACAGAACTGCAGGTGTAGCAGCAGATTCACTTTGCAGCACTGCAGAATCTGTCTGCAACGAAGAGCAGGACTTCAGGTCTTTTTGCTCTGGACATTTAGACTCCTTAGATCCTTGCTCACCTGTGTTAAAAGTATAAAAGAAAGTGTCATGTAATGGAACTTCAACTTCATTTTCAGATAATGGTTGTGCCATGGATCGAGTAACTGCACAGGCTGGAAATAAACCAGGAAATTCTCTACAGTTGTTCACATCAGATTTCCTGGGTATAGATGAGATTATGGGCGGAGCTGCAACACCACTCCGTCCCCAAACATTTCCACCTGCTAAATCATTTCCCAGAATGAATGTAATCCCAGGGACTGGAAGTGCAGAACGAACACCAACTACTACATCACCAGATACGATGGCTGAGGACAGATGGATTCGATGTAAAAGCACTTCAACAAACCCCATCTCAAAACCTCGCACTAGTACCTGAGATCCAGTAGCGGTTTCAGACGTTAAAGGCAAAATCCCCTCTAAAAGAAACGACTGCGCGGCTCCCGTGTCTCGAAGAAGACGCACCGGCACAGTTTCCTTTGAACCAAGCAATGACACATTCCCTTCGGTTATAAAAGGTGTATAATCAACCGACGAACTCACACTCTGATCAACAGATTTATCCTTGGAATTGGATAAATGACAATCCTTCTCCTCACAAGCGTCAACACTGAATGGCAAAGTAGAAACCAAAGCAACACGTTTTGAAAACCTCTCTTTCTTTTTAAGAACAAGACAGTCCGATATTTGATGACCAGGCTTTTTACAATAAAAGCAAACCATGTCTCGTGAGAGTGCAGTTTTACTAGAATGTTCAGCGACTGTCGCCTTAATATTCCTACCCATCACAGGAGACTTCGTCTTCGGATGAAAGCAAAACTTGGACTTGCTCATGTCGCTGGTTTTAAGACAGACTGAACTTAACACAAATTCATCAGCCATGATAGCAGCTTCAGAAAGTGTATCAACCATGTGTTCTTTAGTTGTAACTTTCCTTGAAGTACACCAACGATCAAACAAGTTCTCTTTTTCTCTTGCAAATTCAACGTGAGTACATTCATCAGTTTTACTCAAATTTCTAAATTTTTGACGATATGCCTCAGGCACGAGTTGATATGCATGTAGCACAGCAGATTTCACCACCTCATACTCACCACTCTGTTCCAGTGAGAGTGCAGAATAAACTTCCTGTGCTTTACCTGTGAACACACACTGTAACAATAAAGTCCAAAAGCTTTTCGGCCATTTCATGGATAAAGCAACACGTTCAAAGTGATCGAAATATTTATCCACTTCCTTCTCAGAAAATGGCGGAACCAATCTCATATTTCTGTGAACGTTAAACACAGGTTCATCTGTATTTGCCCGCTGCGGTGAAACAGGAGGCAAATTCGCCTGTGAAACTTCAGCGGTCTTTACTGCCAACTCCAACTTCTTTATTTGAAACGCTCTCTCGTCACGTTCCCTCTCCAACTCAAACTCCATTCTTCGCTTGGCTAACTGGTGCTCTAATTTCCTCCCTTCAAAATCTCTTTCCACCGCTCGCTCTTTCATAGCGCGATCGTCACGTTCAGCACGAATTTTCGCGGTCTCTAAACACGATTGCTTCTCTTGCAAAGACAATTCAGCAAATTTGGTCTCACTTTCACTATAAACCTCAGCAGGAGTAGGCACAAACGATTCACTAATTATCTCTATAACTCTATCCACAAGTGATCGCTTCAAAGTAGTCACCAGAGTTTCCTTTAGCCTCTTTTCTTGAGAAGTATTATCGACACTGAAGCGTTCGGCAATTTGTACCAACTGCTCCTTTGTACAACTCTCAAGCAAAGCTTCTGATGGAAAACGCAAAGAAATCTTCGAGCACCGAAGACATTTTGTTCGTATTTGTATACGCACAGTAACACAAACAAAACTACTCTCTAACACACGTGAGACGCTGTTTTCCCGAAATACAACTCCAATAAGCCACTGCTTCAAAAGAGGAACTACGTCACCGTATTCTTCATTCACAAAAAACTTCCGAAGACTTCCCACAAGTCAAGTAAGCGCGAAAATAAACCGCCCTATACACACGAACTCAATGATTTACCTTTATTTATTTTTGTAGAATGGTTTTACCGTTTATAATACGAGAACACTCCAGCCCCTAACTCAGGAAACACTAACTAATCCTACCTGGTCTTCAGAGATGTACCGGGCTCGAGGCGACATTAAACGCTGAGCTCCGCGACAATCAGTCAAACTGAAAGTCCGGAAGCGTACCCCCTACAGAGAGCGAATCTCCACCCAGGATAACCTCCAAAAACAAGAAAGGCAAAATAACAAAACAAAACAACAAACAGTGCTCCGTTGGAAGGACTGTTTTCACAATCTAGTTGGAAACACTCTAACCAGAGTTCTCAATTATAAAGGTAACCATTCACAAAAATACACACACATACCACCAATACTCACCAACGTTTCCTACCCCCCATAGGATCGCGGACGAGACCCCAATTTATGTTACGGCTAGCTTGTTTCGACCGTACATAAAGAAAACAAGTACAATGAAATTACTTGCAAGTTTGCAAGAGTTTAATTGTTCGTTCAGAATAACGGTAACTTAACAAAACAAAGTCTAGGTTCAAAACAAAGGGGAAAATCATAATCCAAATGGGGAGAGAAAAGATTGGTATGAGTTGGGTAACTAAACAAAGGTAGGCCAAAGTGACTGCTCCAGAGGCAGTCGCTCCCCTGGAGGAAGGGCTGTGGAGAGGGGGAATCCAGGATTTTATCCTCTCCACAATTAAGAGGCAATCAGGGAACAGGGGTGTGCAATCTCCCACGCTCTCCCTAGAAGACACCGCCACCAGCAGGCGAGCAGATGAAGGGCGGGGTCGTAACACAACATATTCCAAAATAGAACAAAGCTCTTTGAAGAATACCATATATTCTCATTCCTTTATCAGAAATTGGCCAGTTAGGATTCAACCGTCACTCCATAGGGGTTTGATCTATGTGGATTTTTCATTGAATAAGTAAGAACTGTGACTTGCTGGAGCTTGATTAGAGGTTGTAGGTTCACCATTACAGTAGGATGTATCCTCTGAGCAACCTAAATGTCCACATGAAATGGCATCAAGATATGTTATTATTATACAGATATTGTGCACATACACAACGGATCATAAACATGGACCTGATAAACTCCCATTATTTTTCACTAATGGGGGAGGTCTTCCCCTTCCAAGAGCCCTTCTAGTTTTATTGGTGATTGTCGGCCAAAGAGTGCTCAAAAATTACACACTGTTGAAACACTTAAAGAGAGAAATCACCACACAACTTTGATTATGAGCATTAGAGCTAAAGTGATGAACGATTATTCTTCATTTATTTACAGATGATTTAGCACAGATTCAGTTTTGTCATGTGATGTTTGAGGAAACTGTTCATTGGTGGCACCACATGGACTATAAATTGTCATTTTACCTTTTTTTAAATATTGTCAAAGACCAGATAATACATTTGCAAAGAAGAAAATAATTGAAATATTAAGCAAACGTTATCAATTTTAACATTTGTTGCATAGGGAAAGGTATATCATATAATGTCAGAGTATGTTTGAAAACTGAACTAAAAAGAAGTTAAGTGTTTTGCAAGTAGATTCCCATAGCTACTGAATGAAAGCACTGGCAGCAAATGAACACACAAGAAATGAAATGAACACATGTCATATTTGTATGTTAAGTTAGGAATATGTTTACACTTCAAAAAAATAATGTTGTAACTATATTGGGTAAATACTCAGAGGTGAAGATTAGGGATTAAGAAGGGACAGAAGGCACTTAAAGGCACAGTACCATTAACAGCCCTGTGTTCCATATTCAGCAAATTAAGACAACAATTGACTCCCTGGGCTTTACACACTCCCAAAAGGCTTTATGGGAGGTCACAGATCACCAGTTTTGAAGGCAACTGGGACCGGTTAACAAAAGGGTGGGGGGTGAATCATCGAACTATTTAATATCTTACATCTCTTCTTTTTATGAAAGAATCCGATTACCAGACTTGATAGAACGGTTATCCCTCAGTGTCTTCCCCAAGTGCAGTTACCTCACAGCAAATGGTCTTCATGATCAAAGCAGACAAGCCGATTCAGAGTTTTGAACGGGCCACAGTACATGTGATTAAAAAATCACTGACATGATGAAATAATGGGTTGTGTATGGCTTCGGTCTGTCTATGAGAGAAACGTTGCCCGTGCAACATGATTATGCCATGTTATTTGTCTACAAAACACTGTTATCAGTTGCAGATGTTGGACACTTAGTCTGTCCTCTTCCAGATGGTCAGCATGCGTCAGCTGCCCGGTCCCAAAAACCCAGCGGAGATGACCTACTACGCCCAGCTAAACGGGGCCCCCATCACTGGGTCTGCCGCCGCCAAGACCCTCAGCAGTCTGGACTCCCAGACCATGGCGCTGACACTGGGATACTTTGTGCAAGTGCAGGCTGAACGTAAGCGGTTCATCATTCCATGCAGTCCCATGTTACATGTTTATGTGTGATATGTGTGATGGGCCATGCAAGGCAGGCACAAGAGACGTGATGCAAATCAAGGGTTTGATTTTGTCAGTGTCCATTACTAGCACTTAATGGCATGTAGTTATAAACATATTTAACAGGAAAAAGTGCTGAGAAATCTACAGGGGACCATATTGTAGCGTGTCGGATTTTCTTGCAGGTAAACATGTAAGGTAGTCAACTATGAGAGACAAAAAATGTGATGTCAATGAGTCTCTTTCTAACAACTCTCGCTTGTTCAATTGGTTCGCGTCTGATAAAAAGAGGCTGCCTATAGAAGTCTGGTTCACTAAGATAAAAATTCTATATCAAAATATAGCGTAAAATATGTTAAATTCCCATTTGTTCATGTACCAGCTGATTTATTCCAGTTATAGAAACAGTAGGCTTAAATATAGGACTTTCCACTTTTTGCCTTTTGCATATTTACACACATTGTCATTGGAATTTTTATCATATGAAAATGAGATATTTTTTAGATGCACAGTCAACTGACAGAGCGCACTTCTCATTCAGCTCATTTGGGGAGATTTTGGGAAACATGATACTTTTCTTTTCCACTGAACGATGGATGAGAATATTGATACCACTCATTGTCTGCACTGAATATGAAGTGGCAGCCAGAAGACGGTTAATAGTTTAGTTCAAGGAAACAGGTGAAACTGTTGGCCCACCAATATAAAAACCAGAGCACGGCAATGATAATTGCTTTTTACATATTTAAATCATAGAGAAGATAAAACAATATATAAAAAATGACCTTTAATAAAAATGTAATTGTTATGTAAACTGCCTGATTTAATCCTGTTTAGTTTTTGATAGATCTCATTCCTTAATGATAAACAGCACTGTCCTTATTTAGTATCTATTCGATGTTTAGTTGTTCTCTCTATAAATCTATAGATTGACGTGGTAACAGACTTTCAAGCGCTATTTATTGTTGCTGCTGCTTTTGCAAAGACAACTAGCTCATTTGACATTTCCCTCAGAGCTTATATAGAGCACATATCCATAAAAAAACTGAAAGTCTGTGTTGTGTTGTGTTTTTTCAGTCCAAAAGGTGCTTCTTCATCTGTATTTCCAAGTGTGGAAAGAAGTCAGAACTATAAAAGGGAGAAGGACAGAAATAGGATTTAATTAAAACAGAGGGGACATATCCTCATCCCCAGAGGAAATGTAGTGAACAGTGTGTATTTGCCTGTGTTGCAAAGTGTGTGCTTTTTAATCACTGGAAGGTCATTTGGTGGTATTTTTGTTTTTGTAGCTGTGGTAAAGACGTCGCCCAGCAACTTGTGGATCATGGCCGTCCTGACGCCGCTCTTCCTGCTGATGGTGGTGGTCGTCATGGTGTCCTTGATCCTGTGCAAGAGGAACAGGGTCATCTTCAAAACTGGCGCCTTCAGGAACTTCAAAACGCGCTCAAAGGTAAAACTGTCAGACTTAGTCGTGCGAGTGTCTCTTTTTCTGCCTTATGCATCCTTTTTACATCATCTTTTTGTGCTTGTTCTTCTTTCTATTATCTTCTACCATTAATAATAACCAGCTGCGTCCTTCCAGAATCTCACCCCAAAAAGTTCAGACCACACCACTCACCCTTACTGTGTCGCAGAAGCCAACGGCTCTGTGATATTTCAAACGAAAATGATATGACTTGCGAATGAATGGCACGTGAACCAGCAAAGCCATTGTGTTAAGTTGTTTCTCCGAGTCACAAAGATGTAATCCCATCTGTGCGGGCCCGGCTCATTTGTTCTCTCGCGCGCCCGATAGCCCGTGGTCGTCGCTAATCATGCATGCTTTGAAGGCTAATCGGCCAAGGAAAAAGAAAATGGACAGGACTCAGTGTACCGGAAGTGAACCTTCGCGTGATGTTGGCCCTTTTGCGACAACAGCACTCACTCGTCATCGACTCATTTGAGGTTGAATAGGAATCAATCATGTCAGACAAGCTTGCGTGGAGTAGATCGCTAACAGCCGGTCGGATCGGGTTGTGGCGCCAGAACAATAGCCTGTGTCACGGCAGTTATTGAAGGGGTAAACAAGCGATATCATTGCCAACCTCATTTTGTTCTCTAGAGGCTCGCAACGTGACTCGGCTACAATTAATATTCCATTATACTGAAATGTGATTCACATTTGAAATGATAATGAGTCTTCAGCTCCCGCGCGATTAAACCGACTATCAACTGCAATCTGTTTGCTCAAATTTCGGAAGCCAGTAAAGGAATCGTTTAAATGTTATAAATGAACTAAGATGCATAATCTGCATCATATCAAAAAAGACCTAAAAGCTGTGACTATCAACAAAAATGTATCAAATATTAAGCGGTATTTGAATGAACCAGGAACCCAAAGAGCATCAAGTGTTTACTAATCTGCGGATTAAAAATAATAGCGACTGCAAAAGGAGCATTGAGCAATGTTTGCTAAAACCTACTGCGCCCAGCTGTTTAAAAAAAACGAGTGTCTAAGGGGAAAAAAAGACAATTTCTATGATCGTGACCCGTTTTGAAGGATTTACTTTGTTAGTAGGAAGCAATGGGTTCTGATTGGGCTTGATCACCGGAAACAAAGAGGTCATCAAAAGGTTATCGAGAAAATCAGCAGGTTTAGTTCTATTCCTAATATCTGTTTATTAACTAATTATAATGATCAAACAAAGAATAACATCAGCCTATTTTTTCCAAATTGTCCGAGTGCTCACGTTTCTGGCTCAGTCACATTAATTTCCTTAGCAATATAACAAACACGCCACATGCCATCCTTCCCTATCCTCATTGTACTCTATCCGTTTGTAATGTCTTAACCCCTGCATGACCTTGTCCTTCCTAATCTCTCCCTGTTTAGACGTCATATCGGAGGGAGGGCAGTTACCACCACCAGGTATTTTCTTGTCTCTGGGTGGATTACTGACTGAATTGACTGTTTAATGCATTATTGAATGAGTTTTGCGTGATGTTGTTGCTTTCTGTACGTGCCGTACGTCGTTGCCGGGTTAGCTTCTGCATGTGGCTGCTGTGTTGTGGACAGGATTTCTCTGATCGTGGATCAATAGGAGTGGAGGGGAGAGGCAGTGAGGAACCGTGTAAAAAAAAAAGGAAAACTAAATAGGTGTGTTAAATTCAAAAAGCACATCCAGAGAGATTTAAAATTGTTTTGGTCCGAGTCAATTGACTGAATCAACAAGCTCGTAAAAATAGGCAAATGAGCTGAAATCTGCCGGCAAAGAGAAGCCGTGTTTTTAACCGAGGGCTCGTAAACATGGACGGCGGAGAGGAAGGATTAAAACCTGCAAACCAGGCCAATCTATTTTTATTTGTTTAGCAGCCATAAAAAGTGACTCAAGCTTGTGTCATCTGCCCAGACTGCCTATCCGCCAGCTCCTTTCCCTTTCAGTCCTACCATTTTATCCTCTCAGATGAAGCCTCTTTCATCCCACACTGGCTCAGCAGGAGCACAACACGGACCCCCAACCCTCTTCTTTTTTCACTATATGGGCTTCTCCACTGAATTATGTACCTCACCCAAAGCAGAGCAATGGCCAGAGAAGTAAAAGAATCTACAGAGCCCTGGGTGCCGGTGTCAGCTGATCCATAGGTTATTTTGGTCCAGCCTCTCCCGTCTTTGTCCCTTGAGAGGCAAAGGGAGTTGAGTAGCGGGTGGAGTAATGGATTAGAAGACAGGGCATTTTTTTGTAATGGAGCTGATGTGACACCAAAGCACAGAAGGGATCAAACGCCTGACAACCAGACTGCTTTACTGTATCTCCTCATACTACGTTATTATATAAACATTTAAACTTCCTAGCTAAGGTTTTGTTTACCTTCACTATCCACTGTAAACATTTAATATGATTCTGTGTTTTACAAGAGAGAGCATCAAATATTAAAGCGTGCCGAAATATTAAAAGTGGTGCCGTGAGGCTGCAAACACTGTTCTTGTCCTCAGCTGTATTTAGCCTCCTCTAATCCTAAGCAGTGGCATGGATGAGCAATACATATTTCACACAGGGATTTGGGTGGGGAAGTGTTTATGGGGCAAATGCGGTTGATCCCTAATTAAAGCACAGATTAAAACTGTTCTTCTTCAAAAATAAGACTTGCGTGTTCACTGAAAGAATTACTGGTTGCTGTAATGGCTGCTGTCCATGCTGGCTGTGTTTTGGGACACAATGGAATTTCATACTGTAGAGACTAATAAAAACACCCACCTGGTTCACTTCCTTTGCCTTCAGCGCTGTTCTTTTTGATTATGACCACATTTCCTTCCACCCCATACTCCCAGGAATTCATACAATAGGTAACTGGGTGTGAGCAACAGGTTTTTTTTACACCTGAGTCAGTCTTAATGTGCGCACTGTTATTCTCATACTAAATGCTATAATTAAATAGTTTTAATGTAGTTTGCTGTTGGTGCATTGACCTCCCATTACTTTAATTCATAAATACCTTTTCTCCATTTAATCCATCATTGTGGCGTTTTTATTCTTACAAAAAAAAATCTTTAACAGAAAGGGGTCATTGCGAGGAAAAAAAATCCCACAAAAAAACAAACATGAAACCACAAAACTTGACCAATCAAATTTGACTATTTCAATTTGTTTTCTCATAACTGATTGCATTTACATTTGACTGAGATCTGTTCAGAATGCATTTAAAGTATTTTCAAACCTTAAAGCCTGCTGTAAATCCAGTCAAAGTGACAAGAATACTGACTCCTAAGCCAAAATAGTAGACGTATTTGTGTGTCTTCATGCCTCCGTGTAGTCTCCTCCCGGCCCGCCCTCCCTATCAGTCACCAAGCAGGACAAATTAAAGCGGCTGCTGATCGATACTCTGGCTTATATTAGGTCTGAGTGTGTGTTGAGGCATTAAAGAGTGATTGCGCAGTGAGTACGGCTGACCTCATCACACAGCTCGTCCGCCTTGCGGCCGGTACGCTCTCCATCTGGCCTCCTTGCATAGGTGTGGAAGCCTCAGGAGGCCAGCTGCTGTGTGGAGTACATAGAGGGCTGAATAAGCAAAAGCAATCTATTTTATAATTAGTATGCTGCTCAATGGCGTTATAATGCAGGGCCTCCAGGTCACATTTTGCTGCATCCTGCCCCAGGGGGAGCTAATGGAAGCGGTGCGGCTGCTCGTCCCCAGTGCACCCTGCCATGTCTCTTATTGCACATCCTTGATGTGCCCACTCTTTGATTCATTTTCTTGGCACTCGGCTTTGTGCTGCGCATCCACTGTCGCCCTGCTAGAGCTGAATCTAAATCAATATGGCTGGTGGGAGCATATCTCTCCCATCTGCTGTACCTCATGAAGCTGCTGTTGGTTAAGTTAAAATTAGACGAGAAGAAGAGCGTCTGTTTGACGGAGCGGAAAGGGAAAATAAGTGTGGGTAATTTGGTGGTTAGGCCGGGTCGAGCACGCAATCACTTCACGTGATTCTTTCAGTGAAAGACGTGGTTGGACTCCTCTCCCCTCCTCACTCCTTAACTCTGACGCTTTTCCAAGCAGATTTGGGAGAAGAATAAACACCACCCATCCCTCACGGAGTGATCAGAGGCAGGCCCATGTCTTCATCCGACCGGGCGGCTCACACAAGATGAAAGATGGCTTTTTGTCATACAAGTCGTCAGGGGACAGGGGAAGGAGAGAGGGAGATGGTGCTGGAGCAAAGGGACAAATGAAAGAGTGAGAGTAGAGAGAGAGAGAGAGAGAAAGAGAAAGGATCTTGGGGCCAGTGCAGTAACATGCGAGTGGCCAAATGTCAGGCGCACTCTCCAAGGGGACGCCTGTTGTCCCTGTCACCCCTGAGAATCCATACCGTCCCCTTTCCATGACATCCGCTACCCGCCAGCCTCTGAACAGCGCATCGCTCCCCGTCGATGTGCGGCGTGAATCAGCTCGTCACTCTCAGCGCTCGTGAATCCATACACATAATACATGGCTGGTGGAGGCAGCGGCCCATTTAATGCACCACCCGGCCTCCTGCCCTTTGTTGGCTTGTCATGAACAAGCGCCTCCCCCCCATAATGTTAATGTGTGTGCATTGACATTGTTCCACACAAGCATGTATCAGTTTACCGCCACGTGTGTTGGAGCTGGCTGATGGCTCAGAGGTGTGTATGACTGATGAATTATTAACAGCGCCGTCAGCCGGATGCCAACACTGCCTAACCCTACATGCACTCAGGATTGAGCATGCATCATCAAATGCATTAGGCCATTTCTGGGGCCGCTAAAAATAGGAAAGCGGAGGCAAAAAAATCTGGGTTTCGGCTGATTAGTTGTGTAACCTAAATAGGGCCTCCCTCCCAACACCCCTCTTGTACTCTCTTGCGTAATTCAAAAGCAGTTTAGCAATACAAAGAATGTGTTTGCCTTGGAGGCTTCAGCAAAACGCATCCATCTTTCTCTTTTTCTCTTCATGACAAAACCCCCGGCTTCAAAGATGCCGTTAAGCTCTATTATTTATTGGTCCTCCCAACTTTTTTATTATGCCAGCCGTGGTGTTTGGAGAGTGATGATAACTGGTTTCCAATGAGGGAGGTTCATTCAATTACATGTATCTGAAATGGAGCAAACACTTATCATGGAGGTTTTTTAACTTTATTATTCAGGTGAGTTAGTCATGTTGGCTGTAAGCGGCGCTGTGCCTCATTCAGCTGTCCAGCTCTTTACTGGTGATTGAATCAGAATTACAACACACTCGATCCGTTTGCTGCGTTTCTTCTTTTGCTGTATTGTAGGTTTCTTTTTTATTTTGAGGACCGGCATTACATCATACTATAACCCTTGACTGCATTAGAGATTTGCTTTTATAAAATTGCATTTTGCGCTGCGAAATGAGATGAAGCAAATTTGTCACAATTTATTTGTTGAAACCAAATTCGAAATCAACAATTATTTTCAGCTGCAGCAAATCGCATGGCTGTAAGGCAGTAGGCCATTTTATTAAATTATTATAAGGCGCCCTCGATGTCTGCTAAGCCGACAGAAAACCAGCTTTTACACTGCATTTTCTCAAAAATGTCTCGGGGAAATAAAATTCCTTCTGTACGTTGTTGTTTGCTCTGATTGTTGAATTTATCTTTTGACTTTATACTTTGAGACTGTCTTAACAACATTAGCTATAGTTGGCTATACATTATTCGTGGTGTAAGTTGCTAGATATGTTGTGCCGCTTTATAACCCATTGTGTTCTATATTACATTGATTTTCAGTAATTTTATAGCATTTACCAGGCTGTGCTGTGTGGTAAAGATAAAATATTGCACCGTAAACCTGTATCTTGAGTTGCTTTTTCTGTCATTGCATGTGCTTAATTTGCTGAATCCGCTGTTTGTGTCATGCATTATGTAGCTTTTGGTTTATTAATTTTATAAAGAAGAAAAGTACAAAGTTTAGATTTGTGTGCTTAACAAATTAGCATTAGCATTTCATTTTACTTTATTTTGTTACTTGTGCACTGCTGTCTTGTTGTCTATTATTTCTACTGTCACGCACCAACCGCCAAGACAAATTCCTTATATGTTTGACATATTTTGGCAATAAATGTTTCCTGATTCCTGATGCATGGATCGATCCACAAGCTGCAGTAGCTCTGACTTGTATAACTCTTTCTGACTCCTGGTGTGTGTTATCCTTTTCCCTTACCAGCCTGTCCAGGGCTTTGATTACGCCAAGAAGCACATGGGTCGAACCGGTGACAAGGCCGTATCCGTTACCAAGGAGACGCTGGTGCTGGGGCTGCCCGTACGAGATGCTCCGTTGTCGCTATCATTGGATAAAAAGGTCCACCAGGATGGGACTGCGAGCAAGAGGCCCCCCTCCGCTGACACACACAAAGGAGGGTAAGATTAAGATGAATATATATATATATATATATAGTTCCTACCTCACTGCAGATAAAATTAAGTTCATTCAGGCTGGCAGATTACTTTTTTCAAAACATTCATGTAGCTAAAAAAGAAAAACTACTTCAAATTTAGTTCCACATATGTTTTTGTTTCTTTTTTCATAATTCTGTATTGTCATTTTTATTCGTGCCTGTTTGTCCTTCACAAATACAAGTTGGCCTCTCTTAACCAATGCTGAGCAATCAATGGAAGCGTTTCAACTTTGCAATCCATTTTGGACTTAAGATTCATAACACAGCAGACAAGATATTATTTTTGGACAAATTTGCTAAGAAACATAGTATTATATGAAAATAAACAGAATATTACTAGTATTAGTAGTGGAGAAATACAAGTTAATGAATGTTTTCATTTTTGGAAGGAATTGTTTGGTATTAGAGCAACGTTTTAAGCAGCATTAACCTTTTTACATTATAGATATGAAATATTTCACACTTGTTGTCGTTATGAACAATCGTCGCCTCCATGCAGACTACCCATGACACCTATTATAGTTATGTTATTTGGCAAACTGTTGCCTATTTACACATCCAGCAGACATGGCCCAACTTAAGCATTTGTTTGGAGTACTGTCAAAGCAATGAATAGGAAGTCAAATATTCAGACTGTTTTTAAATCTGTTTTAGGCTCCACCTTAGGGAGGACGCTGCGTCTTCATCGGCTCCCGGCATGTTTTGTACAGTACGGTCAATTAGAGCTTTTCTACTGAGAATAGCTGCTTATAAAGTTTGCATATTTAAATATAGAAATCGGGAGAGAATTTGGGGTGAATGCTTTGGTGTCACTGATGATGACCAAACTCATTAATACTCTATGATAAATGCCGGGGAAGTAGTCGCTTGCATCACACTGCTGACATCATCACACATAATTCATTACAAACCTAGATGCTTTGGCAAAGCCTGCCTGCTCGAATAATCCTGAGCTCACCTGACTCACTGTTACGAGCTGGAAGCCTGGCGAAGAGGGAACCAAAGGTTTTCCGAGAAGCTGTTTGCGTCGGTGAACCAGCCGGCCACCGAACCCCAAGCTTTTCAGCGGGACCAGACATCAGTGTTTGCTTGTACGTAGCCATGTTAAGCCAGAGAGAAGCCAACGGCAAGCAGCGCACAGATTGATATGATCTGAGGATGAGTCCAGTCTTAGCAAGAAGCTGTTTGGAGACAGTCAGAAGACAAAATGTATTTACATGCATATTTAGATAAAGCAAAGTACAAGGGTTTTAGAGCTGCTGATTATAACAGTGTTGACACACTGATGGGAAGAGCAGAAGAGAAGTGAACATTTTGAGTTGTTGTGAGCCTAACGCCTATCGGCTCTGTTGTCCGACACGGCAAAAAGAGGCTGTGGATTACAACCGGTCCTGTATGTAAATGACCGTGTCCCTCCCTCAACATTTGGAACAGATTGTTACTGATTGATCACAATGAACACATCTGATGCGTAAGAACTTGCTGTGCGGGCGGGGGGTTCGTGGCTTGGGTTGATTCAGCCTTTGTGCGTTGAGAGAGAGCTTGAATCTCGCGGGATCCCATAAAAATCCATCCTTTCTTGTTTCAATCAGGGGTCAGGAATCGCATTTCACAACATTTACTGCCAAAATATGTTAGACATACAAGGAATTTGACATTCCGCGGTTCAGCCAGTAAGACAATGGGCAACCAGACATATAAGATTGCATAGTGCAAGAAAATGGCCTGTTCAATTTACAACTGATGCGTTTGACTGGTTCGGCCAATTCAGCGTCCTGTGAGGAGCTACTGACGGCCTCCTGGGGGCTCAAGTGTGTGTGATGCGACACGGGGATCCTGCAAGAGCTTCAGTAATATAAGTATAGCATATTTTACATAATTCATAGAAAAGCAAAGAAGCACAGTGGTGGCCTGTTTCTCCGTTATGTAAAACACATGCACGAAACGATGGCTCATATTTACACGCCCCTAAACGGAAATGAAATAGAGATGGGATTAGTTGTGCTTTGCTTTCTGAGGATTATAAGCACGTGTATGTTCATAACTGCGCTATGGTCGCGCCAGAGGGAATTTAACGGTGATGGCGGTATAAAATGCTGGAAGAGCTTGCCTGGTTTGTTAATACACATGATGTATGTATGTACTTTAGGGGGAGGCATTTTCCAAAGACGGTATTATATGTTATTCAACTACTGTCCACTAATTAGGAGATGAGGCGGTATCTCATCCTCTAACCAGTGCAGAGTGAAGCACAATGGGACCGCACCAGAAAAAAAACAATCGATGCAATTATTCTTGCACATTATGGCGGGCTCTGAACCTAGAGTGAGTTCTCTCCCTTCACATGCTCAAACAGGCTCGGGGTGCTAGATCAGAAGAAAGAATAAGGTAGGAAAGTGAAGGGCCCATGGCGGTAAGAAAACTAATTTAAAGCTGAAATCAGTCGCTCATTAAATGGAATCTGTATATAAATACTGAGTGTGAGTGATGCTTTCAGATAATTTGATTTTTAGTATTAGTTTGGTTACAGCTGAATGGAATGTTTTTTAGTTTTACACGTTCGTAACTGGACTTTTAACCTGGCGAGGAGGTTAGAGGAAAACTTATCTTGATATCCCAGATAATTAACTTTGAATTGGGGACTAACATTATATTTGATATCAATAGAGCCACTCTGCTTGAGATACGAATTGGAGTCACTTTAGAATATACTTATATAATTTACACAGCAATTAAAAACACACAAAACAGATCCAATGTTTCACATGAGTAAACAAGAAGAATAACAAATCCTCTTTGCTACATGCCCAGTAGGCAAACTACTTCAAAATAGAGGTTAAAGACGTTATCATTATCATTATCTGTATAATTGGTGTGAGACTCACATACGACTCAGTGATGCGGAATGATGATGATGATTAGTAAGTATTGGGAAAACAATTTAGGGCTCACTATTGAGTAAACTATTGATTACATCATATGGATTAGAGAATGATCTAGGGATTGATTTTGAAAACACAGATACGAGGTAGGTTGCTTTATTGATGCACTTTTTCCATTTACGCATTAATGAGTGGAAAGACAAGAAAAAAAGAACATGGTATTTTATTTAATTTGTTTGAAATGACTGAAACTACTCTGTACTCCACAAAGATCTAACGTGATCTTCCTCTCATTGTTACATAAAACAGGAATGTCAATTTGTCATCCAGATTTTTACTTTTCTTCTGCAATGGTTTCACAGTTTTCCAACTGGATAACTCCAACTCTAACTCCATACAACCAACAATAACCAACTAGTAATCAAATACTGGTAGTGGATGGAAACTTTGGATGTGGAAATGTAATTACTAACTAACAACGATTTATTTGTACTGTTCAAATAGCCCGGTTTGTCATGAAATGAGTCAGCAATACGCAGCGTAATATTTCCTATCATCCGATTGATTCAGGATACACCCTGAAATGGTCATCAGTCAATCACAGGGCCGACACACAGACAATGAGCCGTTCACTCTCACATTCACACACCTACATACATGGATTTTTTTAGAGTAAACATGTTGGTATTTATGCCTCCCACCTCTTGCCAAATATCTCAAAAAGAAGAAGTAACATTCCGCCATAGTGCACTTCTATTTAAATATTAACAATTTATGGTTTCAAAAAATGTATTTGGTCCATGAATCTGTTGGAAAAAAGAAACACTGAGTATCACATAACTCCTGCTGCATATACACAAATATTGAAAATATGATTATTTTTCTTCTAGTTGTGTCATTTGGGGTTGTATTTTCTTAAATAAGTTTTCCTTCAAAGATATTTGCAGTCAAATCGAGTGTGCCATGTCCTCGACACAACGGGGGGGATGTGATTGGCGCCTCAAGCAGGTGAAACGGTGTTGGAAACAACAGCTGTGGCTGCAGATTGTTCAGTTATCTGTGTGAAGACAAAGTTGCAGACTGAATGCTAACCACGAGGGGAAGGAGGGAGGGCGGGAGCATTCATTCTGCATCCTCCCGAGAGCCACGGCGTGTGTGGGGTCACAAACAGAAAAGAGATGAACATTACTTTCCTGCGGCGTGATTATCGATTCTGTTGCTCCTCTTTTTGGCCTTCCCACTCAAATTTACATGGAACACACGTTGTTATTTCTTCCCCCATCCCTCAGGCTCTTTTGCTTCAATACCCTGTGACTTTTACTGCGACCCGGCAAGCGATTGGCCGCTGCCCTGGCTGCACTCTGTGTGAATGTGTGTGTGTGTGTGTTTCTCTATGTGTTCACACACACGGGGTGTTGACCTCGCCTGTGGCTCTGCAATGTCTGTTCTCCCTGATTTGTGCATCTCGCACCACCTGTGGACCGGCCTGTCACTTGTGTAGCTGCAGCAGCTTACATGCCCCGAGGCTTTGAACGTGTGCTGTATGCAGTTTACATGTCTGGTGTGTTTGAGGCAAGAACAAACTTTATATAGATTTCTGCCTGAGTGTATTGACTCTTCTAGTTAGGTTTGTGTGTGTGTGTGTGTGTGTGAGAGAGAGAGAGAGAGAGAGAGAGAGAGAGAGAGAGACATGCATACATACATACATACATACATACTCAGCTGTTTCCATCAAGGCCTTTTGAAGAACTTGCCCAGGAAAATCAGGATTGTTGCTGCTCTACTTGTCTTTTCAATTTGCCTGTATGTCACAACATGTTCTGAGCTTTCCTAGAACATGTTTCTTTCATGTGATGCTATCAATAAAATAAAACAAAAGAGAGCCTCAAATTATTATTATCAAAAAGCAGTACACCATGCAGGAGTTGTATGTTTTAGCCAGTGTCGCGACGAGCTATAGTAGTTTGAGTGAAGAAGACAACTTCCTTAAGAATAGGGCTTACAGCTACAAGGGCGAGTCGTATTATGCCTATTTCTTAAGTCGTGTGTTTTATGTTTTCGCCAGCAGCGGAACTACTTTATGGTCACTGTGTATCGCATCGTTATTAGCGAGTAAGTTCTAATATCGATCATATTCCTTAAGGTTTTGGAGATGACTCGTATTTGTTCGGTACACACAGTATTGCTTATCTTCCCCCCAATATCTAACACGGATGATGGTGAAGTAGGTTGTTAAGACGATACATTCGTGATACTCATTCTAACACTTTATTGAGTATATAAATAATTCCTGGCCCTAACATTTGTATTTTCACAAATAACAAAGACAAAGCTCAGGCGCAAAAAGAAAAACTAACAAAAGAAACACTTGCGTAAGCTGTTGATTTTGGATTTGACCCACATAACTTTGAATTTCACATTTAAGCTGTTTTTCATATTTTAGACATTATTTGTTGATTACACAATTACATAATGAATTACATAATAATTTTCATAATTCATGATCTTGTTTTTCATTTTTTTTTTTCAAATCACCGTTTTTGGAAATGATGCACTGCTTTCATGGCTTTTGTTGTGTTCAAAAATGAAGAAACGCCGGACGGACAGAGGTCATCGCTGATCAAAAGGTTAAAATCAAAAGTATTTAATAAAAGAGATGGTGTTGTGGTAAAAAGAACATCTCAGCTGAGGAGCCGCTGGTCTCAGCAAACAACAGGCCCCAGGTCAGTCCTTTTGACCATCCCTAGTGCCCGTCTGTTGCCTCCACCAGCGAACTCTAGAACAATGGTGCCTACAGGTATTTATAACAATGCTTAAAGGTGTGAAAATTAGTGTCCACACCTCTGGGAGTGGTCTTCTGGTGAGTTCAATGTAACTCGGATTTCGAATGACCCATAGTCAATATCAGTTGTTGTTATTAAGTATTACATGCATGCATTCCAGTTGATTACATTACATTAAATACAATCATAACTGTACGTTGGTATTATTCTATTACAGTTGCAGAATTACAGGGGTTTTACAATATTGTCATTACTTTATTGATTACACAGTTTCGGAATCATGGCTGTATTCTGGTGTACACTATATGCATTTTCATTAATTTTATGAACCGGGTCGTATATTTGTTTCTAATATCCTACACTTTCATAATGAAAAAACTCCCCTTCTCCTTCCTCTCTTATCTCCCTCTGTTGCCATGGATACCACAGGCGGTTGCCAAGCGAGGAGGAAGGCTCGGTGTCAAGTATCGGCTCCGGGAAGCTTAACACCAGCAAGAGCTCCTCGGCCCGAAGAACGATGACCAGCAGCAGCAGCAAGAATGGCAAGGAGGAGCTCCACAAGTGGAGAACCAACGGTGAGGAGGAGGATGGAGTCCAGGAAAGAATGTGGGGGGGGTGAAGAGAAATAAATGAAGATTCTGACAGTAAGCCAGGGAGCATAAAGAGAGAAAACAACATATTTAGATGAATACAGACACACACACACACAAACTGATTGGGAGATTAATTCTGACCCTCCTTTAGTTTTGTGCCCACCATAAAGTCAAATCACCCTACCCCCTACAAACACTTCCATACGGAAATATTTCACCTAAAGGAAAATGTATATGAGTTGATGAAGAATGCATGAGAGTGAACACACTCAGACCTGCAGTGACTCAGCCTGCTGCTGCTATGTTGTAAGGGTCGGTGACGACGACGATGTGTCTTTTTATCTTACACACACGTGCATCGGTCTTAACTGAATCAAAACCGGCATGCCAGTTGTTTGCATTGTGAGTCTTTCATATTTTTTGTTAGGCTCACCTCCTTCCGGGATCTAAAGCTGGAAATGCGGTACGCAGATGAAAGCCAGCGGTTGGCAGCGACGTGTGCCTTACAGCCTGCTTTAGGTTACGTTTGAGTCAAATTGTAGAGAGAAGTCAGGGAAGTGGGGGAGTAGTCAGAGATTGGTTGTCACATGCTGTCAGATTAGGTGTTGTTCAGATCCATACAACCCACAGCATACGCTCTGTGCCTTTGAAAAAAAAAGGGATCCTTGTCCTAAGATATTGATGCACTGTGTAGCTATTAAAGACAAATTAGCAGTGTAATTTTTGCCCTGTCATTATTAATGGAGTTTTGCGTATCCTAGCAATTATCTCCTTCAAGTCACAGATGTGCAGTGATAACAGAAAATCAACACAAAACAGATAGGAACACAGCATGCATGACTGATTCACTACTTCAAGTACACCGTATGGTGCAACAGAGCACATAACCGCATTTAGAGTACGCTGTAGCAGCAGACACACCCATCAGGGATGCTCAGGGAAACTTACAACCAAGTAGATCAGAGAAATACTCGGCAAACCTAAACCCGCGACAGATGATGTTGTTATTCAGATTACTTCTAAAACACTCACAGTGTGATCTCAGTAACTATTGTATTTAATGCAAACGGTTGCAGTATTTTATACACGTAATCGCTCTGCTAAAGGTTGTGACGTAGTCAACGTTTTTGAACGTCACCTTTCAGTGACATGATTATATTATATTGTTTTATGTAAAAGATATACAACAGTTACATGATATGATTTAGAATTGTTCTATTTAAAGCTGCACAACAGTTGGAATTTTGTACAAGTTGTATTTAACGTTTTTAAATGGCAAACATTAACAAATGACCGTTCTACTTAACGTTGTTAAACATTGCGTGTTTAAACAAGATAAATAGTTCCACATTTTCATTTAAAATCGCCCGCATGTATTGCTGCTAAACCCACAGACAAGTGCAGACTCAGAATTGGTTGCACAAGCATCTCTCTGATCGCTGATAATCCTGCGACATCGCTCATGCTCAATGACATTCTAGGACGCTGGGATTTTTCGATCACTTTTGCATTATTAGGCCATGCATAGTTCACAGTAATTTGTGTGATTTATGGTGTTTATGCAAGCGAATGAACAGATACCCGAGGGTTGGATGAATACTTTAATTTTCTCCCTGCAGTTCACAGAGGACTGGAGATGGACGTAACTCATTTTTTTTTAAATGCAAAGAGAGACTGGATAAACTGGCAGGCTGTTAAAGATTAATGAAACTCTAAATCCAGTTAACAAAATTTAGAGTAGAGAAAAGATGATTTAATACAAAATTATACCAAGAACACTAAAATACAGCACTGATAAAAAGAAGATTAAAAACAGACTTGAGATGTAATACAAATTTAAATGCATTTCATAATAACCTCGGCACTACTACAGGAAGGCATTGGACAAGTTGCCTCCAATTCTCTTCACCCACATGGTTTGGAGCTTACTTTTTTGATTCAAAATTAATTCAATTTGTTAGTGATGTCCGACATTTTCATCTAAGACTGGAGTAATGTTTATGTTACTTTCTTATTTTGGATAACAAGCTTATTCACTTTCCTGCATAAAGATCAGCCAATAAGCCTCTCAAATGCCAGCTTGTTGATTTACACATTTCATTTGTTTAACCTGCACACAAACAGAAATGTCAGATTTCAAAGTGGGGTTCAGATACTGGAATGTTTTTCCTGAAGACTGAAGCCGTGACATAAAGCTAACTGTCTCTGTCCATCATGAGTGTACGTACATGAAAGTGATCAACTGCGCTCCTCATTAAGGTTTAATATTAAGCCATCACATGTGGGGTGTAATTTGCACATTAATGGTGGCAGACGATGACGATACACATTTCTCACTAGTCAGTCACAGATGACGTCAGCAGTTATTTGCTATATACGGCCTGGTTGCTTTCCTGGTGCACATGAAGATGAAAACGTATGACTTTTGACCCTAATGTCCCGTGTGACACCAGGTAGTTTTGTTTGGAACCACGTAATCTTACATTGGAAGTTTACTTTGAAATGCCCCATTCATGGGTCCTCTTCACAACGCTGTGCATATGCTGCTCCTCGCAACGACATGCACACCAGTGCACCTATAGCCTCGTATAATGAGGAGACCACACGCCACAGACACACAGACTAATACACAATTAGTAGAGCTTTCCTCTGAACTAAATTCAGGGGGTTGTCCTGATAATTTAATTTCAGACAGATTTAGACAAATTTCATCATTTTGGAGGCTATAGCAAGGGCTACATAAGCATAGAAACAACCAAAAGGAAAGATAAGCCAAATTGTGCACAGCGTTGTCTGCTGGGCACAACACCTTAGGTACAATGCTGCATTCTGTAGCTGACTTAATAAAACAGACTATTCTTTACTCAACACATTGGAAAAGCAGTCACACACTGTTCTTTACCATTACTCATTAAAGGAAACGTTGTAGGGAAATATTGAGAAAATATTTGTCTGTTCCGGTCAAGGCTGCGGTTAGTTTAGCTTCACTTAAACCAGCACCCTCCACCCCAAAATTAAAAATACATATTTTCCTCTATACCTGCAAGCTTCTCCAGTCAAAAGTTCTACCCTGAGTTTTGAATAAAATTGCTGTGTGAATATTGTGGGTAATGACAGAACCTTTTATGATGTGATGTGAGGTCTGACTCTCTCTAACCTGTTTGTCTTCCTCTTCTTCCCAGACCCCTACGAAGACCACTCAGGCTCTCTGCGTCTCATCACCATCAAACCCATGACTGAGCCGACCTACTCCTACCCCCCCACCTCATCCCACAGCCAGGACTCTGTGGTCTCTAACGGGGAGGTGAGTCCGCACAGACAGACAGACACACACACACACACACACACACACACACACACACACACACACACACACACACACACACACACACACACACACACACACACACACACACACACACACACAAACACACACATTCGAAATGTACCCACACCCTCGAGGCTTCATGGCACTCAGCTATGAGGTGACAGTGCAGGCAGAGCAAAAACAAGATCCAGCCCACCACCATTTTGTGCTTGTGTATGTTCTCTTATCTCAGCTCTTTTCCAGTCGTATTGTTTGATCATGTGTTGCAATATGAATCACAACTTAAAAAGAAAGATACTTGTTGTGAGTGAGAGTCGATTCAACTTTTTGAATAAAAGTGAATTGCCAGCTCAAACTTTCACAGTGCAGGAGCAGATCTCACACTGAATAGGAGGAAGCCACAAAGCTGCTCGTTATATGAAGCGAACTGTGACGGCTGGCTTCCTATGCGTACAGAATGCCTGTCTGCTTGCCACATTTCAGCACTAACTTTTGTCCTTAAAGGGCCAGTGCGTAAAATTATGGGCCATCTATTGGCATAAATGACAGAGCAGTATTTAAGCAGTGCTTGGTCCGCAGGCAGACATTTTGGGGGGCAGGTAATCAAACCAAAAGAAAAGGGCACCCAACGCCAAAATAATTTATGAAATAAAGAATAATAATAAATAAATATAAAACTGAGAATATTTTCAGCTTATATATTTATGCTAACTCAAATGATCACATTGAATAAATAAATGAATATCTGGCAAAAACAGACAAAACAAGGCCATGTTGTATATCAAAATAATATGTTAAAAAACTGAATAAATTAAAGGAGCTTCACAGGATCATCCTCCTTGGTGCCATCTCTTGGAAGATTTTTTTTTTTTACTGTTTTCTTTTATAGCATAAGCAGCATTACACTAATAATATACCATATTTTACCTCACCAGACATGTCATCTAGCTCAACTTACGACCTACCTTTCATTTCAATAATTGTATATTAAACAAAACTAGTGAACTTGTCTAATTTGTAGAACAGTAAAACCGCCTTTAAATTCTCTGTCTGCCTGTATCTCTCTCTCTCTCTCTTCATTAAACATGACAAATGTCAGTAAACAGCTGGATAAGGCTTTGAAATCACGGATTTCGTAGTTTTTTGTTTGTTTATTTTTTAGAAAAGGTTGGGCCAGTTGCAACGTACTGTTTTCAGTAGCGCTTATGTTGAGGGGAATTTATCACGAAACAACGTTGGGGGATTGCAGCCGTTTGGCTCTCAGCACCAAGTGGAGGAGGAAGTGGAGGAGGGAATGCCTGTCAGTGCGAAATTTTCACAAGAACCCAATAAATGCCCCGTCAGATATTAAAACACATTTGGGGGGAATTGATGACAGAGAAAGTCATTTTTATTCCTAAATATTGATGAATGAAGAAAAAATTGGGCTCCAGCAGAAGGGGCACTTTTCTCAAAAGGGCTGGTGCTTGAGCACTACTAGGGGTCTATCTGTGCACGTGCCTGTTAGTCCGCCATGCTGCACCACTACAGTACCTCAAAAGGGGACTTACACTGACCTTTGTTGACTTAGTCCTTTGTCAGGATTGTGAAACCAACAACATGAGCTGTTGAAACCATGCTACCACTGGCCCCGTCTGACAGCGGTTGCTCCAAAAGTTGTGTTATCATGATAAAGATGGCTCACCATATTGTCTAATAGATGTCTAATTGTCAGTATCTAGAAAAATGTATACTATCTTCTTCAATACAGAATCATTTTCATTTAAAAAACAGCTCAATTTAAAGTCAGCCAAAGCAGCGTATACCTGGGGGCGGGACTACCTCGCGATTGAAAGGTTGCTACCAGAGCTGTATATGGCATCCCAGTCCCAAATCCAAATTTTGCAAGAAGTCGGGAAACATCTTTATGTTACATTCTAGAGTTATAGGCGTATGCGGCCCTTTCTGTACTGTAGTACTATCAACAATTTATGCCGTCAGTTTGACTTTGAATTTTGCAGGGTTTACGTTTATAACAGAGCTGGTGTAGTGACGTCAGCTGCGCAAATGTCCAGTATTATCTTGATTTCCATTAGTCCATATTTGATACGTAATGTAGATTATTACTGGCATAAATTATTTACGTGCAAAGGCACAGCAGAGTCGTGCTTTTCGACATGCATGTTGTAGAATACAGGATTGAAGTGTGAGTTTTTCGCTTGTCTTCCACAACGAAGAGACCGTAAAAGCACTGCTCATTCTGCCATTTCTTTTGTATTTGATTATGCGTAATTGCTACATTTGCCATCATAACGTCAATAATAACACACATATTGCTTATATAATTATAAGAATGAATAGTAAAAATATTGTAATTTTGGCAGGTGAATTTAACACCAGAAAATCCCCTGGAGGGGGCTCTCTGGTTTTCTAGTTCATCTGTAATTGATTGAGTGTCTATTAGCAGAAGAATATCATGTTTAGGGTGCATCACGTTAGCTAGTAATCAATGTTTGTTGAAACACAGCGAACCGTTTTAGGACAAGGAAAAAAGCACAAAATACCGCTTTTATAAACGGAATACACAACAATGGCGACAGCTCTCCATTGCTCAGTGTTATGCAGACAAATGGAAAGACGATTCATTTAATAAAATACACAGCTTGTTTTGCAGGCCAAACATGGCGGGCTGAAGCAGAAGTCGGACATCGAGCACTACAGGAACAAACTGCGCCAGAAGGCCCGGAGGAAGGGATACGGAGAGTTCTCTCTGTCTGAGACCGGCAGCCATGGTTACAGTCACCGCGACGCCAGGCACGGTCGGCACGACAACGGGGTTAAAGAGCCAATGACCGCTGAGGAGAAGAGGGCCTCCTTCGCAGGATGTCATAAGAGGTATGGAGTAGATTTGGGGTTATTAAATGCACCTCATCATCACTGTAAAGATTAAAATGTTCCTTTACTCATGGACTTCATCGGCCATTACTGCACTGCAGACGGTTCAACAAATTTAAAATAATCCACCAAATCTCATTAAATTATATCGAAATGACAATCCCTAAAATAAGGATTTAACTTCCCCATCAATGCTGTCCGAGACCGGTTTTCATTATCAATGCATTTGAGTAGTAGTTTGAATAGTTATTTTCTTTATTTAAGCAGTAAAGGCTTGAATTGTAATTATCATTTTAGCAGTTTTTCAAATGCTTAGCTTCCCACCAAGAGTTAAAGATCTACTGTAAATGTGTAGCTGTGGAACGTAGTTGCTAAGCAACCAGGGGTCATATTTGGGTCAGTGCATTAAATACTGATAAGTGTCTGTTTTGCTTCTATTTCTAGATAACTGATTTTGTATACAGTTGATGAATTTATGTTAGATTTTGTGTCTACCTACAATTAACGACCAGAAATGAAGGTGCATAAGCACCACAGCATTAAGCGACAAGGTTTTAATTGACAATGACAAAAGGAATGACTAAAGGAATTGCTGCTTTTTCTTAGTCTCTCTTTTGAAATTTAGTACTAAGTAGTTTTCTCAAAATTATTAATCAGGTAAAATCCAGCGCAGAAGTTCCTTACATAATCCACATAAATATGACTTGCAATTAACATTGCTTTTGTATATAAACAAAAGAAAAAACTGTTATTCGTAAATTCGTAACACCCCAAACCTCCCAAATGAGTAGCCACAATATGACCCTGCGCTGTTGCTGCTGTATTTTGAGTGTTTGTCTTTTTTTCTCACGCCTGTCCAGCAGGTACTCCCACCCACGGGAGCCCGCCTACTGGAGCCGGCAGTCTCTGAGCAGCCCGAGCCCTGTAGAGACGGAGATGGACCTGCTGGTGCTGAGAGAAAGATCCAGGAGGGGCATCCGTAACAATGGCTATGATGTGAGTAACATTGCAAGGTCACAGACCTTTTGAGGTGAACCAGAGTACGTGTCTTTCTTCATAGTTTCACAACACTCAGAAATGAGTTCAGTGCACAGAGGAGCGTGTCGGAAAAAGTAAGGAAAGACAGCGATTTTATTTTTAAGTTAAAGCACCCCTTTAAGTGTGTTTGGAGAATGTGTCAGGGATTTACTGTGGAAAAATACCCAGCGGCAGAAGAATTTAGAAGATAGATCCCGTCACAAACTGTAATACATTAGCTGAGGTCCGACCCCTGACCCGGTGAGTCACACAGAGTGCCGATGATGAGACGACGGCTCGATCCCAATTCCTAAAAGGCACACAAGATGGCTGCGGCTGAGTAAAACCCATTCACTTTTGTCTAACTAATAAAATAATCTCCTGGGAACATTTCTGACTGTAATCCTTCCTTTCCCGCCTTCTCTGATGCCGTAAACTCACACCTGGAGGATTATCAAATCACCTCTCAATAAACTTCATGAACCTGCACCCTACGGGGAGATAAAGACAGAGGAAGGACAGGTAGGAAATGACATATAGAGATTATGGAAACGGGATTTCTTCATTAATACATACAGCATAATATGGAGAAAGGAAGAAAGGGAGGGGTAAAATGGGCACAGATATAGTGAGGGCGAGTGGATCTCTTCATGCACCACAGCGACTGCAGTGACCGTGCTACAGCTGAATGTCAATGGCTCTGAATATGATTATGACCTACTTATGGATTCAAATGGGAGGTACAATAGGGGCTTACAGACCTGGAGGAGCCAGACGGTGTGATTGTGTGCAGGTGTGCAAAGCCTCATTGGTAAAAAACTCTCAAATTTGTTTTTGTTCTGACGTCAAGTCAAGAACAATAAGTCATTTAAACATGTTATATGGCATTTTGCATACACTTTGGATATTGTGTAATATCCGCCAATTCAGGACTTGTTACGGGCAGAATCAAGTGATTCATCGCTGAAGAATAAATGAAAATAGGCTGTTTTTACCAAGTCCAATACAAACACATGTATTAACCGAGTGTAATGCGTGTTTTTGTGTTGGACTTGGTTATATTGGAGGAGAACCTGCTGCATTGAGTCGTTGTAGGTTTAATTACCTACAGTAACCCACATTACCTGACCGTCTGTTCCCGACCATCTTGATCCTCTTGCCTCAGTGAGTGCTGCCTGTTTTCTGCATCCGCCTCAACACCAACATCCATATTCTCCCACGAGCATTTGTTTCTCAGGAACCCGGAAGTTCAAACAGTGGGTGGTTCAAACTTTGATATGTTAGAGAGGTATTTGATTCCCATTGTCCCGTTTGTAAGAATACGTGTTCAAGATTTGGAGCCTGGTCGGGGTTATCAAAAACTCAGCCGAACGACTTCTCTCGTTCTGGGAAATTTATTTGTCAGATCACAGGTCAAGTATCAGCGCTGCGTTTGCAAAGGCAGGAGAAGTTCAGGCAGCACACAGGCCGGATGAACAACTCACTAACATCAGCAAGAACATCATGTTTTATAACCCTTGAAAGACAGAGAAGGAAAGATTTCTATTGGCCCTAAACTGGCGTAGAGGAGGACCTTCCACCTCCCGCATCTAAAGATCCGGTCACATCCAATGTCCAGACTCCTGACTTAACGTAAACATCAGCGAACAGAGTGTGTATGTTGAATAGTGTTGGTGTGTCTCTAACCCCCCTTTGGCTGGTAAATCTGCTAGTTGACCCGCAGACCTTGCATTCCTCAGCCAGGACATAAACTGACTCCCCATCCTGTCAGACTCGTGTCTGTCTGCTCGGCACATCCTGCTTCCCCCCTTACCTAACTCTTAAATCAAGACAAGACAGCGAACCCCCAACTAAGCCCATGAAAAGAACTTTTGATTATCACGTTGACTGAGTGCGCGAGTGCTCTGCAGGCCGAGCCGGAGCCTTTTGAGGAGACCAACATGGACCGTCTGATGAGCTCCCTTGGTTACGGAGGCGGGTCCACCGGTACCGGGAACGGCAGCCTGGGGGTGAGAGCTCACCGTGGCTCCGACTCCTCCACACTCAGCTCCCAGCCATCCATTAACGAGGTCCACACGCAAATGCACATGTTGCTAGGCAACGCCTTCAGCCTGGCACCTCCGGACCACAACCCCCCTTCTCCTCCGACAAAGTAAGTTTTATTTATTTTTTACAGATTATTTTATTTTTCTCGCAAATATGCATTCCCTTACTGTGTAGGAAAAGATAGAAGTTAGATAGATAGATAGATAGATAGATAGATAGATAGATAGATAGATAGATAGATAGATAGATAGATAGATAGATACGCATTCTGGTTCAGAATGATTCCCAAGCCACGGCTGTTTTTCACAAAGGGAAAAACGGTAAAACTGCAGACTAACATTTTTTTGATTGTCGCCAACAGCCACCACCGTCACCACTACCATGCCCACAGAGCCTACAACCCGTCCCACACCAGCCACTACAGCGACGGGGTGACGAGCGCCCCGGGGACCATGAACCATCCCTGCGGAGGCAGGCAGAGGAGTGCGGGATACGAGGACATGCACCAGTGTAGCCTACCCAAACCGGTGAGCACTGGGACAGAGTTTAAAGGGACAATTCATCCTCTGTTGGTAGATGTAGCCATGCATACTCTGTTTCCCACTCAGCGGCCTCCACCACAATACAGTGGAGGGAAACGGAATTCCATACGTGGCGCTCACAACTGTCTGACTGTGATCTGACTTAGTTTTCAACAACAGTGTTGTCCATGGAGAGAATGGAATAGGATTGAAATCATATGACGGAAATGTATTAAAAGTGCGGGCAGGTATGCATTTTATCTGATGGACGAGAATAGAAGTGAAAGTGTTCCCATTTTTCTGTTGAATATGATAAAAGCAATGCCTCTTTCATGCTTGAATTTGGTTTAATATGTTAAGTCAGGAATATAGTGTTTGAATCCTATACTTAAGTCAAAGTGGCAAGGCATTAAAAAGTCACTGATATTTCACCACGAGAAATTATGTTTCAGTTCCTGTGTGGCTCCAGTGACTTCTAACGATGACAAAGATGGCATTGATTTGGAGACGTGTTTGGTCCAACACTCACTCTCCTTTTAGCTCTTTTCGGACTCCACCGATTGTCGAGAAAAACCTCTGGCTGTTCACCCGCTGGTCAATAACTTTGTTTTCCGTTTTGTGCTGGAAAGGTATAGTGTGCACTGTGCAGTTTGAAAACAACAACTGAGATGTGTTACAGAGAAACAAAACAGTTTGTAGCCAAAGACATTCTGTTGAGGTGGAGTGAACTGCAGAGTTAATGATTAATACTTTTCTGGGCCGCCTCTAAGCAACATATTTTTAGATTACACATAAAAATTATACAGAAAATTATAATGACTGCTTGGAAAGAAGTAAAGTTAAGAGTTAGAACTTAAGAGTAGAATCTGTATCTAATGTTGGCACATAGTCTTTATTATTTGGACCCACACTAGGTGAAAAGGACTGAGGGAAACAGGTGTCAACAACCCGAGCACACCTCACACAGTATGAGTCCGTATTTATCTCCGCTGTTGCTCTCATCAGACACACATCTGCTTTTGTTCTTTGCATTTTGTGCTCCGTAGAGTCCAGATGACAGTTATTGAACATGTGTCTGCAGGGTTTCCGGTTCACTCAGCTTCCAGATATGGGCATTGGGTCTCCTCCACCACTGATCCCCTCGAGACCTGGACCGCCACCCGGGACCTCACTGCGACGGTACCACACCCACACGGCCACAGATCCTGTATATTCAAACACATAATACAAACACATACAAGCAAATAGAACACACATGCCACAAAAGTGAAGGCTCTACAACTAAATAAAACCGAGTATCAAAAGTCACGTCACAGTCATGTGCAGGGTAAAAAATATCTACAGCATTAATCAGCATCGTTTGTACCGACTAACCTCCACATCCACGTCTCTATCCGGCCAACATGGTAGCAGCATCATTGGAACTGAGCAGCCTCTGCATTATTTTGCTTCTCGGCTGCGGTGGGTCTCCCGGAGGGACGTGTTTGCCATCTAGTGGACAAACTAAGAAGACAGTGCTCAGTAGTAAACATCTGCAGAGTGACGGGAGCGAACACACATTTTGATGCTTAAGTTAAAGTGATTACAATTCTCTAACTGTGTGTGTGTGTGTGTGTGTGTGTGTGTGTGTGTGTGTGTGTGTGTGTGTGTGTGACACTGTTGTTATTTCGCGCTAGAGACTAAAGACTAGAAACAGAACTGTATAAGTAGTTAATGAGTCAGCTTGTCAAGTTCCTCTGTGCTCTTGGGGAGGAATGAGTGTGCACCTTGAAGCGTTTCCACACATGCATTATTGTCCTCCCAATCCTGTCAATGACATCATCTGTCCTCTGACCTCCTCCTATGGCATCACGTGTACAGTGGTTGATATTTCTACAGTGCTGAGGCCCTAAGAGATAGAGAGAGGTCATGACGTCATTTGACCTAAAAATTGAGAGATTTAGAAGTTTTTGTATAAATATAAAAAAACAAAGGGTTTTTTCTAGTTATTGATCCTTATGGTAACATTCAACTGTATTATTGACAATAGGTTTTTGGTAATTGTTTTTGCATTCAAGCACATCAGACATACAGAAACAGAAATACCATAGACATACAATACAGTGATGGAAGTCACAGGTGTCCGACTCATTCCCTTCGTCCCCACCTGTCCCCTATTATTAAACATGTCAAATAGAATATCCTGCTACACTCGCAATATAGCTGCTCACTTCCTTTATAGTGCTTTGTTTGTCTTTGATGCTGGAATGCAACATATACCAACAGATAAAACCAAAAGTACAAGCAGACTCAATACACAATCTATAAGATCTATAACAGAATCATAGGGGTGTTGGCAATATGCAACTGAGATACTTTCAGTAACTTATTTCCATAAAAATCTCAAACCATTTTTAAGTTTTTGGGGAGTTTCTAGAGATGGCCCGTTGGCATTCATAAGTTCTTATGGGATAGGTAGTTAAAACTCTTGAGGATTGGGAGATTCACGTTAGGAGCGGAGTATATGAGATACGTTGAGCTCTACATCTTTCAGTGCTCACCCTTTAAAGTGACCTCTCTTACTCTTCCAATCGTGTCTGCTTTGTTGACCTCATTGTTGTTTTACATGTCCTATAAAAGTGATTGATATGACTTGTCATCGGCCCGTCAACTGAACTGCTTCGGGATTTATAAACAGCTAAATGCTTTAAGGGATTAGCCTCCAAAACAACCCTAAACCCCTTACTGTGTGGCTCTCTTCTCCACTTAACAGTTCCACCCCGGATGTTAGTCTGAAGCCCCGTGTGTCAGAGGCCTTAGACCTGCAGGGCCAGCAACATAACGGCACCCCGTACCTGCCGCTGTCCAGGGCGCCCTTCCCCGCCGTCACTGTCGACCAGACCATCAGCACCTACTCAGGTATCACGGAGCGCCAGCGCTCAAATGCAGACAGTAGCTATGAAGACGCAAAGTTCAGTCATTGTCTAAATCTAACCTCACGTCTCACAGGAAACCCAATAACAGCAGTCTACGCTATATCTGCCAACCGCCCGGGTTACTCAGACTACTTCGTCATGTCGCCGCCGTCCTCTTACCGTAGCCCATCCTGGATGTCCTACCCACCTGAGCAAGACGACCTGCCGCGGCAGTGGAACGACACGCCGGTGAGACACATGTCTTTCAGCACACGGCGTGCTGTAAAACACTTTACCTGTGCTGGTGCTTGTTTGTCTCCGAGGTGTGAAGCAGGTCCTCTCTTCTCTCCGCAGAACTCGCGTCATCTTGAAACCATCTGCTGAAATTGTTTGCCTGGGACACTGGATGAAAACGGATCGCTCGGTAGGTCATATCCTGCAATGTTATGTTGTCATGCTTGCATAGCAAGTGGAAAATTGGTATTTTGGTATATGGTGCCTTGTTCAAGGTTGAAAAATGAATACAGCTGCAGTCCGGGTTGGATTTGTATTATATATTGTTCTGTTTTATCTCTATTGATCTGTGTAATGCCCCTAGTCTTTTGTCCAAAGTCCAAGCATTGCTTTGGTGTAACATGTTATAGTACAACAGAAGATGGAAAATAGAAGTGGATGGTGCAACACAAGCAATCCCGATGTCTGAAGGGTCTGATAATCAAACAGTAGCACATCTGATGACATTCAACCTTCCCGAAATCTAACATATTCCCACCATAGCGGAGGCCTGACCCGCCCTACTCTGCCTCTTGTTGGCTTATCGAGTTGGGTGAATCATGTATTGGCCATAGTAGGAACAAATCAAGGAGGCCTAATGACGTCTTTCTGCATAATAATTATCAATGTGTTGCAATAAGAGCACAGACTTTCTTGGCAGTGAGCCTTTGAAACAGTGACCCATTGTTTTGGGGGATAATGGACTGTCAGACAAATGGGAATATTTTTGGACTATTTGGGTTTTGTAATACAAGACTGCGGAAAACAACGAGCAGTCCCTAAACGCAGCTAATAATTTTGCACTTGGCTCCCCTTCAACTGTCAGACCTGTGAAGACGGCTTGCTATTGGTCAACGGCAGCAGATCTGCGTGTCAGTGTTCACCAAAGTTGAACTCTATGCCGTTTTCTTCATTTGCAATGCTGCTGTCCAGGACTTTGTACTGAACGGACACACCACATGTAAAACATGTAGCCTAACCTAAATCTGTAATGGAATGTGTTTTTTCTTCAGGTGTCCCTCTGGATCGATAGAGGACCTCCCTCCCACCAAAAACTCTGAAGCTTTATCACTTCGGCCCGGTCCTGCTCCTGTCCGATTTAATCATCTGTGGTTTCTCCAGCCGGCCCCTCTCCTCAACTGGGCAGGCCTTCATCTATCCTCTCTCAGTACGCTTCATCTACAGCTCAAAGCAATTCTCCTCCACCACGCTTCTGGACCATGAGCCCCTTCACCTGCCGATCCAAAGCTCTGCTTGTTCAGCCGTAATTCTCTCTCTTCCTCTATTCTCTCGGGGCACCCTGAGCCCCGTGTCCCCACTGGCCCTCACCGGCCCCTGGGGAGCCATTAGTCACCACCTCTTAACAAGACTGCCTCCTCCGGGGTCACCACCGTTGTACAACAAGCGGCCCCCTCACACGGCAGAACTGAACTGAGCTGAGGTGAGCCGTGCAGCGCGGAGGTTGCAACTGTGCTTCCCTGCGTTAAGCCACACGTGTGTGCACTGCTGATGGAACAGGGCGAGTAAATCACAAGGGCCACCCTTCTCCCCAGCAATCGACACACTGTGACTGCCGTCTGCCCAGCACACGATGGCACCCAGTGCTGCGTTATAAGCACCCCGGGGTCCCAAACAAACGTGGCCGGTTGTCTGCCTGTGCTCTGGAGCCGGACTGAACCGCCGTGGACTTGATTTCCATCACGAAGCCATGAAAGCTGGACTGACTTAAAACTGTGTTTTCTTTTGTCGATGATTCCAAATTCTTACTGCGTAAACAAACAGCTGGTTGATATGTGTATTTTAAGCTTAAGTGGGGGAAAAAATAATTTGAGGAAAACGAAAAAAACAAACTTGTCTTTAGCTGTCTCAATTTCTGTTTTTGGATATTTATGTGCTTTTGTCTTTTACTTTTGTACATTGATTGTTATCAATGAATTACTGTATAAAATGCAGTGAGTGTTTCTCTTTCACTCACCTCTACTTCAAGGCAAAATAAATATATAGCTCATTCTTTAAAACAGAGATATCTGCGGCTTAGTTTTCCGTGGTTATGATGCCATTTCGGTGCTTTAAAAAAAATGAAAACAGGAATACTTTGCTATATTCCATCAATCCGTTATGATGTTATGACTGCTGATCATTAGGAAGACTAAGGGTTCATAATTAACTGAAATCCAATCACGTGTAGTTCTGTGTTTTGTAGCTTTGCAGCCAACGCAGGGTTTGGTTTTGCTCTTCAAGTTAAATATAAAAAAAGAACAACAATACAACAATGACTATATGATGACTTGGATTTGAACCAATTTCAAATCTGGTTTGACTCTCCGGTCTTTTGAGATTATTTAAACACACCAGTACTCTTAGAAGAGCAGTTATTTTACTACGAAGGTGTCAGCTGTATTCTACTGTGTGAGCATTGGACTTGATTTGTGTCGGTCTTGAAGAGAGATGCATATTTGGTCAGTGAAATATGGTTTAGTACTGTTCAAGAGACGAGCTCAGGCTCAGGTGAGCCGCATATGTAACGATTAAGTGTGTTACTGTACATAGCAGATGATTTAACGAAGAGATTTATGTAAGTGGGAGGGATAACACTTTTCTGACGGCATTCTTCCTTACTTATTTTCCATGGCGTTTTTGATGGGGCGAAGTGGAGAATCTGGATCATTTTTTTTCTCACCATTCTACAAATGGCCTGATGGATTGATTCCAGTGATACAAGAGGCAGATCTTACCCTGCATTAACAGTTTTCTTTACGTTTGGACAAAGCCAAAATAGCCATAACAGTATATACTGCAATTTGTTTGTATAAAGAATGTCAGTCTAAATTATATTTAGCCTCATTTTTTCTGAGGAGAACTGGAATTGTGTAAGCGCACTGTATGTAAGGCTCCTCATCTCACTTAGATGGTACCAGAGGAGATTATAGCCATACTTTTACTTCACCAACATATACAGTGTTATGTTAGAGGTTCAAATGAAATCAAATGGAAGTATATTAGATAGGAAATTATAGTATAGATAGAAATAGGTAGGTTAGTGCGGGATGTTTATCATGACAGGAGCACTTTTCATAAAGAGCCAGAACCTCGGCTGAAACGGACGGGAGCAATGCAAAAATGCTGTTGTATAGCATAATATATATTCAGATTGTATAAATCTACAAACTTCGCGATTGCTTTCAAGTAAGCCGGAAATCTGTAGACGCATTCATTTAGTACAAAAGTGTAAGCCGGCACTTTTTTTTGGATCCTTAAGCCGGAACTGCCGGTGACCACACACTAAACAATGTTAAGTGAGGGAACCGGATATTTTAATGACATAAGGAGGCGTTCTCTTAATAGAAAAGGGCAAAATTACGCGTCGTGAAGTTGATATTTTCATAAATTCTTAAATGTGACTATTTTTGGCCCAAAAACGAATTTGCTAGCATTGAGAGCGCTATGTGGGCATATATAATTTCTTATACAAGCGGAAACGGTTGTAATAGGAGACTTCAGTATTTCTAGTAGCCCTGCCTCAAATTCTACAATCATTTAACACAAGGCCTGTGTCTAGAAAAAAGGTCGGATACATAGTCGTCTTTCCCAGTTTCTAAATCCCGGCCCTGCACATGACGAATATTACACATGGATAGGAACGAAGGGAAAAGGTGATGAGATGACGATGTTGGATCTGCACACGGTTCTATTATAATTTTGAATCATCAACATTATCATCATCATTATCATCATCATCCTCCTCGTCATCACTGGAGATCTTATTGGAAGTCATGTTGAAGCGTGGGGGCGGTCGGGCTTTTGTTTTTTATTAAGCAGTGATGTTAAGAAGGAAGCCTTGATGCTATGCTATGAGTTGATGTGCAATGTTTGTGCTTTACACGGGTAGCGGCAAGATGGTTTTATAGATGGCGGACTCTGGGATGGACCGACAAGCCAATAGTCCTCTCTCCGCTGTTGGAGTGCTGATGATGTCACGCTGCCGTCGGTGAAGTCACGGTGACGACAACGATGAATGCTGATGGATGTAGTTATGCAGAAAACGTTTGGGTGAAATTTAAACAATAAAGACAAATTACCATTCCCCTTGTTGTTTTGTTTGTGTGTCATTTTCTCTTGTTTTCTCCAGATGTTGCCTGGCTGATGATACACGCTCCTTGTTATTGACTAATGAACTGGTGTGCATGTACGTACACTAGATTCCTATACCAGGACCACTAGAGGGAAGCAGCACGCCGAGGAGGCCTCCTGTGTGCAACGCCATCCACACACACACACCACTCGATCGTTCTCTGCCTTTTCAAGAGTTTCAGAGTGATCAAAAGCACCGGTCTGCTCATATTTGTGTTGTTGGTGCATGTGTGCAAACAAAAGGGAATACATTGAGGTAGTGGCGTATGAATAAAACATGTCAGAGAATCTTTTCTGTCACTGAGATGAGAGCTGGGCTACTATCAGTGACCTTGACTCTTCAAATGCAAGTGAGCTGTTAGTCAGTGGGAGGAGATGTGACCGCGGGGGCGGCAAGGGCCTTTTTTTTGGTAAATTACACACAGCCAGGAGTCAAAACACCTCCAGAACTGGTGATTGCAGACAAAATGGATGGAGATATGGGACCTTAGAAAATTTGGTTTCTTTTTACAGAAATATGGAAAGAAATGAAAAAGAAGAAAATTCACCAGAAGAAAAAAGGTTGTAACAAGTTTGTTCCTCTTGGTCGACTTGAAGAAAAGTTATTGAATCCATCACTGCTGTTCTCAAATAGTTTCAAACTTTGTTACTTCCTTATTGGGTATCACGGTTCAAAGGAATGTAGGTCAGCAGATTCAAGAACCGTGTGAAAATCATGCTTTTAGCCATTTCATCTGTGGTATCCAGTTATGGCTGTCATAATGGATGTAATCCTTTATGTAAATATATTGTCTACTATCTAATGTATTATGATTATATAACATCCATCAAACCAAGCCTTTGTTCAATAATTGTATTGCAATATTAGGGTTCTAAAACTGGAAAGTAGCAGTGGTTTTAATCCGTTGCACCCGAGGCAAAACGAACCAGAACAGGATTATCATGTACTAATCACGAACAAATATACAAATATATCTGCCCGCATACAACTATACAGGCAGAGGGCGGGGTTTATGCGTCTGCCCATCTGGAGAAGTTAAACACTTCCTGAAGGAGTCAATGGTTATGGACGGCCAGTGTTAGGGTTAGGGTTCGGAAAGCCCTCGTGGGGGTTCTTGTCCCGGCCGGAAACGAAGAATCAAGAGAATCAATTTATTCAAATTTAAAAACCAAAAAGCATTTAATAGCTAAACAACGTTATAAGGAATACAATTACAAAGTTAAATACAAAACGAACAGTAAAATATTTCGCGAAATAGAGAATTCTCTGAGCAAGTCTAAAGTGACTTATCAAAGCGGCTGCAGGAAAATTCTAACAGTCCTTTCCCCTGTTGTGGAATATTTCAATAAAAGCTCGGTAGAAGAGAATGATTTATCTGATAAAACAGAGTCTTGATGACTGATCAAAGTTGCAAAAAGTCCATTTATTGCTTGCAAGCAGGAGATCAAATACACAGGCACGTATTACGGTGCTCTGTGGAGATGGCGTCTCCGAGCAGTAAAAAGGCTGAGTTTTTTACACATGTGAAGGACATTCTCCGTGCCAGTTACGAGAAGCTGGTTGAGATAAGAACCCAGGTGAAGCTGAGGGTAGCACACACACACAAGATCCTCCTCAGTGGCCGGTGCAAATCATAATTAATTGACATAGAATAAAACGTGGATCTGGAACTTTCGTACCGAATAAGATATGAACCAAGGCCATGAACAGAAGTCCTTTGTTTTGAAGCTTCTATGAGATCGAGTCGACCGCCCTCCCTTCTCAGCGCACAGCTGCAAACTAACATTTTGTATCATGCTGCTCTTTGCACATCAGGGTCAAATACAGGACACTTGAGACACGGCTTTAGCACAAAACAATGTTATAATATATTTTACCATTACACCCCCCTTTGGTAATTTGAAAACTCTTGAGGTGTGTCTTCTTGGATGCATTTGAATGTCATTGGCTCCTTCAAACGTGTCTCTTCCTGGATTGTCCCCTTCATGTCGAGGTGTGAAGCTGCAGCTGTAACCTGAGACCTCTCTGTCCTATCTGTCCCTCACATGCCAATAATTTAATTCAATTCAATTCATTTTATTTTGTATAGCCCATAATCGCAAATTACAAATTTGCCTCAGAGGGCTTTACAGTCTGTACACATACAACATCCTCTGTCCCGAAACCCACCATCGGCACAGGAAAAACTCCCCAAAAAATGAAAAAACCCTTCCAAGAGGGAAAAAAGGGAAGAAACCTTAGGGAGAACTTAGGGAGAACAAGGGAATACATTCAATGTAGATAGATTTGGCTTCATGCCTCAATGAGTGGTTATAACAAAGCATGCATAGCTTAAGTCTTCATCTTATAACTAGTACACTCTAATTACAACACATCATTAATGATCACAGTTCATCACACAACATCATAAGATCTAATACAGTTCATGTGGTTCAATACTCAAGACATTTGCCTCAATCGGCTCTCTTGTGTTCAGTTGCTCATCTACTACTTGACAGGAGAAAAAACTCCCAAAAAACCCACTGTGGGGATAAAATTGGGAGATCCGGCAATTAGCATCCGTCCCCAGGTTTTAACATCACATTGTGACAGAATGTTAATGTGTACAGTGTTTTATGATTTACATGACTATACATGTTTGTTTGATTCATATTGCATTCCCTTTATGTAACATGATAATGTAACTAATATATAATAACACACAAACTACAATTATAAGACTAATGACTAGTTTATGCTTCTGCGTTTTCAGAGCGACGCAGACGCA
This sequence comes from Gasterosteus aculeatus, assembly GCF_964276395.1. Lineage (NCBI taxonomy): Eukaryota > Metazoa > Chordata > Actinopteri > Perciformes > Gasterosteidae > Gasterosteus > Gasterosteus aculeatus. The sequence continues at coordinate 12,349,337 of NC_135709.1, read as the reverse complement.
AGCCCCTCTTGCGTGTCCCTTGCGTGCCTTTTCACACCTCCTTGCGTCCCTGCGTGTGTCGAGACATTTTTCCGCAGCGCACCAGGCTGCGATTGGTCCGCTAACTACATCCTTTACGGAGTCTCACATTTCCGCTTTCATAGCCCGATACCGCCATTATTAAAACGAAGAATGTTTACGAGAGAACGGATCAGATTTAATGCGTAAATATGACCGCTTATACAAGCCGTCATTGGCGGGTTGTAGAAGCGGGTTGGATTCACGGAGGGAGATCGCCGCAAACGCCGGTTTACCTGTCGAGAGGTGCACAAAGTTGTGGAGGAAAATACGGGACAAATGTGTCCGCGATGAAAAGCAGCAGTGGCGATGCACGGGGCAATAAATATGATATTCTGTTTTACAAATCCTTCTAAATTTCTGAAATTGTGTTTGTTTTTCCTGGGGTCAAATTGACCCCGAACATAATCCATGTTACTATTCTTGATAACAGAATTTTTTTTTCATTCCAAATAATATAGATATAAAAAACATGTACTTAGACATAATATAAAGCCATAAAAACACCAAAAATATATCTCTTTCCAATTTTAGGTCAATCAGTGAGATTTTAATGGTGATCTGCATATTTCGCCATAGTCGCGAATATTCTGGATGTATCAGGGGAGGGGGGGGGGGGGGGGGGGGGTGTATTTTTATTTATTTAAAGGGCTATTTAGGTAGTCAACAAACAAACATAAAGTACCTGACACTCAAAATCAGAAAACAATATTAACTCTAATCATTTTCTGAAGGTTTAAGTTGTTGGGGTCAAATTGACCCCAAGGGTAAAAGATGTTAGTAAATTTGAAGGTAATAGGAGGGCTAAGGCAGTCCAGGGTGAGATAAGACACAGATGAAATCATACGTGCCCTGACTGACCTTTTAGATGTTGTTGATTGTCTGGGTCCATAAAGGGAGGGTCACGGGGTCACCCCTACATCATCTGGTACTTTTCCAACACTCCTCTTTGAGGGTGGGCTGTCCTGTCCTGAGGCAGCACAAACCTCCCTGAAGTGTATATAAGCTCCTGTTCTCCTTTTCAGCTTTGTCAGATCTTCCTGCTCCTTTTGGGGGAAGGAACATCTGTCCCTTTTCAGCTGAATTGTAGTCATTTGACTTCTGTCTGTGCTTACGACTTGTGCTGATAATTTCTGTATTCTTTATCTTTTTTCTATATTCTAGCTAGTAATAAATACTTAATCACAAAGCAAGCTCAAGATACTTTTGATTTCTCACATGGGCTAAATGCACAAATTTCCACCACAAACTTGGCGACGAGGATGGGATGGACGCGTGATCTGGACTCTGACGGACGGACAGGAGGCCATATAGTATAGGTGATTCCTCCCTGAGGGTGAGAAGCTGCCGTCCGACGAGACCTGGATTGCCGATCCATCCATTTCAAGAAAAAGAAACGACGAACACGCGGTGAGAGATCAAAATTATTTTAAGGCAGACAGAGTCATTGACAAAAGGGTTTTAGGCCTATCTCACAACGTGTGTGTTGTAGACAGACGTGTCTGGGTCACCTGTAGTATTCGTCACAAAGTTGCAACATCCTGTGTCTGAAGTTCACAGGCGCAACTTTGGATCAGTGCAGTAGACTGAGTGACCAGAGAAAGCAACGGTCAACTGACTTGCCTTAGTTATGCATGTGGTATTTCTCCGTTTGTGCGCACCTTTATAGGCGCGTACACTCCGGGTATCCAGATACAGATACCTAAATGGGTAGTGTTCAGAGTAAAGGGGAGACGGGTGATAACCATGAGACTAATATCCTGCCACTATTGTGTAAATTTATGTCAGAGCGTAATCCTGGCAGTTTGAATCAAATACAGAAATGGGTTGAATTGGGGTTTCCTTCAAAGGGGAGTTTGAGTAAGAATCAATTGGAGCAGTTGGAATTGCAACTGAGGGGGAAGGAGAAGAACGATGCAGCTCAGCATGCAGGCCTGTCGGGAAGAAAGCAGAAGAAGAATGTGGTATGTAAGGCAGATTGGGAAGCTTTCAAGATGTTGAAGTATGAGTCGGAGAGAAGGGAGAGACAGAGGTTGGTAGCATTTCATTCATTAAAGACCGAAGATCCTACAAACAGTTTTGAAATGTGTACCCCTTCTAACCCAAAAACACTTTATCCTTGTTTTTATGAGTTCCTGAGGAGATTGGTGGACACGGATCTGGACTCCCCCCCTCCCCTCACTGCTCCTCCAGCTCCAGCCTTCATGAGCCTGCAGTCTCCTCAGCAGGAAGCAGCACAAGCAAACTTTCCTCGGCTTGACAACAGCCCACCAGGAGGGAAGCCAGATTCAACCTCCAACACCAGCCAGACGACCTTTTCACCTACTGTGACCCGCTCGCAGGCTCAACAAAGACGGGCCTTGCTCAGAGGAAAAAAGAAAAAAAAAAAAAAAAGAGACGTTGTTCGATCCTGCAGCTTCTTTTCCAGTGGAGGGGGCGCAAGGGCCGATGCTGGTTCTCAGACCCTGGTCAGATGCCGATGTGACCAAGGCAATGAGCCACGTCTGCAGTCCCAAGGACAATATTGCTAAGTGGGAGACTGATTTTCAGCAATTTGTCAGAAAATACCATCCCAGCATGTCAGAGCTGCGGCGTCTGATGTGCAGACTTCTGACACATGACTATCACAAGGTTCAGAGTGTGTTCAACACCACAAGAATGGCTGCTCGCCTTAAAGATCCTGATTGTGAGCACGGCACAGATGTGGACATTAGAAGTGCTGTAGATGCTCTCATTGTGTTGGTAAAAGAAGAATTTCCTCTGAGACTGAACCTCCCCACGTCACCTCTATGACACAAGGGCCACAAGAAACATGCAGCTCCTTCCTGGCTCGCCTGACGACAGCTTTTGACACCCACAGTGGCCTCAAGCTACCTGATCCAATGGGGTCACAGCCCCTAATGCCATATGAAGTCCATCTGAAAGAACATTTTATAGGCAGAATGAGACCTGAGCTTATACGGATGGTGAAGAGATCATGTGTAACCTGGAAAACATGTGCTCTTGCAGACATCCTTCAGCACGCTGAACACGCTGAAGATGAGTTACACAGGAAAGACGAACAAAAGAAAAAGGACAAACTAAAAGGTTTTGAAAAGGCTCAGTATGCGATGTTTACGTGCTTGCAGTGCCAACAATTTGCCCAAGGCCAACGTGGAAGAGGAAGAGGTTATGGAAGAGCTCGTGGCAGAGACAGATCAGATCGGACTTACGGGAGCGTGTGTTACAATTGTGGACAACAAGGACATTGGCGAGCAGAGTGTCCTGAGCACATGAGGATGAGACACATCACACGTCTGACTGAGGGAGACAGAGGGAGGGGCGGACCCCAGAGACGGAGCACCCATCACGGAGGAGAAAGTAACGCACCCTACACATACTCATAAACGAAACAAAATAGTTGTGTACACACACACACACACACACACACACACACACACACACACACACACACACATCTTAGATTGCATGTCGAGTTATATTCAGAAATTCCCATAATTAACGTTGACGATTTCTTGCCATCCGGTAACACTTGTAGTTGACTCAAGAGCATTTGGCAATGTGTTTGAGCTCAACATCAGATGGCACACACAAAAAAAAAAAAAAGACTAAATTGCAATTATTTTAGATGTTTAACTACAGTCCAAAATCCCTCCTGTATGTATAAGGATGAAAACTATTAGCATACCTTGATGCATTAATTACTCATGACCATGTAAAAATTGCGCATACACACACGGTAGAAGATTACATGCATGAACAGTCATTACATTGCACATCCCATGTAAGCACAGGGCGAGATAGAAGGTATGTGGACGTATGGCATGACCAAAAGTTGGAGAAAGAGAGATTATGGTTGAAGCATGTGTATTGGTCAGAGGAGGCTGCTGCAGTGTCTGTATCTCTCTCTCCTTCCTAAAGAAAAAAAAAAAAAAAAGAAGGTGTTCCTTCGTCTCGGCCTAAAGTTCAGACCGGGTGCAGAGGATCCTCATGAAGAGTATAGCGCTAGTGCCTGTTGCCTACTTCTCCTCAAAACTTGACCCTGTTGTTTCGGGTCTTCCTCTCTGTTTGCGAGCAGTGGCAGCAGCCGAGAGAGACATTTTAGCATCATGACATTGTGGGCTTCTGTGATGTCCCACTCATGGTCCCACTTACTGTCTCTCATATCTTATATGCCCAGAAGATTTCTCACCTCTCTGCTCAGAGATGGTTCAGGTATCCTACAACTTAACGTAATTGTCAAACGATGCAACGTCCTTAACCCAGCTACTCTTCTTCCAACTGCAGATGACAGAGAGCTTCATGACTGTGTCGAAGTCTTGCAGCAGACATGCATACCAAGGCCTGATCTGTTGGACACACCTCTTCCCAATGCAGATCTTGAGCTGTTTGTAGACGGCTCCGCTTCTCGCTCACCAGACACGGATTTTCAGTGGTTACATCACACAGCACACTTGTTGGTGGCAGGCTTCCTTCACACTTCTCAGCACAGGCGGTAGAGTTGATTGCACTTGCCGAGGCATGTAAGGCAGCTGAAGGTGAAACAGTTCACTGATTCACGTTATTCTTTTGGTGCGGAGCTCTTTAGAGACACAGGGGGTTTCTCACGTCATCTGGCAAGCCTATTGCACATCATACCCTTGTGTCGGCTTTTCTGGATGCCATTTTACTACCCAGAGCCATTGCAGTCATTAAATGTGAAGCTCACACCTCTTCTCTTGACCCTGTAGATCTGTAGGAAACAGGGGCGCGGATGCGGCTGCGAAGAAGGCAGCCTCACAGGGCTTCCTTTTCCCCCTGGCTCAAATGCTTTCCACACCGACCGATCCTAGTCCTTATGCCGATCTTTCAACACTTCAGCCTCTTGCCGGTGCACAGGAGCGTTCCCTGTGGAAACGATCTGGTGCCATTCTTGAGGGCGGAATCTACACAGGGCCGGAAAGTAGGCCCTGTTTGCCACGTACGCTCTCTTCCACAGTTATGCTAAGTTGTCTCACGGAAAGATCACGTGGGCAAAGGGGGGATGTGCACTGCTATAAATGAGCATGCTGAGATATTGTGCTAACCTCTCCCCTTCACTCTCAGCACTGCACGGAGAGGTGTAAGCGGCGCTTCCATCCACAGCTACAGCAATGCAGCACCACCTGAAACCAGGAGACTGGGTCCTCATTAAGGATCACTGGAGAAAGCACTGGAAGCAGAGACGCTACACGGGGCCCTTCCAAGTACTCCTGACCACGGAGACGGCAGTTAAGGTGGAAGGGAAAGCGACATGGGTCCACGCCAGCCACTGCAAACGCATCCCGGATCCAGGAGGCGAAGGAGCACCTCCATCTGGTTCCGGTTAAGGGGTTGTAGGATGGAGAGCCCTCCCCCACTGCAGGGTTCCAGGACACCATCGGGCCCGGTAGAGACGGCAGAGACAGCAAGGACGGCAGCCACCAGGAGAACAGCGATAAAAGACAGATCTCCAGCGCCAAAGAACACTTAGGAAGCATGGTTGGAGCCTGAGTATGAACATGTGCATATCACTGACGCTGGCAACACACGGCGGCAACAGCGCAAAGCACAGTTGCCTATGAGGGTGAAGAGGGGGAAGTTGTACGTTTTGCAGTTAAGCGGTTCAATCATGAAAATAGACCTATAGATATTAATTAATTAATTATAGGTATTAATTTAATATGATTAAAGTGATGTTGGTTCGATTACGGTCCATCCCTTAACCAACGTTATCACTTTCTAGGTGGTTCCTCTCTAGGTACTGTAGGATATTAGAAACAAATTGACGATCCGGTTCATAAAATTAATAAAAATGCATATAGTGTACACCAGAATACAGCCATGATTCTGAAACTGTGTAATCAATAAAGTAATGACAATATTGTAAAACCACTGTAATTCTGCAACTGTAATAGAATAATACCAATGTACAGTTATGATTGTATTTGATGTAATGTAATCAACTGGAATGCATGCATGTAATACTTGAACAACAACTGATATTGACTAAGGATCATCCGAAATCCGAGTTACATTGAACTCACCAGAAGACCACTCCCAGAGGTGTGGACACTGACTTTCACACCTTTAAGCATTGTTATAAATACCTGTAGGAAGCATTGTCCTCGAGTTCACTGGTGGAGACGACAGACGGGCACTAGAGATGGTCAAAGGACTGACCTGGGGCCTGTTGGTCGCTGAGACCAGCGGCTCCTCAGCTGAGATGTTCTTTTTACCACAACGCCATCTCTTTTATTAAATACATTTGATTTTAACCTTTCGATCAGCGATGACCTCTGTCCGTCCGGCGTTTCTTCATTTTTGAACACAACAGTACGAGTGACTGTAGTAAATCACATCAAACACATGGTACTACAAAATAGGATGGCTCTGGACCTCGTTGTGGCTGCACAAGGCTTGGTATGCAAAGCGATTCATACTGAATGTTGCGCTTACATCTCCGATGCAACATCATCAGTTTATGATGTGGTGGCAGACACATTAAGGGGCATTAAGGAATTGCACGACCACGACTGGAATCTGTTTGGGGAAATACAGGCATTTGTTGGATCATAGGGACCTTCTCTCTTCAAGGAGCTGCTATGGGATTTAGGGGGCATCAATCTGTCTGTAATTGTTATAACCCTAATTGTAACGGTTTTAAAGCTCTTCGTAAGGAAGGTTGTTAGTACTCATGTATCAGTTGAACACACAAGTACTACTATACGGTGTCCGGTTCAGGAATGGACTCCACCCTATCCGTATAGCTCTGACAGTGATGATGAGTGTGAGGATTGTGTGTAACTAGACAGCATGTATGGTGTTAATGTTTAGCAAGAGTTCTCAATGTACCTAGAAGTTAATGATGTGATGTTCTGAATCTTCGTGAATTTACACCACCGATGTATGTTCTAAGAGTTTTTTTTTGTTGTTTAATTTTCTTTCTTAATTTTGATTTAGTTGTTGTTTAGAGTTTCTTAAGTTGATTCCGGATTGTCAAAAATGACAAAAAGAGAGGGATGTTGGGGTAAAATTGTTGTTGAATGTGACCTTTGATGTGAGCCGGTGACTTAAGGCAGTCCAGGGTGAGATAACACACTGACCTTTTAGATGTTGTTGATTGTCTGGGTCCATAAAGGGAGGGTCACGGGGTCACCCCTACATCATACTTTTCCAACACTCCTCTTTGAGGGTGGGCTGTCCTGTCCTGAGGCAGCACAAACCTCCCTGAAGTGTATATAAGCTCCTGTTCTCCTTTTCAGCTTTGTCAGATCTTCCTGCTCCTTTTGGGGGAAGGAACATCTGTCCCTTTTCAGCTGAATTGTAGTCATTTGACTTCTGTCTGTGCTTACGACTTGTGCTGATGATTTCTGTATTCTTTATCTTTTTTCTATATTCTAGCTAGTAATAAATACTTAATCACAAAGCAAGCTCAAGATACTTTTGATTTCTCACATGGGCTAAATCCACAAATTTCCACCACATGCTACAGCTGTGATACCAGTTGTATTTCAGCCTTGAGGCTTGAGATCTGCTTTGTGTCGCTGTGCACAAACCCCCTGAGTTGCAAATTAGAGCAGAAAATTGCTTGACATCATTAGAATTTATTCTCTTTGTGGCGTCTTTTGATGAACACCCAGAGCTATATGACATTACCAACCGTAGTTAGTATCACGGCCATAAGAAATGCTGGCTGGTCTCCAGCTGGGTTTACTCGCTCAAGAGCCTTTCAGCAGTTTCTGAAGAAAAAGGACTTAGTGGGCTGCTGTGGCTTTTATAATTACTGCAATAATTATTTGAATCGTTCAGGGACTGCAGGGAGGTGTTCATACTTTTCATATAAACATAGAGCTGGGCACTAGTGACCGCAGGCTGAGGAATTTGGAAAAATGGTTCAATCAAGCCCCCGCTGCGCAATCCTGCATAATTTATAATGTTCTCGGGGCTGGTAATTTAAGCAATATGCAGGGCTTTGTATGGAGGAAACAGTAAATGCACAGTACGTGGCTCAAGACACAGATACAAATGTTCATCAATTGATTCAATGATTGGCCGCAATACATCCCGTACATACAGATTATTACTTCCTAACGAGACACAACAAATTGTATTGGAGATGTAGCTTTTACGGATACCCACTTACTGCATTCCATAAATTAGAGATTAAGCAGCTGACAAACACATTGGATGTGTGAATCTATGTGACAGCGATGCTGTTCAGATTAAGCAGTTTTGCTGTTTCTTAAAGCCACACTAATCCATTTTTTAAAAAATGAAAGAGTAATCATGTGACAATGCAAAAGCTAGCAATAGCTTGATTATTTGGTTTCCTAGCATTTATCTTTACATTAACTTTCAAGTTATTAGGGACATAGGACTCTAACCTACTTTCCCAGTATCTAACATTGAAAAACACACTTAGCCACAAGCTAGTGTTGTTGAACATTTTGCATCAAGCAAGCTATCATTTCCAGACATACAACTCAAGCGCTGGTAACAAACCAAAATAAGAGCGTCTAATACCACTTGGTGAAACACTAAGCTTTAAAACTAAGACATCCCTCTAGCGTCCGTTTTCGATGTCCTACGCCACATATGTCAAAATCCGGCAACAGTGCGGCGGCCCGCCGGATGACTTTGCTATTGTGAGAATTACAGAACGGTCCTCATGCATAAGCGGTCGCTTCAGCTTCTTTTATATCGATTCGTTCCCTCTCCCCCGTCGCCCGCTTCGTTGTCCACCATATCGTCCGCCATTCAGATCATCAGCTCCACCCCTTCATATGATTTTAATGGTGTGGCCCACGTTCGATCAAAGTGGGCAGTATGTGGCCCGGACCTGAAATTAGTTTGACACCCCTGTCATACGCCTTCATGTGAAGTTTTAGGTTTAGACAATTAAAACCACTTAGGAAAAAATCATGGCTGGCGTTGACTTGACCGATCTCTGACTCACATGACCAGCGACAAGCGGCAGTGAAGTGACTTTTTTTTATGTGGATGGGTAGTTCTGCCTTTGGTCAACACATGAATGCAGCTTCTGCTCCTACTGAATTTGACATATTGCTACTGCTGAAAAAGAAATCTGGATTTTGTTTTGAAAAACAAAAACGTTAATGCAGAAAACCCTTTTTGGAGCAGCTGTTGTCACGAATGGGGGACAGAGGAGACAACCGTGAGGTAAGTAGAATAGTTTATTGACAAGATTGCAGAACCAGACGGAGATATGATGAATAGGCAGGCAGATGATCAGGATGGAACTTTAACTGGAGGGTAGTCCAAGTTCCAGGTTACGGACTGGAGGAGATTCCCTTGGAGCAGCTGCTAGGGATTCAGGTACTAGAGTGAGAGTCTGTGGTGTCCTGCAGAGACGAGACCAGACACTGAGTGTGTGAAGAGGAGTCAAATATAAAGGGAGGTGAACTGATGAGGTGCAGGTGATGGTGATTAGAACTCAGGGGACTGTGAACGAGAAGTGAGTGAAGCTGGTGGGATCCTGACAGCCTTTCCTGACTGTACAAAGTATACATCTTATTGCGTATTAACTCTATATGGTAAGACAAACAGTTAACAGGTGTTCTGGTCGGGAAATGCAAATATTGTTAGAAACGAGATTTCATCTAAATAGTTATAGTTAATAGTTTTAGCGTGTATGTTGAATAGTGTTGGTGTGTCTCTAACCCCCCTTGGCTGGTAAATCTTCTAGTTGACCCGCAGACATTACATTCCTCAGCCAGGACATAAACTGATTCCCCATCCTGTCAGACTCGTGTCTGCCTGCTTGGCAGATCCTGCTTACCCCTTACCTAACTCTTAAATCAAGACAAGACAGCAAACCCCCAACTAAGCCCATGAAAATAACTTTTGATTATCAATTCCCCCTTTTTACATAATTCATTATGTAAACCAAAAAAAATCAAAAGAAACCACCAATCTAAACGCTAAATATTTATATCAGTGAATACGGGTGAATGCAGCAGTCATGGAAATCCCTAAACAGTACAAAAAATCTACACCACATCTAAACCGAGTATAATAGACACAGAATACATCCTAGCCTAGAAATATCACACCATCTACGTGTATGCATCCACTATATATGATGTGTGCAACAGTTAGCAGATCACGCGGACAGGAATGTTGAACCTAAAAGGATTTCTTCTTCGGGTCCCTCGAAGTCGGTTCTTACCATACCTATCTCCTCTCCAATCTCCTCCGGCCCTAACAATTGGATCCTTTCATGTAACAAAGCCATCTGGTATGGCAAGGGGTATTTTAGCATCTATTGCAGAGGTGATGCGTCGGAGACATAGTTGTCTGATAAAGGGGATGCAGCAGCATCCACAAAGGGCAAAAACCACTATTGCGATTACTAAGGTCAGAAAAACTGACAGGAAGAAGCCCTTCCATTGTCCAAAGTATTTACCAAACCAATTACCGACGGTGCCGTCTATACCAGAGTGTTCAGCTAATTCAATAGACATGGCTCTTAGTCTGTGTAATGGTCTAGTAAAGGATCCATCTGGGGCGGTGTTATTGGGGATAAAAGTGCAGCACGCTTGGCCAAACATCGCACACACTCCTCCTTTCTCAGCTAATAACATATCCAAAGCCATCCGGTTCTGGTAAGTCATCAATGAGGTGGCCGATAGTTGGCTGTGCACCCCTTCCAGAGCATCTCTCGTCATATTGGTGAGCCGCTGGATATTGAAATGTACATAATTTAGTCGATCCACATTTTTGTTCACAGTTATAAAAAGGAACAATGATTCCCATCCGGCCGCTATCTGATCCGTTAACTTGTATTGATCAGGTACCCCTCTCGGCACACTATCACACAGTGCGTGGTTACTTCTGCAACTTTGTATGGACCTTCCTAGCGGGGATCAGTCCAACTGAATCTGGCTACTTTACGTAGTACCCAGTCATCCACCTCCACTGGTGCACACTCTCCTTCTCCAGAAAGGATCTCTGTCACCTGTTGAGAGACACTCATCACAGTATTATTACACATTCTCATATAGTCAGATGTTTCCACATGTTGGTACTGCAATGGGCTGACAGTGGTAGGCAAAGTGGTTGTTAACGGACAAGGCATCTTTCTTCCCGTTCATACCTCATGGGGGCTTATCCCTAACTTAGAGTTAGGACATGATCTTATCCCATACAGCACTATCGGCAAGGCTGCCACCCACGTCAGCTTCGTTTCAGCACAGACTTTAGCCAAACCTTCCTCTATGGTTCTGTTAGCTCTCTCAACTAGCCCTTGAGACTGAGGATGATAAACTGCCCCAAATTTATGCTTGATCCCAAACGTTTTCTCTATTTCTTGTAGTTCAGCGTTCGAGAAGTGTGAACCATTATCCGATCGTATGACTTCTGGAATACCAAATCTGGGTATTAGTTCTCTGGTCAGCCATTTTACTACGTCTGCTGCTCTTTCTGATTTTGTGGGGATCACCTCCACCCACCTAGAAAAAGGATCAACGCATACCAACAAATACCTCTTGCCCTCAACTTGGAAACTTCCAAGTCCAGCCTTCAGTGTTAATGTCCACTTTTATTGCTCTTCAGCCCAAAAGCAAAGCAGAGGGTGGGAGACATGTCTGTTACTTGCAGATAAAACTCAGCTCATGCTCAGTTTGATCCAATCCATTCATTCATTACTGATAGATCACCAACCTCTTATGGTTAGCGTATCCAAATGTAAGGGTATACTACTTGTTGAACATTACAGGATGACCGTCTGTAACAAGTTTCCATATTTCGTGTACTGGTGCTATAAATGTTCCTTTGATCAGACATTTGCTTCCATCATCAAGATACTGTATCAAGTGTATCGTGCACTATACACTCAATAGCAGCACTTAACAATTTACCGCCCATCTCTGAATTTAGGAGAAAACTCGAAAAAATACAAACATTAATCTAAAAAATGGACAATATAAACAACAACTCTCCTAATTCCTTATCACCTTCATTCCTCATTTCAATCTTACACAACCTTATCTCTTAATTTTCAATGACTGATTGTCTTGCCGTGGAAAGTGTGAACGCGTTTGACTGTAAGAACGCAACTATTCCATGCGATATGTGTGCACAACATTCTGGTGTTCCATTGTTATATGGGCCGTTTCAATCAACGCTCTTCCAATAGCAGCTACGTTTCTGACACACGAGGGATGCCCTATTTCCACGTCATCCAGCTTACCACTATAGCACATCAAAACCTTACGATCTGTGTTACCCTCCTCCTTTTGAAACAGAACGGAATTCACAAATCCGTTCTTCTCACAACATCCAGATGGATGGGTCTCGAGTAGTCAGGGCGGTGAAACGTGGCTGCGCTGGCCATAGCCTGCTTGGTGGCAATAAATGCAGCCTCCGCCTCCCGGATCCACACCAAAGGCTTTGAGTAGTTTTTATAGCCTGCACCCAATATTAGCGCCCTCAAGGGAGCCACCTGCACCGAGAAATCAGGTATAATATTCTAGCTCCATGTTACAAATCCTAAGAATTTCATCATTTCTCTAACCGTCGTGGGCCGAGGACGTTGCAAAATGGACGACTTCTGTGTGTCAGTCATAGCTTGCCCTGATGGTGACACAATTCTCCCCAGAAAATTCACCTTCTGTCTCCCAATCTGCAATTTCAATTTAGACACTTTGAAGCCATTTTCCTGTAACCACTGCAGAACCGTTCTGGTAGCGGACATAATCGTTCCTGAACTTGTCCCTGCTAGCAGGATGTCATCCACATATTGTAGTAAAACAACTCCTTCTGGTAGTTCCAACTCGGCCAAAATGGTCTCCAGAACATGGTTAAAAATCGATGGTGAGTCCACATAACCCTGTGGTAACCGCGTATATGTATATTGGCGCCCCTTATACGTAAACGCAAACATTTGTCTCGAGCGCACAGCTAGAGGGACACAGAAAAAAGCATTCGCCAGGTCAATGCAGGTGAACCATCTTTTATCAGGGCCTATTGCATTTAACATTGTATAAGGATTTGGGGTGCCATAGTGAGTTGGTACTACAACTTTGTTGACGAGCCTCAAATCATGCACCATTCTATAGTCAGGCTTTCCGGGTTTAGGGACCGGGTTAATCGGGGTATTCCAGGGGGACCCCGTCCTCTCCAATACACCTGCCTGCAGCAACACTTCAATTGTTTTTTCTATCCCTGCGATTTGTTCCTCCCTTAAGGGGTACCGAGGACGGTAAATTGGGACCGTTCCGGTTTTTAATTCAATTACCACTGGGGCCATTGGAATCAATCCCACATCAGCTCCCCCTTTTGTCCAAAATGTATCAGGAAAATCAACTAGCATGAGCTGTGTGTTCTCATGGTCAGTATTTTCCCTACCATGTGTGCAGCTTAGCATGTGTTTCTCTGGTATAAGTTTTACTTCTGAGGTATGTGCAATACGGTACATGTCATTAGCCTGAGAGTAATGTAAGTTAACATTTTGAGTGGGCACCCAGTCCGTGGCATCAACCCCCGCTTTAACCATCGGCCCCATGTTCTTGGCTTCTCCTCCGCTTTGGATGAGCAAGGTGATGTGAGGAGCAGAGGTCTCTTGTAGCGCATATAGAACTTGTAACTCAGAGGTTAGTTCCACCGCAGCTGCCACACCTTGTTTCCCCACATAGATCTCTCGGACCTTAACAGCAGGATGTCCATGGACCTCGCTTTCAAACTCAAGTCCACTCCACAGGGTGTCATAGTTCTCATCAGGAGACAGCGAATAGTTCATCGTGCAATGAGGAGGATCCGCAGGTGGTTCAGTCGGGTGTAATACCTTGAACCATGGGCCCCAACGGCGGACAGTCTCATGCAGAACAGTTCGATCATAGTCCTCCACTCTCCCCCACCAGACCTCTGCTTCGTCATTCAGCGTCTGTTGAACTTCAGCTTGCAGCAACTGGTGGCCATAAGAGTGGGGTGTGGCACATCGTTGCTGTGTCCCATCCGGGAATGTTACAGTGATACATCCCTTCGTCATTTGCATAATGATATTTTGGGAACACAAAATGTCTCTTCCGTTGATTGTCAGAGTCACCATGGGTTCTGGGAACAGGTTACCGTCAGCCGTCGGATCTGGGCACCCCTATGGCATTTGCTGATGACCTGGGGCCTGATGCCGCAGGCTATTACCCTGTTGTAGTGTATGTGGTGCTTGTGGTGGATAGATATCATAAGGGTATTGAGCTGGGTTAGACTGAGGCCTCTGACCCTGAGGTGGATGGGGGCATGCGTCGGACCAATGTCCAAGCTGCCCACAGCTGAAACAAGTATTCTGTCGTTGTCTAAACTGCCCTCCATTGTTTGGAACTCGGCCACGATTTCCCCCTTTCCACTGTCTTTTCGGTTGCCTGAAGCCACCGTACAGTGGGGCCCCCATCATGTGTTGTGGTTGCGGGGCATAAGGTTGGGGATAGTAAGCCTGTGGAGGAGTGTACGCGGCCTGTTGTGGCTGCTGGCAGGCTGGCGCACATGGGAAGGGAGGGGGGTCTGGATAAGGGTCATATTGAGGTGGCCCTTCCCCCTGAGATGGCGCTGTTGTTTGGGTCATCTGTTTGGCTTCACTCTTGCCCTGGTTCAACTTCTCTCTGCTTTCCTTCAGCTGTGCTTTCGCCAATTGTAACTGAATATTGTTTAATTCACCCTTTTCCTTATCATATTTTTCTTTGCTCCGGTCCACATAGTGTTTAATCTGTGAGGACAAAGAATCAAAATTCATGACAGACAACCCCACTATTCCTCTTAGTTGGTTCTTCATTGTCTCCGAGACAGATGACTCTATGGCGCCGCGAAAAAGAAGCTTGGTTCTGTGATCATCCATGACATCTTCCCCTAACTTGTTGTCCCATAATTCTCCGACTCTCCTTAAATAACTATTTCCACCCTCACTGTCGTGTGGGGGAACATAAGTGAGTTCTGTGGTAGCCACCTTCACAGGATATTGGAGTCTGAGCTTTGGCCAGAGCACTGACACCCAATTTGCCAGAGGCTCCCCGTCAGGGAGGTCAGAGGTCCCGGCTTCCCCCTCTAACTTCTGGAGGTCAGCTAGTGAGGCACACGCCACAAAAATTATTCTAAGATCCCCCAAACCGGGAACACTACCCGCACACTGAGCAAGGAACCCACGAATCCACGCTGCACCACCCTTCTCTATTTTAGGTAATGCGAGCTTCATCATGCTTAGGTCTGACAATGCAAGTGGCGCATATGTTGTTTTTTCACTTCCGTCTCTACAAATAGCCGTTAACAGTGGTAGTTGATGAGAGGCCGGAGCATCCCGTTTGACTTAGGTTTCAAATCATTACATTGATGCACATTCGCTCTGGCTGCATTCCCCTGATAATATCTGTTCCTATTACCTCTTAACCCCCTTGTCTCATGGCGATCCATCGGAGTAGATGACTGTGGTTTCTAACAAAGTCTCTTCTCCTGCAACTCTTCCTCCCCCTACATTAAATGAGGTCATAGGTCTGTGCTCGGGTTGCCGCTTCTTTACGACTGTCGAGTGACCCTGTGTTGTGTTTGGATTACTCCAATCGACAGGCTCCAACTGGGGCCTGTCCTCCAAATATTGTAGCGTCTCTGAGAGAAAAGCAGAAACCTTCTCCACCCCATCATTCTCTTCATGTGGATATGGAGTTACCTGTAACAACCCTTTTTGAACTACCAAAACCTGAGATTCTCCTGGATTAGTAGCTTTCCCTTGCCTCAGTGGCATCTGATGTGGTTCATTTAACAACCGATTAGCCTCCGCATATGGGCCTGTCGAGTAAGGAGGAGGCGCACTAGATTTACAACCGGTCTCATGCTCTTTCTCCTCTCCTGCTTTGGCTTGCGGCAACTGCATTGCCGTCTTACTCACGAATACCACATTTATTTCTCCCAGAAAAGTTCTACAGTCCACTAAGAACTCATCTGCCTTTTCTGCACTTTTCTTCTCTTTTCCACAAAATCTCCCTTTAACGGCAAGGAGCGCATGCGCTTGGTCTTTTCCTCTTATCGCCATCCTAAGATGGTCCTGCAGCTGCTCGCCTGTTGGTTGAGAATCTGTCTCCCTTCCAAACATTCCTCTTTCCTGCATCTGTGCAACCCACTTCACATATTTTTTTGTTACACATTTCCTATCTTTTTCTAGGGTTTTATCCATATGTCTCATACAAGTCTTAAACAGGGCGAAACCCAGAGTGCCTTCTTTACACCTCTCCCATATCGTTATGGTTTCCTCCATTTTCATCACAGGTTATTTATTTATTCACACGTGGTTTTTGAACACAAGAGAAAGGACTCAATGCCCAATACTGTGAACCCAATCAAGAACCTTCTACTGTATTAGAGGAATACAGCGCTCGATTGTTGAGGCTTATAACACCAGTTCACTCGTATTGTTTTATTTCTCTCGTATTTATACCACCATCATTTAACTATGATTTTCCCTTTTACCCTTTAATACATATCCCCACAGATGTGTAATCCGGTCAAACACTTTTCACTGTCGGATTCTCAGTCCTTTTTCAAGTCCTGATACGCACAGCTTCCAGGTTCGGTAAAACACCAGGAGTTACACCAACCACCCACACATTTCCCAGTATGAAAAACAACAAATCTTTCCCTGTGTCCTTATTTCTTCATCTAATATTCTAACCTGCCAGTCCAAGAATCACACGAGTAGGACTGCAGGACCAGAGGTATCTACGTACCACACGGATTGCAACTTGGATTTCTACAGACTAAGATTAACATAAATCCCTGCTCTATTCTAAACTGCCAGCCCACTGCATGCAAACGTGGGACCCCAGTCACCAGAGGTATCTACGTACCACACGGATTGTAACTTGGATTTCTACAGACTAAGAGTCGATCTCAGGGAACTCAAGTGAGCCCCGTCATTCCTTTTTAAACTCTTCATATATTTACCTAAGTCCCTAAACCTAAACCTAAACCCCTACACTGTTCTAAACTGCCAGTCCACTGCATGCAAACGTGGGACTGCAGTTACCAGAGGTATCTACGTACCACACGGATTGCAACTTGGATTTCTACAGACTAAGAGTCGACCTCAGGGAACTCAAGTGAGCCCCGTCATTCCTTTTTAAACTCTTCATGTATTTACCTAAGTCCCTAAACCTAAATCCCTACACTATTCTAAACTGCCAGTCCACTGCATGCAAACGTGGGACTGCAGTTACCAGAGGTATCTACGTACCACACGGATTGCAACTTGGATTTCTACCGACTAAGATTATATATATTTTTACCTAAATCCCTAAACCTATGGACACTTATTCACTTTCCCTAACGTTGAATTCAGTGTGAGTATGTGCTTATACTTTACATGTGATCAACAGGAAATTTTCAAATTTAGTTTTAAATTTAATGGTCTTATAACGATCTTATTCAGTCAATGGACAGAGACGAATTCTGCAGTTGACAACAAATCTTTTTAGAAGTATCCAATCACAGACATTTTATTCATTTAGAACAAAAGGTTGTCTGCTCACCTGATTCTGTTTGCGCGCCTGTTGTCAATGCTGAACCACGCCGCCGGTCCTTTCGGCTCGGTCCGGAAAACGGATGTCCCCGTCTTTCTTTGTCCAGGTCAGCAAATCACGTCGGGGTCACCAAATTGTAAGAATACGTGTTCAAGATTTGGAGCCTGGTCGGGGTTATCAAAAATTCAGCCGAATAACTTCTCTCGTTCTGGAAAATTTATTTGTCAGATCACAGGTCAAGTATCAGCGCTGCGTTTGCAAAGGCAGGAGCAGTTCAGGCAGCACACAGGCCGGAAGAACAACTCACTAACATCAGCAAGAACATCATGTTTTATAACCCTTGAAAGACAGAGAAGGAAATATTTCTATTGGCCCTAAACTGGCGTAGAGGAGGACCTTCCACCTCCCGCATCTAAGATCCGGTCACATCCAATGTCCAGACTCCTGACTTAACGTAAACATCGTAAACAGAGTGTGTATGTTGAATAGTGTTGGTGTGTCTCTAACCCCCCTTGGCTGGTAAATCTTCTAGTTGACCCGCAGACCTTACATTCCTCAGCCAGGACATAAACTGACTCCCCATCCTGTCAGACTCGTGTCTGCCAGCTTGGCAGATCCTGCTTACCCCTTACCTAACTCTTAAATCAAGACAAGACAGCAAACCCCCAACTAAGCCCATGAAAATAACTTTTGATTATCACTGTTTTTGACTCCAGTGGATGTATTACTTTATTAACCCCAAATAATCTCACAAAAACCTCCAGAGGGGTACCAAGCTGCATGTGGAGAACTTGCAGTTCCACAGTGGCATCCCAGGTAAGTTGACTTTTTGATATTTGCAGGCTTCGACAAGCAGGGAGATACATAGCCAGAGGCGTCGGGGGGAGGAGCCTATTACCGTGGCATCATACAAACATCTAAACTCTATTGGCTTGTCAGACAACCAAAGTGTGTGCGTTTGCACTTTGAAGGCCATGTGCTACGTCTGTGCGTATCAGTGTGCAGCGAGTCATGTTGGAGTGTGAGCATGTCAGTGCAAAACTCCTCTTTGCTGCGTTTGGATGAATGCGTTGGCGGTGTGCTCAGAGTCTGTTTTGACTGAGTTGCCTCAGTTTGCTTTAAAATCTATAAAGCAGGACAATGTGAAAAAGCAATGACTGAGAAAGCTGAACAAAGTTAAATTCTGAACACTAGCTGACTGTACTTTGCCACATGTTTTTATTTAATTGTCTTTATGGAGAACAGTTTCCTCTTCCATTAGCAATGGTCTTGTATAGATGCAAATTAATGTTGATTGATTAATTCAGATCTGATAAGTAGCTTGTAAGATAAGTTCGATCCAAGATGGCGCCGTTGATGGCCGCCTCGGTGCTTCGGTGCGCTTCGTTTTTTGTTGTTTTTGTTGTTAATTACGTTTGCTGCTGCGATTCCCGGAGCTCTTTCACCAGAGATGAGCTCTTGAACATCCGTGGAACTACTCCAGCGGAGTTACTTCCAACTTTCCTGCTTTCTTCCGTGGAATTACTGGACATTCTAGTCAAAGGTGCGCTCACCTTTCGTCACGCGGTGAGACGCTGTAGGAGAGGAAAACGGGCCGGCTCGCTGGTGAGACTCCGCAGGCGTGGTTCTCGCACTCCGCTGCCAGGCATCTTTCTCTCCAACGTGCGCTCACTGTGCAACAAACTGGATGAAATTCAGCTGCTGATGAGGAGAGACCGAGACTTCTCTACATCCTCCGTCTTGTGCTTCACGGAGACGTGGCTCTGCGGATCGATACCGGACTCCGCGCTCCAGCTGGCGGGCTTCCAGCTGCTCCGAGCGGACCGCGACACGGAGCTCTCCGGCAAGACGAAGGGTGGAGGAATCTGCTTCTACTTCAACAACAGCTGGTGCAACGACGTAACGGTGATCCTACAACACTGTTCTCCTGATCTGGAAACTTTTTTCATCCACTGCAAACCCTTTTATTCCCCCCGTGAGTTCGCTTCATTCATCCTGGTCGGTGTTTACATGCCGCCGGCGGGCAACGTGCACGTGGCTCAGCGGACACTCGCCGACCAGAAACGGCGTGTGGAGCGGACCAACCCGGACTCTTTAGTTATTGTCCTCGGGGACTTTAACAAAGGAAATCTCAGCCATGAACTTCCTAAATACAGACAGTTTATTAAATGCCCCACCAGAGAGGAGAACACGCTGGACCACTGTTACACCACAGTAAGAAGGGCTTATCACGCCGTCCCTCGTGCTGCACTGGGACACTCTGACCACGTCATGGTCCATCTGATTCCTGCATACAGGCAGAAACTAAAGCTCTGCAAACCTGTGGTGAGGGAATTCAAGAAGTGGACCAGTGAGGCGCTGGAGGATCTTCGGGCGTGCTTTGACTGCACAGACTGGGATGTCTTCAGGACTGCTACTGACAGTCTGGATGAGCTCACAGAGGCTGTAACTTCCTACATCGGCTTCTGTGAGGACAGCTGTATACCATCATGCACCAGGGTGAGTTACAACAACGACAAACCCTGGTTCACAGCGGAACTCAGAACACTACGCCTGCAGAAGGATCAGGCATTTAGGAGTGGGGACAAAGACTTGTACACAGAGGCAAAATACAAGTTTAGCAAGGCGGTGAGAGATGCTAAACGACTGTACTCTGAGAAACTCCAACAACAGTTCTCAGCAAGTGACTCTGCTTCGGTTTGGAGAGGCCTCAAACACCTCACCAACTACAAGCCAAAAACCCCCCACTCCATGAATGACCTCCGCCTGGCAGACGAGCTGAATGAGTTCTACTGCAGATTTGAAAGACAATGTCCTGATCCCATCCCCCACAGCTCCACCAACCTGCTGCAGTCCCCCTCCCCTCCCTCCCCCAGCCCATCAGGTGCTCACGCCTCTTCATCTATATCACCTTCCCCTCCCCCACCAGCAACGACCCTCTCTATTCTGGAGAGAGACGTTAACCGGCTCTTTAGAAGACTAAATCCCCGTAAGGCAGCCGGTCCGGACTCCGTCTCCCCTCACTCCCTGAAGCATTGTACTGACCAGCTGTCTCCAGTGTTCACTGACATCTTCAACACCTCCCTGGAGACATGCCACGTACCAGCCTGCTTCAAGGCCTCCACCATCATCCCTGTCCCCGAGAAGCCCAATATAAGCCCAGGATCACAGGACTCAATGACTACAGGCCCGTCGCCCTGACCTCTGTAGTCATGAAGTCTTTTGAACGGCTTGTCCTGACCCACCTGAAGTCCCTCACCGACCCCCTCCTGGACCCCCTGCAGTTCGCCTACAGAGCCAACAGGTCTGTGGACGACGCTGTCAACATGGCCCTCCACTACATCCTCCAGCATCTGGACTCCCCAGGAACCTACGCCAGGATCCTGTTTGTGGACTTCAGCTCTGCTTTCAACACTATCATCCCGTCTCTGCTGCAGGACAAACTCTCCCAGCTGCACGTGGCCGACTCCACCTGCAAGTGGATCACAGACTTCCTGTCAGACAGGAAGCAGCACGTGAAGCTGGGGAAACATGTCTCAGCCTCTCGGACCATCAGCACCGGTTCCCCCCAAGGCTGCGTTCTTTCCCCTCTGCTCTTCTCCCTGTACACCAACAGCTGCACCTCCAGTCATCAGTCCGTCAAGCTCCTGAAGTTTGCAGATGACACCACCCTCATTGGACTAATCTCTGGTGGGGACGAGTCCGCCTACAGGTGGGAGTCTGACCATCTGGTGTCGTGGTGCAGCCAGAACAACCTGGAGCTTAACGCTCTAAAGACAGTGGAGATGGTTGTGGATTTCCGGCGGAACAGAGCCCCACCCTCCCCCCATCACGCTGTGTGACTCCCCCGTCACTATTGTGGATTCCTTCCGTTTCCTGGGCTCCATCATCACCCAGGACCTCAAGTGGGAGCTGAACATCAGCTCCATCACCATGAAGGCTCAGCAGAGGTTGTTCTTCCTGAGGCAGCTGAAGAAACTCAACCTGCCAAAGACGATGATGGTCCACTTCTACACGGCCATCATCGAGTCCATCCTCTGCTCCTCCATCCCCGTCTGGTACGCTGCAGCCACAGCCAAGGACAAGGGCAGGCTGCAGCGTGTCATCCGCTCTGCGGAGAGGGTGATTGGCTGCAATCTGCCGTCCCTGCAGGACTTGTTCGCTTCCAGGTCTCTGAAGCGAGCTAAAAAGATCGTGGCCGACCCCTCCCACCCCGGACAAAAACTGTTTGTGCCCCTTCCATCTGGCAGGAGGCTGAGGTCCATCAGGACTACGACCTCCCGCCACACGAACAGTTTCTTCCCGTCGGCAGTCGGGCTCATCAACAGAGCCCGGTCCCCCACTGACTGACTATAACACTCCACCGGTCACTCCCCCTCATACTGCACATGCCACTTTAACTGCAATTCATCACTTTGTCACTTTGTCTCTTGTCTGTTACTTGTTCGTTAGTGCACTTTATGCTTAATATTTTTCTTTTTAACTTTTTAATATTTAAATTCTTTTAACTTTATTCCCTTGTTTTATACTAACCCATAGCCTTAGCCTTATTCTACTAACCCATTGCATTAGCATTTCATTCCACTTTATTTTATTACTTGTGCACTGTTGTCTTGTCTGTCTACTGTCGCGCACTAACCGCCAAGACAAATTCCTTGTATGTTTGACATATTTTGTACTGCATCAGCATCTGCTGCCTATGCACAGATGCAAATGTTTAACCTTTGGTATAAATCTCACTCTTGAGAGTGATAGTGCCTCTCTAAGTGAAGCAGATTTGGAACTCCAACACCCTGGGAAGAGGTAGAGATTAGTACTATGGTATACAATACTTGGATAATGAAGATTTTGTTGCATAAAGGTTCTACATCTGAGTTGGTGTTTCATCATCATCATTTCCAGTTCAAAATTTAAAAAATATTTGCGACTTGTGGAACCTTATAATGGAGCTCATCCAAGGCACTTTGTTTCATTATGACTCTGGAGGAGGCTTTTCATGTGGTGAGGCGGTACTAGATCTACTTGTAGTTCTTGGACAAGCCTTTTGGGGGCTCTTCAGTGGGCGAAGGGGCCTATGGATGCTCCTCCAACTCCTCAACAACTTCAAGAGGATCCAGCATGGGGGCATCGGAGGAGGTTGAGGGGCTGAGGAAGAGCGGATATATTTGATACTGACTGTCAGGATCTCTTCAATGCCTCGTCTAATGGCCAATGTGGAGTCCCTCGCTTGCTTTAAAAGTGGATTTCAATTCATTTCCCTTTATTTTGTATAGCCCAACATCGCAAATTACAAATTTACCTCATTTCACAATACCTCATTTCACAATACAGTTCCTCATAAGACTCCATCGTGCTGGATCCGTCTACTTCACCGATGTCATTAATGAAAAGGAAAAGATAGTCACGGGGCAGATAAAGATAAAATATGGGCCTGTGCATGACAGCTATCAGTCCCCCGTTTATTTGTTCATTCAGAAAATCCTTCTCTGCATGTTGCACCTTAGGCAAGGTCTTGTGATAAAAGTCAAAATGACTGATTCATCTTGAATCAAGGAGGGAGTCAGGGTAGACATGGAATGGTTATTCAAAAAGATTCTTATTACTTTGCTTATCCTTGTGTGAGCAGCGTGATTTTCTCTGCTTCTGTCATTGCACAATACCTTCTCACAGACAGGAGTAGAGCCCTCCACTGGACGTCCACCTTCCTATCATCATCATCCAATCATTCCTAAGCACAGTAGTGAGATGGCCAGGACAGCCATCTCGACATGCATCGAGAACACCAGACTTTCATCTGTGCTGAAGCATTTATGGGAATGGCTGAGAAAAATTATGTTTTTTATGGTAGTTCAATAAAAATAGCTCATAACAACGTGATCAAGGATGGCAACTATTCATCCCTGAGCACAGTTCAGAGACCTCGCCTTGGCCTTTTACTGACAATCAACAATGCCCCAGCAACATGTTAAATTATATTCTGAAGTGTCAAAAAGTCAGAATCTATAGCAAGAACAAGACTTAGGTCCGAGGCAAACAGAAAATCATGTTTGCTATCATCCCAAAGACCATTGAACCCAGGTCAACTGCTGGTGTTCACAAAATCATGGATTTAAATCATGCAGACAGTATTATTGATTCGGAAGAAGAGTGGCAAGCTAACAGGATAACCAATGTGCAGTATTATTTACACAACAATCCTGCAGACCATGAATTCAGCTTATATGATCATAGCAGATCCAGTCTACCATCTAAGGCTGTGATCTCCAACCACCGGTCCGAGGACCATTTGGGCCGTCACTTTGCTATTGTGAGTATTACAGAAAGACGTCAATTGCATTTCTATAAAAGTAGCTGCTATTCCTAAAAAGTCCACTGGGGGTTGCACTCTGTGAGTGAGCGCATGCGTTAAATGGACTGTACTTGTACAGTGCTTTTCTAGTCTTCCGACCACTACAGGAGCAATGTTGGGTTAAGTGTCTTGCCCAAGGACACATTGACATGCAGGTTAGCCGGGCCTGGGATCGAACCAACAACCCTCTGATTGGAGGACGACCGTGCTCCCCACTCACCCACAGTCGCCTCAACAGGCCTCAACAACCTGGTCCTCCTGGTTAGACCAGGTTGGTCACCAACGCAGTGCCGGTGGATCACCTTCCATTGGAAAAATCAGGTCACCATGCATGCGCAATCGCTTCTGACAGACGAGAGGCTCGTTGTGTTATTTTATATTGATTCGTTTTGCGCTATGCAGCGCTGTTGTCCCGTTTGGTTACCGCTACTGCTCGTAATTATTATTATTCGGGCATACTGCCCGAGCGGGAGGGGGTTAGATCGCCATGAGTTGGGTTGAAAAGTTGAGTGAAAAGTAGCTTGCGAGCCCAGAAAGTGTGGGGATCCCTACGTTAGAGCTGTAAGCAGCAGCATCCATTTGAAAATGACTGTGTCCCCCACTGTCTATGGATTTCTTAAACAATTTATGTTATGTCACATGTTTGTCGACGTTCTTTAGATATCATATTTGATATTCATGACATCTCCCTGGGTGTCATGGAGTTTTTATACATTCATTCATTTCATGAGATTTTTGTTCAGTGCCCGGGACTTGGTGACGCTTGGGGAATATCTCAGAGGGACGAGCGCACATAATTAGGAGAAAATCCGGTCAATTTTCAAAATAAAACATTTTTCAGAAAAAAAAAAGCCACCGCGGCCTGGTGGTTGGGGACCACTCCACTAGAATACTGATGTCTGGCCTCCCGCATTTACCATTAGACTTTGGTCTCATAGTTCTCCTAGTTCTATCAAAACGGCTTACGCATCAACGATATTTACTTTCCTGCTGGCTGGATACTGAGTCATAACTCTGCCCAGCTCATCATCATAAAAATGAAGCAAAACATCAGCATTCGATTCAGGTTCAGGCTTGTAGACTCATCAGCATTCAAGGATAGTATTCTTCTTTTTTTAAACCTATCGGATAATTATTCCCTGAACGCAGGGGAAAGGCTGTGGGTGTTAACATGTCATGCTTGAGTATTGGAAATTTTGGTTCCTGAGAAACCTTATTTGTCCTGTGACAGCTCTTTGCACAAACCGGTCCATGGCGAAGGATATATTCCGTTTAAACACAGACTCCCAGTGTGGTGTATTTCAGTGCACACAAAGCAGACATGTGTGCAGGACCCACATCGTGGCGAAGGAGCACTTTTTATACCATAACTGGTGTTGGGAATAGCCTTACGCTGGGAATCATTTTGTTGGGGCAAGGTGTTAATAGCTAATGTGAAATTAAATCATTGACAATAGAATTATTAATAATCGCTAAGATCCATCCATAGTCAAACCGCTTATCGTACAGGGTACACCCTAGATTGGTCGCCAGCCAATCGCAGGGCTACACAGAGACAGACAACCATTCACACTCACATTCAGACATCTACGGGCAATTTAAAGTCCCCAGTTAACCTGATCCCCAGAGCATGTCTTTGGACTGTCGGAGGAAGCCGGAGAACCCGGAGAGAACCCACGCAGACACGGGGAGAACATGCAGACTCCACACAGAAAGGCCACTGGGCAGAGTCGAACCCAGGACCTTTTTGCTGTGAGGCAACAGTGCTAACAGTCCTGGACTACCACGCCACCATGCCGCCCCCTCATTCTAAATCACATATGATCTTGTCACGTCTTGTGTGATTTGCCCCCTAATCGCTAAGATAATTCACAAAATAAATAAATAACGGGTCACCACCCTAAAAAGGGACTATTAACCAAACTCTAAATCAAGTCTCATAATTGATATTCACTCATTAAGAGCAATCTAACTCCTGGCTAACCTTACTGTGTGTTGATAGGGTTTGCTGTGTTTCATCGAGTCTCGTTCGGTGTCGATTCTGTCCTTTGTTGCGGGTATTGATTGGGGATTATGAGGACTGTTGGGTTTATTGAAGGCACAAAAGCTGTGGGTGATCTTGTGACACGCTAGTTGTATCCAAGGGGGTAGAAGAAGTTTTGAAGGCACATTCCTTGTGGAGTAGTGGGGGGGGGGTCAAAAGTCAGCCTTGGTTTTATGTTATGGTAGGAGCCCAACACTGTAATGCTTTAGCTTTTTTGAGCGGACCATTCAAAAACCATATTTTGCAAATGTCTGGTAGTGTGAATCTGCTGTCTACACCAGAAACATTTATCCAAGCCCACCTCTATTTACTCCAACAACCCAACCTGATTGGAAACTTAGGCTACCAAAATCAAAAAAAAAACATGGAAGATACTGAGAATTTATGAAGTGCAAAATTTATAAAATGACTGTAGCCGGTTTAGGAAAGCCAAGAAAATCTTATTGTTTCTAAATTGGAAATCTAGACCATATCTTCTTGTCATTTCTTCATTCATCTTGTTATGTTGTATATCCCTGTGTTTTGCTCTGTAGCAAATAAATATTAATTAATTAATTAATTAACTGTTTTTGTTTTGGAAAGGGGACAGGTCTGCGTTTGAATCCTGATTCCTAGCTGATGAACCTGACACAAATGATGGAAAAATATATTCTTTAGGCTGGTAATTGGTCCAAGCATAACTTTCAGAGCCATAAACCAAACCCCATACGCCTTCAAACATTTCAATGCTCGTTCTTCTATTGGTCTTAAAAACAAATCAAACAACTTTATGTAGTGAGATCATATGCCATGTGTTATTATGAATTTTTTAACCTCATCCAGAGAATTCCAGCTATTGCATTTTCCTTCTTTTAAAATTCTCCATCAAGTTGGTCACTGACTGAGTTTGTAATAGTTTGCAAATGGTGTAGAAATTACAAGATGCCTGCTCACATATCAAAACTGATTTTAGCAGTTAAGAAGAAGGCTCATTTGTCTGGCACTGGAGGGGGCGTCCAGAGATGAGCATGTGTTGAGCATTAAAAAATAAACGTGCACGCTTACGCTAGAATGAAATTACACTTATACTATAAATGCATAGTAATAACAGGTGAAGGCCACTTAAAGGCCAGATTGCACGAACAACATGTATGTAGTTACAACACCAGCACACGAACATGTTGCAAAAAGATGCACGCACTATCTGGGTCAAATGCAGTTCAACAGGAACCACCTGTTCCCGTTTTAAGAATAACGTCCATGTCCATACCTATAACTACGGCAATCGTTCATATGCAAATCATCTTGCACACATCCTGATATGAAGAACTCATGAACAACGGAGGCGTGATGAACGTGAGCCAAGAGGGCGGGACCCCCCTGTGCTCCAATGAGGGCCTCGGAAACAGCCCCCTCCACCGGCTGTCTGACCAATCACAAATGCCCTTAAGGACTATAAAACTTTGTTGCGCACTCAGAGGGCTTTACAGTCTGTACACATGCAACATCCTCTGTCCCGAAACCCACCATTGGCACAGGAAAAACTCCCCAAAAAACCCTTCCAAGAGGGAAAAAAGGGAAGAAACCTTAGGGAGAACGTCAGAGGAGGATCCCACTCCCGGGATGGACAGACTACAATGGATGCCATGTGTACAGAATGAACAATGTATAATACATGCAATTCCTATGACAGAAATGATTCAAGTAATTGTGAGTAGTATGCCAGGCGCACAGCAGGACTACTGCAAGGGCAACCACCATCAGATAGAACCACCATCTACAGAAGCCTGTCGGGAGGGAGAGCACAGAGACTTTAGGAGAGGGTAATGTTGGTTTACGAGTACAGTAATATGATTAATATCTAAAATGCTAAGGCTAACCTCAGCCAGCCCTAACTGTAGGCAGAATCAAAGAGGAAAGTTTTAAGATTTACTTTAAAAGAGCTGACCGAATCTGCCCCCTGGACTGAAAATGGAACCTGGTTCCACAAAAGACGAGCTTGATAACCGAAGGCTCTGGCTCCCATCCTACCTTTTAAAACCCTAGGAACAACAAGTAACCCAGCATCTTTGGAGTGCAGCTACCCTGTAGGGCAATATGGTGTTACAAGCTCTTTAAGATAAGACGGTGCCTCACCAGCAAGTGCCTTGTAGGTGAGGAGAAGTACCTTAAATTCTATTCTTGATTTAACAGGGAGCCATTGCGGAGAAGTTAATACAGGAGTATTGGATGTCATAACACTTTCTTTAGCCAGATTTCGGGTGACTGTCGTAAGCCAAGGAAGCGAAGACAGGTTAAAATTTTGCTTAAGGAATACAAAGAGGCCTTGCCCTGTGTTAGATCGAAAGAGCGTTGAAGGTGGACTTCACCTGCAACAGGCTAGTGTTGGGGTTTTAAGTAGAAGTGAATGTCTAGTCATAGAATTTGTAGTACGTGGAATGATGTTTAGTGTTAGAATTATAGTTTGTGTGATGTTAGATATTAGGTATTACATTAACATGTTAGATGAAGTGAATGCAATTTCAATCAAACACAATTCATAGTCATTTAAATCATATAAACACTGTACACATTAACATTGTGATGTTAAAACCTGGGGACGGATGCCAATTGCCATCCTTTATGGATTTCTTCCAATTTTATCCCCAAAGAGGTTTTTTTGGGAGTTTTTTCTTCTGTCAGGTAATAAATGAACAACTTAATGCGAGGCAGCCGACTGAGGCAAATGTCTTGAGAATTGGACTACATGAACTGTTTTAGATCTTATGATGAAGTGTGATGAACGGTGATCATTAATGATGGGTTGTTGTAATGAAAGTGTACTAGTTATAAGATGAAGACTTAAACGATGTATGCTTTGGTAAATTCACTCATTGGGGCATAAAGCCAACTGTATCTACATTGAGTGCATTGGAATGTGAGGGACAGATAGTACAGTGAGGTTTCAGGTTACAGCTGCAGCTTCACACCTCGACGTGGAAGGGACAATGGAGGAGGTGACCCTTTGGAGAAGAGGCCAATGACATTCAAATGCACCAAGGAAGACACACCTCAAGAGTTTTCAAAGGACCATGGCGGGGGAAAGGACTGGTAGAATCTGACCTGCAGCCGCCTTGAAAAGTCACTTTAGACTTGCTCAGAGGATTCTCTATTTCGCGAAATATTCCACTGTTCGCTTAGTATTTCACTTTGTAATTGCATTCCTTATAACGTTGTTTAGTTATTAAATACTTTTTGATTTTTGAATTTAAACGAATTGACTCATTCGTGTCCTCGTTTCCGGCCGGGACGAGAACAAAGGAGTGAGGCCTCCCTCGAGAGCTTTCCGAAACCCTAACACTAGCGGGTGAGAAGATATCCTTTCTAGAGCAGCCCATGGCAATGGGGCAATTTGGTATTGGTAGCCTTCGGGTTTCCGTTTGTACGTATCACATTTTAGCTGTCCTTGGCTGCATCCAGGTAACACTGAAATGGTGGAATTTATTGACACAAATCCAAGCTTCTTAATTTCTTTTTCAAAAAATTATTTACATCGAAACATAAAACAATACATTTGCACACCCCAAGTCCATTCTCACGTCTCGCATTACTGATCAGATAGTAAAGAATAACAGAGAGGAAAGTCTTTTGCACATTTTACCCCAAGAGGCAAAATTCTCATCACACCAATGGGTGTCAGGATAATTCATACACCTTGTTTTGGACAGCTTTCTTTGGAACTAATGTACTTTCTAACAAAAGAAACAATCCTATTATTTATAAGACATTGTGGTCCATATTGTACTTAAGCAATAACGTACGAGAGGCTCTACTTTATTATCAATAATGTTACAGTTCAAGGGTGTTGTTAGGGGAAACATCACGTGTGTTAGCCTAGCACCAGTTGATGATTAGCCAGATCAACATTCATTTGTGAGTCGTCTGAAAACCTCTCTGGTCTCCCACCATTTCATTCATTCACATTACTCATGACGTCCACTTGAATTGTCCTCTTTAGCTAAAAGGTGACCTAAAGCGGTTGCGAAAGCTCGCATTGCCCGAAACCGAAATCATTTGCGGCGTTTTCGGTCTTTTTCCGGCGATCACCACCGAGCTAAAAACTGAAATCACAACTACTGCAGGTCACTGTCATTCTTCTTTTGGAGTCTCTCTTTTCTTGGCTGCCACAAGAGAGTAATTTCTATTCCTAAATATTGATGAATGAATAGCAGAAGCGGTACTTTTCTCATCCAGGCTAAAAGAACAGGTGCTTGAGCACCATTACGGGTCTATCTATGCACGTGCCTGGTTTTTGGATTATTTGTAAATTGGGCCGATTCTTTCTGAAATCCACATGTAGTCCCCTGGTGAATTTAGGACTTATATAGTCGTACTTTCAAAACTAGGTGCCTGCCTATTAAAAAAAGTAAATGTTTATTTTACATTAAATAAATAATAGGGGACACTTGATTTCTAAGTGGGGAGATGTTTATTTGTCGTGCATGGAGTAATATTTGTCATAGTGATGAATACTAATGTTAAGTTCATATTATTTAGTTAAATAATATCTCCAGAGGTTTTAGGCCTTTTATTACTTACTGTTTGATGTTAAAGTGTTATTGGTCAGTTGTGTATTCACGCTGTATAGCCAATGGTGATTGGTTTGTAAAACAACGGGGTAGACACGTGACTGGAAAGTGCTGGAAGTTTGGTGTTTTTTTGGGAAAACGAGGGGTCGTGAAGAGCACTGGACGCCGGCGTTTTTGGGGAAGAGGGAAAAGACGCTAGCAGGAGATAAGAAGGCGGAATAAACCCGTGCGGGAGGCTGGAAGGAGTGGACCACGGACTTAGTGTATTTGTGAGCCCGGAAACGGAGGAAAACCGAAGCCGAAACCCCGTCGGACGGAGCGGGAAAGAAGCAACGGAGGTCGCCATCGAGGGAGCCGAGCTTGCTAGCCACGGTGGGCGAGGCCGGGCGGAAGTGTCGGTGAATCGCATCGCGGACCCGAGTTTCCACTCACTCAATGTTATGAAAGTGATTTCAGCGGACTCAATTTTTTGCCAGACCAAACAGGCCAGCAACGTGTTTTTTTCCCACGTACATATCGTTGCCATAAGTAACTGGAACATGTGTGGCTGTGTGTGTGATTGGGCCCAACACCGTATTGGCTAATACTTGTTTCAAGACACTTGGAGGGGGGAGTTTTTGTTGTTATTGTTGAGAACTCTGGTATTCTCCGAGTTGAGAACGGGAACATTTCGACCATTTATTTTGATGTAACGTCATTGATACTATTGGGGTGTATCACTGAATTTACAGTTTATTATTTACGTTTTGGGGAAGTTTTGGTTATTTATTTTTGTCTATTTGGTAATATTGTGTTTTGGGGGAAAGTAATTATTGTATTTAAATAAACAACGGCATTACCCTATTTATTTTTCTTTTGTTAAAAGAACAACCATGTCTGGGTCTCATTATTTTTTAAATAGCTTCTTGTTAAAAGATTTTACAATACATCGAACCCAAGCACCCCCCATTCTCACGTGAGTGACTCACAGAGTGGTGTTACGGGTGCTACACACAGTTATACTAAATCAGCTCACACCTCTAAGAAATTAGGTGAGTCAGCCCAAACAAAAGCCAAACAATTCAATCATCTGTCATTAGGCCCGAGATTTGGCCCTATGTGTAGCCACGGTTTGCAAGGGTGAGTAAACCTACTCTCTTCCAGTCTTTGCACAAGGTGGTGTACCTTTTAATCGATTTGTTGGCTGAACCTTTTTTATTTAACTTGAAATTTGGTCCTGCTTCCAGACACTACTGCCTGATGGCTATTTCTGTCACGGTGTGGTTTATTTCCTGTCTTATTTTGTAGTTTTCTGCTTCTTGTCTCCCTGGGTAACTTCACTTCCTGCCTTATCCTGTCATCCCCTGTGATTGTCTGATTGTTTCCACCTGCGTCCAATCACCTGCAGCTCCCTAGTGTATTTAAGCCGCGTGTGTCTCTTGTCATTGTTGATTGTTGGATGTTTGTGGTTCCTGCCTGTATTTGGCTCATTGGAGTTTCTGACTATTAAAGTATTTTTGGTTTAAAGTCTGCGTTTGAGTCCGGCCTTCCCCGCGTCCCTGACAATTTCCTGTATTTGAAGGTTTAAAGTACTTGAGTGCAGCCTGAGAAATAGTATGTATTGGTTAATCGTTAGGGATTCAGTTAATTTATTTAATAATTAGTCGTATCAGAGCTTGTTTCAAGAAACTCACAGAATGATCTAAAGGCATTAATGCATCTGCACAGTAATGTTTATGTGCTTATATGAACGTGTCCCAATCTTAAAATAGTTAGCTTTTTTAAAAGGTTGCGAGGGAAGCCCATGATACGTTCAATGCATATTAGAAAGCACAAAGACTCAAGGGACAAAGCATAGCCAGTGCGTTTATGATTACTTGTCGTAGTCGGGCAAATGGGTAGTAGCGTTAGTAGTAATGCAGCACCGCACCACCGTCTGTCAGAAGGAGGGAAGCATCACATCACATCACATCGTTCCATACATTCTTGGTCATTACCTTACTCGGACGACTAGCGCCCAGCGCCATTCTCAAGATGATCGATGTGGGACAGACTGAAGTTGTCACAGGTGTCTTCTTGAGATAGGACACTCAAGGAATGGCTTCTTTAAATAAGGCTACAGCGGTATCCGATAAGAATTGACGGTAGAAACCTTTGGCAGGAAGAGTAGATTCCGGTAGTAGAGATTCAAAGATTAGGGTGTGGTTAAAACAATGAGTTGGTTTATTTACACTCTGACAGAAAGCAATTGAATCTAACAATGAATGAAATGCAGTACCAAGGCTGTTATTGACATCCACATGAATGTTGAAATCACCCACAAAAAATACCTTGTCCATTTTAAGGACCCAACCCGTTAAGAACTGTGAAAATTCAGATAGAAAGATAGATAGAAATTCTGAATAAGGACCTGGGACCCTGTACACTATTACAAAGAGAACCGGCTGGATTATTTTCCAGGGTAGTTGCGAAAGACTGAAAACCAGGCTTTCAAATGAGTTATAATCCAGCTAAGATTTAAGGTTTATTAAAAGGCAGGCATCATAAATAGCCGCCAAATGCACCCCCGCGTGCGTGCCTCGAGTATCAACATGACTTGGAGGAGTCGCTTCATTTAAACTGAAATATTTCCCATTCAAGAGCCATGTTTCAGTAAGACCAAATATATCAACATGGTGATCTGATATCATTTACTAAAACAGCTTTAGATGACAGATATCTAATTTGCAAAAGTACCCCTTTAATTATCCTATTTTGTTGCACGGTTGCATTATTAGGTTTAACTTTGATTAAGTTATTTAGAATGACTCCTTGGTTGTTTACCTTTGATTATTAATAGCCTTAACTCAAAAATAGCTGCTACTCCACCGCCTTGGCTTGTGCCTAGAGGGATATGAGTATTAACCTGACTTGGAGGAGTTAAATTATTTAACCAAATGTATTCTTCATTACACTGAGTTTTTAGTAAGACAAAATTAGTCAGTTAAAATGGCCTATTTAAGTTTTCAACCCCATCTTGAGCTCAATCAGAAGAAACTTTAGACAAGCTATTTAACATTAATTTGTTGAACATGAAAGAATATGAGTTCAGCAAGGTCTTTGGCGATTGGGTTCCGTCCTTCCGTTGAAATCAGGTAAAGCATACTTCCCCTTAAATTCCAGACACCGTTGGTGTTGGTGATGAAGGAAACTACACAAACGACTGGACACTGGAGGTGTCTGGGAGGTCGGAGGGTTGCACCTGATCTAAGCTGCAAAAACAATAGGCAGCAGAAGAGAGAACAGTTTTTAAAAAGTTTAACAGCGATACGATTGGTTAAATGAAAACTGTGCAATCTCTGTTTGATTAATTTAACGTGAACGCCCACAATCAGCTGAAAGAGTAGGGAAGAGAGACATAGACAAAATGAACAAACAAGTTTGTAAAGCTAGTCTTTCTGACAAAATTGTTGCTAAAGCTTAATTCAACGTATAAGTAAACACCCATCTAAGCAGACAGGTATTGAAATTTCAAACAACCCCTTGTTTGCTTTCATATCAGCCCGAACAAACCATCCTGACCTGAGTTTTTTCATAACTAAATCAGATCAAACCGGTGCAGGGTGCTACAATGGAAGGAAGAAATTCTTTCACCTGAGAATTTGGGCTCATACTTGGTATTTATGGTGATCATCCATCCATCCAGATGAAGAAGACCTATGGGCAACACACTGATATCATTCCAGCTTTTTGACAACTATTTGTCATGAATTATGGTATATTTCATCATGTTGAGATATGTTCACGGCTCATTGTGTTTAGGGTTACATTGCTTTTCACTCACAAACTCACTGCTTAGATTTCTTTTAAGCCACTTGTTAACAACAACATTGGACATTTTTCCATGTCATGGATTAAAACCTGTGTGCAGTCCTCATTTCATAACCAAATTGCACCCATGCAAAGAACCCAATGACTTTGAAATGACGGAACAAAAAAACAATTCAGTACTTGCAGCACTATACACACAGGATGAAGTGCAATTTTCAGAAACTGACCTTTACGTCATTTTTTAAAATTCCAGTTACACACAGATCAAGTGATCAAAATTAAAGGCAGTACAGCATGGCTTCCCAACAAAAAGCCACGGCAAATGCAATATTGATTTCCGTTGAGTCAACTTGTTTTCTGACTTTCAACCTTTACCTTTTCTCCAGGAATCAGGAACATTTTTTGCCAAATATGTTGTTAGACAGACGAGGAATTTAACATGGCGGTAGATGCATAACATCAGACAGTAAGACAATAGACAGAAAGACAGATAGGAAAAGGTAGAAGAACATGGCAATTTACAAATGTACAATTTAACTCTACGAAAGAACACCCTCTGCTGAGCCTTCTTGGTAATGGAGCTGATATTCAGCTTCCACTTGAGGTCCTGGGTGATGATGGAGCCCAGAAAACGGAAGGAATCCACAGCTCTGACGGGGGAATAACACAGGGTGATGAGGGAAGGTGGTACTCCGTTCTTCCTGAAATCCACAACCATCTCCACTGTCTTTAGAGCGGTGAGCTCCAGGTTGTTTTGGCTGCACCACGTCACCAGATGGTAAGACTCCCACCTGTAGGCGAACTTATCCCCACCAGAGATCAGTCCAATGAAAGAACGAATGTGATCAAAATTGGAAGCCCGGTTGGGGTTATGCTGCACAAATTCAGCCGAACAACTTCATACGTTCTGGTAGATTTATTTGTCAGATCACAGGTTAAGTATCAGCGCTGCGTTTGCAAAGGCAGGAGCAGTTCTGGCAGCACAGAGGCTGGAAGAACAACTGACTAAAATCAGGAAGAACATGTTTTATATTGCTTGTTATATATAAAAGAAAAGATTTCTATTGGCCCTAAACTGGAGTCGAGAAGGATCAGGTCCTCCCGCCGCAATACAAGATCCAATCACATACAATGTGTGGTCTCCTAACATTAACGTAAACATAACAAACAAAGCGTGAGTGTTCCATGGTGTTTTGTGTATCTAAATCTCATCCTTATCAGACCTCTGTCTTCCTTTATATTTATACCAGTTATAACAAAGCATTGTTAAAATTTCAACAAGTCTCTCCGGATTGAATTAACGTTATGCCCAACTTGGTCCATACGGCACCTTTTTGCTAGGGTAGGCATTGCCTGCCTTGCCTACCCAGACTGCACGTCACTTCCTGCTACTATAAACACTGCAGAGCGTTACATCCCGACACTAACTAGCTTCACCCCCCCAACCACAATACACCACTAAAGCAACACCGTTGTGCTGCATTTCAGACAAAATGCACAATAGCTGCTTAACATGTGGAATACGTTGCACAGTTGCGTAACAACATCACACGAAGGCAACCTAACACTGTCAAGGACGCAAAGCAACGAGGCAGGAATATAATGCAAGGCTCCTGCAACCGGGATGCCGACCCACCCCACCACCCTAACGCTGCCAAGGATGCAACACCATCAAGGATGCAATGCCGT
This sequence comes from Gasterosteus aculeatus, assembly GCF_964276395.1. NCBI lineage: Eukaryota > Metazoa > Chordata > Actinopteri > Perciformes > Gasterosteidae > Gasterosteus > Gasterosteus aculeatus. Next base: position 12,313,346 of record NC_135709.1, on the reverse strand, counting down.
CAAGGATCTAACGCAATGAGGCAGGAAGACTCATGGCACAGAGATGCCCGCTCACCCTCTCCCAGCCTCCCCAACTGCTCGGCGTAACCTCTAGCACAGGAATGTCTACGTCTCCCAATGTGAGGATGTCACAACCGAGGGAATCCTGGAATTAGGAGTCAGGCAAGGTCCAGGTAAAAAATATGTTTTCTTTATTTGTAAAAAAAAAGGAAGTTTCCTGATACAGGTCTGATTAAACAGATAAACAACCAAACAAAACCTAATTCATTAACTGAATAAACTTAACAGCTACACAGATGCTCCACCATTTCTCCCCCAAAAGTCAATGTCCTCCACCTTTATAGCGTCGTCAATCAATGTTCACAGGTGACACCCATTATGACAATCCAACCCGATAATGTCACTGCTGACATCATCCCCTGCACGAACACCAGGCCTCACTGCTTGCCCTCTCCTCTAGCCTCCAGCACACCTGCAGAGCAGGGCAACCATTCAATCCACATACCACCACGGGGACAAAGGTGAGTTGTCACCCACTTTGTCACACATCCCCTCCCTTACAATGTCTCAGCTTCGGATCATCTTTCTTTGGCACCAAAACCACTGGGCTACACCACTCACTCCGCGAAGGCTCAATGATTCCTGTAGCCAGCATCTCCTCCACTGCTTTAATCCTGGGACCAGTCTGGCTGGAATGCGGCAGGTGGTGTCCCTGATTGGGCGCTGCACTGGTGAATGCAGATGAATGTGATGCTTGATGAGGTTTGTACAACCTGGCTTTAGATTAAAGAGATCTTTATGCATGAAGGCCTGTAGTTTCCTGCATTTTCCTGGCTCCAGATGACTCAGATCTGGAAACACTGGAGTCTCCGTTGACGTGGGAAAATACTGCTCCTGAAGTTCACAAGTTCACAAACTGTGCGTGCCCACATGAAGACTGCTCCGATTGGTCTACCCACTCTTTTAGAAGGTTCATATGAAAGACTTGATTCTTTTTCCGCCGATTTGGTAAAAAGAGTTCATACGTAACAGGGCCAGCTTTTTTTGTAATCTCGTATGGCCCCTGCCACTTCTGCCACTTCAGGAGACCAGTGCCTGATGTTGATAGCAATAACAGAACTTTCTGGCCCTCCTGGAAAATTCTTCTCTTAGATGCCTTATCATAACTCCTCTTCTGACGCTGCTGTGCGTCCGCCAGATGACCTTTGGCAAGCTCATGATATTGGTTCAGTTTGTCTCTCATTTTCAGGACATACAAGAGCTCACTGCACTGCTGTTGTGGCATAGGACCCTTCCAGGCATCCTTCAAGACATCCATGGGACCCCTGACTGGATGTCCATATAGCAGCTGGAAAGGTGAAAACCCTGTAGAGGCTTGTGGAACCTCTCTGTATGCAAACAGCACAAATGGCAGCCATCGTCCCAATCTGACCCGGAGTCATTCACAAACCTCTTCAGCATAGATTTGAGGGTCTTGTTGAAGCGCTTCACTAGGCCATCCATTTGTGGATGGTAGGGACTGGTCTTTACCCCCTGAATTCCCAGCATGCTGTACACTTCTTTTAGCAGGCTTGAGGTGAAGTTGGTGCCTTGGTCTGTGATGATCTCCTTGGGGATTCCTACTTTGGAAAACAGCTGAATGAGGCAGTTGACAATCTGGCGAGCCTTGATCTTCTTCAAGGGGAAGGCTTCAGGGTATCTTGTGGCATAATCGCAAACCACCAGTCTGTAACTGTGGCCTACACTACTCCTTTCTAGTGGGCCTACCACGTCCATAGCAATGCGGGAAAAGGGTGCATCGATGGGCATGCTAATGAGGGGAGCTCTATCTCCATTCCTGCCTGGAGCTGTTAATTGACACTGTGGACAAGACCGGCACCATTTTATTGTGTCTGCGTACCCCTGGGGCCAATAGAACCGAGAAACCATTCTCGAAAATGTTTTAGCCTGTCCCAAGTGTCCTGCCCATGGGATAGAGTGGCTCAGGTTAAGGATAGTGAGTTTTAAACTCTGTGGAATGACTAACTGATCACCAATCTGGCTACGGCGATACAACTTGTCTCCCTTGACCACAAATGCTTCCTTCCCTCTACCCATCACCTGGGTTGACTCATACACACATATAGCAAACAACGTGACAAGTGTGGAGTCCTCTCTCTGTAGCTTAGCAATTTCACTAGGAATGGGAAAAAAGTTGAATTCTACTGGCTTTGCCACCTGTTCAGCAACTTTTGTTCCCCTTACCCTGTTTCGTCTCCTCTCTCTCTTGCTTTTCCTTTCCTTACAGTGGCTAGTGTGCTCGCCCCCAGGGACTTCCGCGTTTGCAAATGGCAGCTCTTCCCACTCTGCTGAACTAATTTGTTCTTGATTGGTTTTCGACCAGTAAAAGCTAGCAAATTTTCGCTGGTGCAGCTTGCTCTAGCCTCGCATGATTGCTTGGCCATCAGTTCCCACAGAATAGGTAAATCAGAGCCTAACACAATCTGATAGGGCAGGTGCTTAAAATCTCCTACTAGAAACAAGTAGTGTTGCCCTTCAACTTGGACAGCTACCTCAGCTATGGGGTAACACACATTGTCACCATGAATACAGAAAATATCAACTGTCCCTCTACATAAAATGACATCCCTCGGGAGGCTGTCCTGTCTGACGAGGGTGCGATTACTTCCGGAATCTAAGAGGGCTACACAGGGCCTGTCTTCAATTAACACAGCTATTGTAAGTTCCTCAGGTTGCCATTCCGAAACACTATTTCTCTCTAACCCATTGCCATGTAACTGGGGCGCAAAACACATGTAATTGTTACTAACCCGTACCCTAGGACATTCTGCCTTAAAATGTCCCTTCTGGACGCAAGCATGACATGCTAAGAGGGCTTCGTTTCTTGGCTCACGTGCAACGGAGTTTGAGGGGAAGAAGCTGTGTCCTGTGTTAGCTCTAAATTCATTACTAACTGCCATACTCGATGGGGTTGGTGGAAGGTACCCTTTTGCTGGTCGGCAGGCAGCTAAAAAAACTTCTGCCAGTTCTGCTGCTTCTTTGGAGGACTTTGGGTTTCGTTCTTTAATCCAGGCACAAAGTTCTGGATTCAGGATTTTGAGAAACTGCTCCATGATGATAGTGTCTCCAATTTGTTCCTTTGTCTTTCCTTCCGGCGCCATCCACTTACTGAACAAATCCTTGAGGCGGACCTGCAGCTCTTTAGGCTTTTCCCCTTCCCCTGGCACAGTGGCACGGAACCTTACTTGATAGGTCACAGCGATGATTTCAAATTTCTGCAACACCGCACCCTTCACTTTTGCATAGTCCATGGTGTCATCAATGTCCATCGCTACACATGCATACCATGCTTTACCGGTTAGCAATGAAGCTAAGTGAAGAGCCCACTCGTCCTGAGGCCACTGATAGGCATGAGCAATTCTTTCAAACGTGATTAAATAATGTTCTATGTCCTCACCTTCTTTGTAGGGCTGCATTTTTGGGCTTCTCCAGCCCGGAACTCTCACCGAACTGGCATGCGGTCCTCCAGGAGCCAAATGTTGCTCATCTTTCTCCTTCTTTATTTGTAAAAAAAAAAGGAAGTTTTCTGATCTGACAGGTCTGATTAAACAGATCCAACAACAACCAAACAAAACCTAATTCATTAACTGAATAAACTTAACATCACCTCATCTGACATGTGTCCTCAGCTACACAGATGGTCCACCATTTCCCCCCCTCAATGTCCTCCACCTTTATAGCACCGTCAATCAATGTGCACGGGTGACACCTATTATGACAATCCAACCCGATGATCCCTGCACAAACACCAGGCCTCACTGCCTGCCCTCTCCTCTAGCCTCCAGCACACCTGCAGAGCATGGCAAGCATTCAACCCACATACCACCATGGGAACAAAGGTGAGTGGTCACCCACTTTGTCATACCCAGTCGCACCATTCATGGCTATGGGTTGACGCAACTGGCACCAGGATGCCTTCTCACAGCTAACGTTCATGTTCAGTATTCACACAATGTAACAACGTCACACAAAAAGGCAACCCAACGTTCCGAGATGGCCATCAAAACGCTGACTATCAGAACCTACCGTAGTGGCATAAACTTATTCTGAAAACTCTTAACCGGGAAAACACATGCAGCCTGGAATCATCCCCAATTAGCCTCACTCCTCAAAGGACTTTCAAGGAAAGAGCCCTCGCACAGCCCTTGTCGGCTCCCCCTCACCTTTTGACCTGCCGTTCACCCGTATGATCACTACCCGTTCCAGATACAATAACCCGCACCTTACCGTTTACGGCCTCAACCCTCACATTCAATGCACGCCGCCATCCCCGCAAACACAACGTACCCCATATAAGACGATGACATTTTACTTAAAGCAAACGAAAAACAACTGATCAGGCTAACCGACACCTGTCTTTTACTTCAAGATAGGTGAGTTCCTTTGAAACCTTTTCCACATACTTGCAGCATCGACAATCCCATAGCCTATCACCAACAGACCCACACTTCATCTCACAATCCGGCGAAGCAGCCACCCAATTTGGATTCACAACACCCCATTAAAATCATGGGCCTGGTCCTCACAAGCCTACCACTGCTACATCTGTTTGGATCTCAAAGATCTTCAAGCCACTCAATCACACCTCACGTAATGGGAGTCTTTTGCCCCGCTCGCACGGCGGATCATCCAACGTCTGAAACTAGTGTTGGTCTGTGCTACAGTGGGATTGTCCTTTAATCAGAGGATCGACGGCTCAATCACCAGATCTAGTGTACTTGACAAGATAACTTAGTAGTTACTACGCTTTGTTGTAAGAACGGTTTCTAGCAATGGTGGGGAGGTGGCCCCTGAGCCAGCAATCCCTTCCATCAGTGTGTGAATGGGTGAATGATGACATGTAGTGCATTATTAGTACTAGTTAGAACAGATCGGACCATTGCAACGTTCAAGTCCCTGCTTAAGACCCACTATTATTCATTGGCTTTTAATTCAAGTTGAGCTTTGATATTTTGACTTTATTCTTTCTCTACTGTCAGATATTTTGTATTATACATTGTGCTCTGTCTGTGTTTTATTGTCTCGCTGCTTTTCGAGCTTGTTAAGCACTTTGGTCAACCGAGGTTGTTTTTAAACGTGCTATATAAATAAAATTGAACTTGAACTTATTAGTGGTCGGAAGCACAATGAAAAATGGTCAGGTCAAGTTTTGGTCTTCATTGGAAATATTTGCATACATTACAACAGTGCAAGATGAATTCATATGGTATCGTGGTATCAAGTCTAGTCTAGGAGGTAGTCTTACTATTTATTGCAAACAACTTTGAGCTTACAACAGCTCTTCAGAAAACTGTTTACAGTTTTTACATCAAAGAAGATATATAACAAAAAATCTACAATACGGAGTGATGTAGAGATGCTGTACATTGGTTTTGGAGCAGTAGCCACCTGTCAATCTCAAAGAAGCAAATCCCTAAAGCAAATCCCGATTAATGGTCTGTTTTACTATCATGTAGCGATACATACAAATAAGCTCACAATGTTTACTGATGGCCATTACAAAGAATCCAATTTAAAACTTTTCAGCTTTAGCTTCACTTTACAGAACTGGATATTGCCCTTTTTAGAAATCTTACACACACACACCTACACACTATGGCAATGTTCCCACCCACGGATACTGTCCCACGTGGTTCATTATCTTGAAGGATCATCATTATTCTCCCTGTGGTTACAATGCAGGCTGCCACACTCAGCAGATGAGTATGTGCATGTGTTTAACTGCCCATGTCTGAAAAAAGGTTTTGTCAAATTCAATCGTTCAAGACACACAATTCACTTTTACTGCATCAGCACTCCGTGATGCTATAAAAATCATTCTGAATAAAGGGGAGCGCTGAGATAGTCATTCACAATGGATAACGAACCTTCCTATTCATCGCTTTTTCACTGTCCCTCTAAGTCCAATGTCTTTCTTTATCTCGCCCTCTTTTTTCCATAATGGATAAAACACTGTTGGTGTGAATATTTGTGTTATTCTTGTTTAAGAATTCTGCTGCTTCAGCTCTAAGCAATGTTGCGTGTAAATCTGAGTTTACAGCAGGAGGAGGCTTATTACTGTGGATGAAGTGGGACAGACGCACTACGCGAGGCCTGGAGATTATTTCCTGAAGGTGGACAGAGAAGTAGAAGTTCAACACATCACTGCGGCAGGTGGCAAATTCATGAAGAGCGGAATTTTGCTGCTGGTAGCACCATTTGCAATTGGAAGTGTCAGCACTGATGTTTGTGGACTGGATCTTTGTTGTTACTTGATTGCAAATAAAATGGGCAGATTTTTCACTACAAAGAATGCGTGCATATCGCCTCCGTCTATTTTTATTTTGTCTTATTTGTGCAGGTTTAGAGGATCAATAAAATGCCAAACTATTAAGTGTATGCTTTACGAGCATCATTCCCAGTTGAGGGTAACGTACAATTCGGCAGTATTCAACTCTAACCGTACTTATATATATACCTTATAATATATATATATATATATATATATATATATATATATATATATATATATTATACATATACACATATATAACATCTTTTTGCTATTTACAATGCTATTGAAAAGAAAAGTAACCTAAAAAAAAAGTAATCTCAAAGCTGAAGCAATTCATTTATTAATACCAGCATTGGTACTACGCGGTGCACGCGTAACCCAGTCGAAAAAAAAAACAATTGAAAAAAATATAAATAGTTATATGATTTAAAGCCATAGCTTGATATGTTAATATTTAATACTTATCAAAACACGTATTCACTAATCCTATTTAGCCTATTTCCTGTTGTTTTTGATGTGACAGACCCTTAATAAGAACTGACCGCTGGATATCCACTCAACTGCCAGCATCCTAGCACAGTCACCTATAGCAACAATTGGCTTGATTGACTGCTTTTCAGAGAACATTGTGTAGACCTTTGAAACTGCCAAATTCCCATGTGAATATTTTTTCTTCTTTTAGCAAAAATATACAGGGAGAGTCGCGACGAGACTAGGACCGAGAACAGTTCGATGATTGGCTGACATTACCACATATTTAGAAAGACATTAGAGCTACTCAGCCATTTCTTTAGTATTCCAGGATTTGGGTGACTTGTTTGACAGTAGCTCCGCTGCCTTTTCAAAAAAGAACAATAAAAGCCACCTACATTCTGTAAGAAATATTCTGTTGGCCTGAAACAAGGCAATAAAACACCCCTACCACAATTAATCTGGTTTAACAAGTCAAGACAAATTGCCTGTATCCTGAATATTATGTTTCTGCTTCACTAAAAAGCATCATTAAAAATGGCAAAAATAACACTGACACTGACAGACCACTGGTTGGGGATTAGATTTGTTTTATGAGCAAAAATTATTACAGCTGTATTGGTTTTTGTTTTGTATTCTTTGACGCACTGTGGGTCAGGTATGAAAAACTGTGTTTTGTTGTTTTCAGCCACATCAAAGTCTTACTTTAATGCATTTATCAGGAGCTTCTTGTGGAATATTCTACCATGAAAGTTTTCTAATAAATGCTTTTCCCTGCTTTGGTTTGCGAGATTAAATTGCTTCCTACATATTTGAGATTATCTGCAGCGTGCTGTGTTCCTCTACACCATCACCCTTTGACATATGCTCCCTGGAGAAAAATAAATAAATAATTTGCCACAAGAAACCTATCATGGTAATTATTTCACGTTATAGTGATTGGAAGCCAACTAAATCACCTAATTTACTCGCTCAAATGCACACATTTGGCCCTCAAATGTCAGGTACTGAGTTAAGGCAAACACCTTGTCACTGCGGCAGCTTTTCTTTCTTTCTTTTCACGTTTGTTACTGAGCTAATTGGAGTGACCCGGTGTGACTTTCACACATGCAGATGGGAACCATTATTCACTTACCGGATGGCAAAAACAACCGATTGAAAAATATTTGTCATATCAGTCAAGGCACAGAAACTGGGAAAAGATGCTTACCCAGGACCTGACAGCCAACTTTGGGAACTCCGTACTAACGGCCACTTTGACCGCTAAGAACCTCGGCGTCACACTCGACAGCCAACTCTCCCTGACTCCCAACATCACCGCGACAACGTGATCCTGTAGATACACGCTCTACAACATCAGGAGAATACGTCCCCTTCTCACTCAGAAGGCAGCGCAGGTACTGATTCAGGCTCTTGTCATCTCCCGCCTGGACTACTGCAACTCCCTCCTGGCAGGTCTCCCTGCCACCGCCATTCGACCTCTGCAGCTCATTCAGAATGCAGCAGCTCGACTGGTCTTCAACCTTCCGAAATTCTCCCACACTACTCCACTCCTCCGCTCTCTTCACTGGCTACCGGTGGCCGCCCGCATCCAGTTCAAAACATTGGTGCTCACGTACCATGTTGTGAATGGATCGGGTCCATCTTACATCCAGGACATGGTCAAACCCTACATCCCAACCCGTACTCTCCGCTCTGCATCTGCAAAACTACTCGTCCCTCCCTCACTGAGAGCAAAACACTCGACTAGGTCTCGACTCTTCGCTGTCCTTGCGCCGAAATGGTGGAACGAGCTCTCTGAAGACATCAGGACCGCAGAGAGCCTTCACATCTTCCGCCGCAAACTAAAGACACACCTCTTCAGACTCTACCTCGACTAAAGACTAACAAATTGTAGCACTTAAATTGTACTTGTAACGTCACTCATCTATAGCAAATTGTAAATTGGCTTATTTGAGGAAATTGCACTTTCTTGTTTCTTGTTCTCCTAAGTTTGTACCCTATGGTTGAATGCACTTATTGTACGTCGCTTTGGATAAAAGCGTCAGCTAAATGACATGTAATGTAATGACACAATGGGGCTGTGTAAAGTCTGAGTCTAAACACGCTACGTGAAGGAATAGAGGAGACACACTCGTTGAGCTGCCGTTCACTTCATTGCAGGAGGATTATTCTTCCTCTTTGTATGCCTGCAATTATTTTCAATACTGTCCTAGTGCAATGTATCTTCTAGCTGCCTTCACTGGAAATAGCAGTGCAGTGACTTATTATGCAGGGACATTTCTTCCATTTGAACTAAATTAGAAATAATTAACAAGTTTTCTATTTTCTACACATTTTATTTATCCTCATATCAACTTATGAAGCTAGCTGCTTTCAACCCTTAACCCTTAGCTTATTTCTCATTGATCTGCCAATCACTCCTCACGCATGCTCTCTCAATATTTCCTTGCAGTCATTGTTCGGACCAGCACAACAATACTATTGCATCGTTTACCTATCATCTCGCTTCTGTCTCGGCTGCCTCTTTATCTTCAGCACGTTAATGCTGCGGTCCTTCCTCCCTCCGCCTTCCCACGTCTACCCAGTCTTCATCAGATTAATCAACTCTTCAATCGAGCAGCCTCGTCGACAAACACGACAACTTTCGGAAAGATTTATCTTGCTGTTGCTCAAGGCACACATCCATCAATTACAAATGTACTTGTCCGAGCGCCAAAGTGTTGTTTAATAAAAATATATTATCTTTCTTTACCTAACGTGTCTCACTTGATTTTTTTTGCATTCAATTAATTTAATACACGCTTTTATTACAAGATACGTCTTCTGTGTAGCTATATCTCATCTTATGTATATGATCTAGAAATCTGCTGCTGCCCAGTAAGGTAAGCAACTCTATTTTCCTTCAGGAAAAGGAAAAGACCTCAAAAGTACCTTCAAATTTTCAAAATACTGCAATGTGTAATTGACATGTTCTGTTTTCCACAAGTTATCTCCACAATGCACAGACCAATGCCATCAACAATGCCCGGACTGCATGGTGGTGGACAGTTGGGGGTACAAAGGGAGAGAAGGAAATAGTCCACTACCATTAGCAAAACTTGATACAAGGCCACTCTTTTTAGTGTGTTAAGCATCATCCTTTGAAAAACAACAAGCATCATAATAAAGCAACACATAAATCACGTCTGGTATTGGGAAAGAGGAAGTGCATATCGAAAGAAACCCATCTGTGTGAATAATCTTCGTCAAACATGCATTTCTTTGATCCGAAGCTTTTGAAGCGATGCAACAAACCACAGCTGTGCAGCAGGATATGAAGCAATGCGTAGAAAAGGGGTTTATTTAAAAGGGATTGTGGGGAAAATAACACTGTACTTAATGGTTCTTGTGCTCATAAACAATCACTTAGTCGAGCTGATTTCATTTCCTGCCAAATGCTTATTTTTTCTTGCCCCCTTTTCTACTGCAGCATTTGACACAAATTAAAAAGAAAGCATTGGCACCAAACTCATACATTTAAAACGTTAAACTATCTTTCATACTACAAATTGATTATGGTGTAATGAGAAACAGCATTTACCATCACATTATAACAGTTATAATTCTGGAGCATGGAGAAATCTACAATTTAGCAGAAGCACAACCAGTCGGTCATGCCCATCAGTGTTAGTAAACGTTTAGCCGTTTTATTCAAACCAATTCATTGGGAGGTAAAATTTAGAAGTGATCAAACCCAAGGTGGCAATTTTTAGAGGAAAAAAAACTCACTAGTTATTTTAAAGCTGTTAAATTTGTTTTGTTTCCCTGGTCTGTCACGTGGTTACCTTGTCTCAAAGTTAACCGTTTTTTCACTGTTACTTGGACATCTGTTCACCAGCTAGTCACTACCTGTCACTGTCTACTAGTCTTAAGAACTTAACAAAATAACTGCTTGCTGTGTTCGTACCGGATCCTTTGAAAACAAAAGGCCAATACCAAACCAATAAAGTGATGCAACTAAGTCATGAGTTTAAAGTTTTTATAAAGAGCAAAGCGTATATTTTTTCACATCAAGACATGCTACGTTGGATTTGGCATATTTTCCATAATTTTAGCTTACCTTACGCTCCAGGACAGAACACTGCACATTCTCTTAAAAACCCTGTATCTTTAAGTACTAAAACAATACATTATTTTAAATATGTGCTGTTATAGCAGCAAACACAATTACAGATAAGGATAACAATAAGATCTGATAAGATACGCCTCTATTGATCCCCAGGGCGGGAATTCAGGTGTCACAGCAGCTCAAGGACAGGATAAGTACAGATGGAGAGAATACAATAATAATAGAAATGACAATGCAGTTATGTTCCAACTCCAATGGCCATGTAGGACAATCTCGTAAAAACAAGAGCCTCGTCTGTATCACTCTTCCGGGTATTAAGATTAAAATAAGAAATCATCAACAAGATCTGATGACATCATTCTGAATAGGAAATGTGCCTTTGCCTCTTTTTGAGTTGCCTTCTTTGTGTATTTGGATCAACGGCCATTTGAAACAATGGCCGCTTTTAGCGGGATAGCCTGCAGTAAGACAAATGGGCTTTAGACCCAATAGGAAATGTATTTATTGACTATTTGTATTTCATAATAACTGTCTGTCAGAACAATTAAAATCTTAAAATAAAATACAATAGACACCCTGCTGCTGTCTGGCAAGCGCCACGGTACCACCAGACCAGTGACTTGCTTCTTCCGTCAGAATGTGAGACTCCTCAACTGGATTTCACAAAGTTATTTTACTTGTTTAGCATAAGTGTGCTACAACTTGCATTTTGTCGGAGCCCTGTGTCTTGGGTAGAATCAGGGATCAGGGATCAGGAACATTTATTGCCAAAATATGTTAGACATACAAGAAATTTGACCTGGCGGTTGGTGCATAGCATCAGACAGTAAGACATCACAACGGCAAAGAGGCAGCACAGAGAGAAGCTGGATGGCTTCTACTCCACTGCTGACTCCAGACAGATGTGGCAAGGCCTACAGCACATCACCGACTACAGGACCACCTGTAGCTCCATTAGCGCCCCAGACAGCCTACCGGATGACCTCAACGCCTACACACGCTTTGAGACCTCCAGCTCCAGCACAGAGAGGCACACACACGCCGGGATAACCCAACCCTCCTTCCCTCCCCCTCCACCAACAGTCTCATCAGGCCAGGTACACAGAGCTCTCAGGAAGATCAACCCCCGGAAGGCAGCAGGGCCAGACAACATCCCTGGGTGTGCCCTGAGAGCATGTGCAAATGAGCTGACTGATGTTCTCACCTCCATCTTCAACCTTTCCCTCAGCATGAGCACCGTCCCCACCCACCTGCCCACAGACCACAACCATCATTCCCCTCCCCAAAAAGAGCCCACCCACCTGCCTGAATGACTACAGGCCAGCAGCACTCACTCCAATCATCACGAAGTGCTTTGAGAGAGTGACACTGTCCCACATTCAGAGCAGCATACCGGACACCCTGAATCCCCAGCAGTACGCCTACAGGCGCAACAGGTCCACCTCAGACGCCACAGCTGCTGCCCTCCACTAATCCCTCTCTCACCTAGAAAACAAGGACCCATACATTAGGATGCTCTTTGTTGACTACAGCTCTGCTTTCAACACGGTCTTCATCCATAAACTCCCCACACTCGGTCTGCACCCCACCGTCAGTGACTGTTTGTTTGACTTTTTGACTGGCAAGCCTCAGTCTGTCAGGATTGGAAACAGGACTTCAGCCAGCATCTTCACCAACATTGGCACCCCACAGGGTTGTGTCCTCAGCCCCATCCTCTACACCCTGTTCACCCACGACTGTGTCGCCTCTCACAAGGATAACATCGTCCTGAAGTTTGCTGATGACACCGCCGTGATAGGACGCAGTGGGGTCCACTTCAGTGAGGACCTCACCTGGACACTCAACACAACACAGCTGGTCAAGAAGGCTCAACAGCGGCTGTACTTCCTGAGGAGGCTGAGGAAGTTTGGGATGTCCCAGCAACTTCTACAGCTGCATCATCCAGAGCATATTGACCAGCTGCATCACCATGTGGTACGGCAGCACATCCACAATGGACCGCAAACGCCTGCAGAGAGTGGTGAGGACAGCAGAGAAGATCATCAAGACCCCGCTGCCCTCTCTGCAGAGCATCTACCACCGCAGGGTTCACAGGAGAGCTGCCTCCATTCTTAAAGACCGCACCCACCCCCAACATGGACTGTTCAAGCTTCTACCCTCAGGCAGGAGGTATAGAAGTGCCAAATGCAGGACCACCAGACTAAAACTATTTTATCCCCACTGCCATTAGAGTCACCAACAGCTGAGAGGACTCTATAACCTAACTCACTGGTCTGGACTTTAGCTTGTTAGGATTTCACTTGTACTGTACTGTTAATTTATATTGCACACATTTAATTTAATTTATTTAATTATTTATTTTTACAACCTGCTCAATTTTGCACATTTCCCCTTACCTAATTTCTGCCTTATCCTAACCTCATTTCTGCCTTATTTTTATTTCATGTACATTTATGTAAATATTGTATTTTTATTTTTATTCTAAAATTGGTCAGCTTTCCAGAAAAGGCAAGCATAAGAATTTCAATACACAGGGGGTGTGTATTTGACAATAAAATCTTTGAATTGAATTGAATTGAAGGACAACAAGAGAGATACAGATAGACATAGTGCAAGAAAAGGATTCAATTTGCATATTACAATTTAAGAGAATCCGCCACTCACAGTGTCAGATGTCAGACACGATGTAGAAAAAACCTTCCTCTCTCTGTAACGAGAAAAGGCACATATTGCCTCGGGCACTTAGCATTGGACAAAGTGTGTTGTTGCAAATGCAAAGGAATGAAAAAACTTGTCTTGAGAAAAGCATCAGTACAGTAAGGAGAGACATGGATCTCGCAGGGCTGTGGGGCTCAATCGGGGCACCTGGTCTTTAAATTCCCATACTACTGAGACAGTTATTCATTAACATACATATGAGGGAAGTCTACTCTCCAGAGAATTTAGAAGATTCTAGGTTTTAGCAAGTCTGTGTTTGTGCCTTGGTGGGCGAGCTTTGTGTGTAAGGCTTCTTGAGGCCATATTGAAAGTGTTCACAGAAATTAGACGGAGGGAGTCTTGGTTTGTCCTTGATGCTTCATTTCCACAGAAAGTGGTAAATTAGTTCCAAAAGTGAATCGTCTGGATTTTTTGAAATATGATAATACATTCAGCAAAAGGGATGAGTTTGCTTAGGGATGTCTCAATGCAATTTAGGGCTGCACAGCTATTGTAACTGCCTTGGGCACTTTACAGAGGTAATTAAATACAGCCAATATGTGCTACAGGAAAAAGTTGCAATTATTTTATCATCGCACACGTGCACACACTTTACAATGCATGTACTTATTTGTGAGGATAATCGAATGAGATATTCAGGTACATTAATGTACCTGCAAAATTTTAAAAACATTGTGATCTGAACTTGCATCAAAACACCTAGGATTAGAAAAAAAAATCCATTCCAGAAATTAGGGATTTTTTGTGTGGACCCTGCTGAATGATTTCATTCTTGGACAAATTGCAGCATCTATACAGAAAAGTAGATTAAGAGATATTTTACTGGATTATGTTAACTATCTCTTATCTTCCCTTCCTCTCTAAGATCCTTGAGTAATCCGTTGCAAATCAATTATGTGACTTTCTACAAAACAATGCTTTGTTCGAGGATTTTCAGTGAGGATTTCGAGCGCATCATAGCACACTAGTGAAAATTCCGAATCACCAAGGACTCATCTCAGTGCCGCATTTGATACCATTGATCATTGTATCCTATTGCAAAGACTAGAACATTGGATTGGTATTAAAAGAACTGCCCGTTTAAATCCTATTTATCGGATCGATCGATCGAAGACAAGGACTGCCTTTTTTCATCTACGTAATATATCAAATATCGAAAATCAGGAAGTTCCTGTTTTTTTGTTCCTCGCAGGTCTCTGTAGATCGTAGTTCCGTCTGGACCCTGGTCCTGACTCCTGCCTGGCCCTGTGGACACCAATCGCTTCTAACACCATTGATATTCTCATTTCTATTGCTGTAAACATTAATACGCATCACTAACTTTGTTTCTTTCACGGAGTATTTGTGCTTTCTCGCCACACAGGTTTCCATGGGTCATGGTTATATCTGGACCCTGTTCCTGCCTCCTACCATGGCCCAGCTGTGGTCTGCTGCTGTTATCATCATCATCATTTTCCTCAGCGGATTCTCTGAAATTAGACTGCTTTTTGAGCCAATATTCGTTAGCAAAACAGTGTCCAAAATGAAAAATTAAGTCTATTTCAACCAGGCTTGCAGTTAAGTTGACTAAAATACTTCAGGATTGATACCTGTCTCTACATTGGCCACAACAGCAGGAGGAAAATCCAAAGCATGCTACCATCTGCTGCCACTTCTAGCTCTTCACCTGTAGGCAGTACTGGGCTGTCAGTTGTGAACAGTTTAATGAAGGAGAAGGACTGCCAATTAACAGCCTTGTGAGACTATAATGGGCCGCAGCGAGAGGGGCAACAGCTGGTGCAACAATGAGTCAGGGCTAAAACCTTGCTGCAGCTATGGCAAGCTGTATTGTTCATTATCTAGTCACTTTTATTTCCACATACCTACATGATCCTATATAAAAAGTGTAATGGTAAAAATATGTTATGACATTGTTTTGTGCTAAAGCCGTGTCTCAAGTGTCTTTGACCCTGACGTGCAAAGAGCAGCATGATAGAAAATGTTAGTTTGCAGCTGTACCCTGAGAAGGGAGGGCGGTCGACTCGATCTCATAGAGGCTTCAAAACAAAGGACTTCTGTTCATGGCATTGGTTCATATCTTATTTGGCACGAAAGTTCCGGATCCACGTTTTACTTTATGTCAATTAATTATGATTTGCACCGGCCAGTGAGGAGGATCTTGTGTGTGTGTGCTACCCTCAACTTGGGTTCTTATCTCAACCTGCTTTGCAGCTTCTCGTAACTGGCACGGAGAATGTCCTTCACATGTGTATAAAAACTCAGCGTTTTTACTGCTCGGAGACGCCATTTCCACAGAGCACCGTGATACGTGCCTGTGTATTTGACCTCCTGCTTGCAAGCAATAAATGGACTTTTTGCAACTTTGATCAGTCATCAAGACTATCAGACAAATCATTCTCTTCTACCGAGCTTTTATTGAAATATTCCATAACAATTTGGCGTCACGAACAGGATTCACTGACCGTCCGTCGGGCTCCGGGGGACCGTCTGGGGAAAAGGTCTTTTCCAGGATCACCAACTGATGATCCTGCCTAATACCTCCTTAGACAAGAGAGAAAGGACCGGCGGAAACCAGAGGAGTCCTGATTGACGTCACGTGTAGCCAGCGAAAAATAATTAATTTTTAGAAACTCGGGTAAGAAGTTGAAATTCCAATTATAAAGTAACAGTAGGAGTTGAACATAATGGAAACGGATGACTGATCAAGTGGTTGTTATAGTCTGGGGAATACAATTATTTTTCAACATTTTTTTTTATTATTATTATTTTTTTTTTTTTTTTTTGAGCACATGATTCCGGGATATTTCTAATGCATCATTTTATGCGAAGGTAGATAGGATGGTGTACGATAGAGATTTCACTCGGAACAAATTCTCCGAGATCGTAACGCAGATCGCTTGAGTACCCGGGTAAAATAAGACCGTTGCTATTGACCAAACATGTGGAATGAGACCATGGAAATAGCCTATACGTGAATTTTATGCTGAAGCAGGTAAAACGATATCACTGTTATTGTTAACCAAACGTGAGTTCTACTGAATTACCTTTAAAATAAGATCGTGGCAATATCGAACCGTGAGTTTTACACTGGAAAACATTCAAAACGATATCACTGTTCTTGTTAACCAAACGTGAGTTCTACTGAATTACCTTTAGAATAAGATCGTGGCAATATCGAAGCGTGAGTTTTACACTGAAAAAACATTCAAAACGATATCACTGTTCTTGTTAACCAAACATGAGTTCTACTGAATTACCTTTAGAATAAGATCGTGGCAAAATCGAAGCGTGAGTTTTGAGTGGGGTTTTTGCAATGTTTTCCTTGAGTAAAGAAACTAAGCCTTACGGTGACGACTGTATTGTAATAAGTAAACCGGTAGGGTCCACACCAGTAAAAGATGGGTGGCCAGTCCGCAAAACACACAGAACCGTCGGGTCCGATTGTGGGAATGATGCAGCAGAAATACGGGAAAACATGTACAAAACAAATATGTGTCTCCCATACTGGACAAAAGAGTTTGGTTTTCCATTTAACGGCTTGTTGAGTGCCGCTAAACTTAAAATGTTAAGAGGGGATTTGGAAGCAAGGTTGAAAAATTTGAAAAGTGGTAAAAAGATCAAAGTTAAAGACTTGGAAATACTAGAGAAAAACCAGACATGTCTGGCACAATGGGAAATGGAATGTGAATGCAGGGAGAGAAAACAAATGATGAAGAAAATGACGTGTTTAAAAACTGAAAAACCTGACATTGAAACACAGAATAATCCATGTGTGTCTTCTCCATTGTATCCATCCCTGACAGGGGCAGGCGGTCCTCTCCTGAACACGTGTTATCGAATTCCTGCACCACCTCCAGTCCAACAATCACCACCACCGTACAACCCCGATCCTACAGTTGGCAGACCTGTAACACACAGTCAAACCCGGCTGGGAGACCAGGGAGGTGCAGACGTCAAATCATGCTCACCCCTCAACCCATTCAGACCTGATCACACAGCTCA
This sequence comes from Gasterosteus aculeatus, assembly GCF_964276395.1. Taxonomy (NCBI): domain Eukaryota; kingdom Metazoa; phylum Chordata; class Actinopteri; order Perciformes; family Gasterosteidae; genus Gasterosteus; species Gasterosteus aculeatus. The sequence continues at coordinate 12,295,710 of NC_135709.1, read as the reverse complement.
GTCCACCCCGGACTCTGCATGGTCAATCCACGACCCATCCTCCTGGGGGGGCACAGCCGGCAGAATTGTGGATTTTCTTAGTCCTAATACCACCATGGACAGTATACTAAGACAGTAACTGGATGGGTCTTATATTCAAGCCCCATGATTCAAGTTCCAGGGCCACAGGATGGACTACCTGGGCTCGTATTCAGACCCTGGACCTCGGCTGACATTCAACAAGCTGCCTCCCATCTGCCCACCATAAAAAATGGCGTGGTATTTGGAAAAGAGTTCCTGACGTTTTGCAAAGAATTCATGCCCACCGGAGCTGAGGTCCACCGCCTACTGGTCAAACATGTGGGCCCAAGTGACTTCAACAAAATCAGAGCAGTAGTCACCGGTGCCGGCTGCGACTCCCACCAAGTGCACCGAGACTGGAGCAATGCGGGAAACCTCAACTACACAACATTCATATCTGTGCTGCTGTGGTTGCGGCCTTCCCAGCGGCTGTCAACATGGCACTCATCAACAGCACGAAACAAGGTAAAGCCGAAGATGTAACATTTTACTATCAGCATCTTGTAGGTGCTTTTCAGATTCACAGGGGCCTCGAGGAGCCCACAGACATAAACTGCCACTGAACACTCGTGGGTCTGGAAGATGCAAGGCTCACAGAAGTGGTAAAACATGCACGACACAATTATAAAATGCATGTGGAAAATCAAATGTGTCAAGACAAACGCAGCAAGCAGACTGGGGAGAAAGCCCAGCTTGCGATGCTCCAAGCCGTAAAACAGTTGACATTGGGTGCAGAAGGAGGACGAGACCCCCACCCATCCGGAAATTGTTATGGGAGGGACCAACAGAGAGGACGAGCGTATGGAATAAATCATGGGAGAAGAGGGCGTTTTCAAGGAGGGGCCCCACGAGAAGTGCAACTTGATGAATGCTTCCTCTGTGGCAAAACAGGACATTGGTACAAAGACTGCCCCTACCGTTCAAACCAGGTACGTCAGCCACATGGATGACAGCGCCACTCCGGGACTGACAAAGGGGGTCAACAATTCGGCACTTCAGACTGTGTGTGTGAATGGGATGGAGATCGCACGTGTGAAGGGATGACTACTGCTGCCTCTCCAAAAAAGGGAAGTGAAACACACCACACACACACACAATGCTGCATCGAAGACCTGCTTCCTCGCACGCACACCCACATACACACGCACACACAAATCTGCAATGAAGACCTGCTTCCTCGCACGCACACTGCAGAACAACATGCGGTTTTGCTCAGCATCATTTCTCACAACAGCAACAGGATACATCCACACCACCACCACTCACGTATGCTATGTTTTCATCAGATGCATACAAAGATATGCCAACTACAAGAGTAATTGTGGAAGGGAAAGAATTGACGTTTTTAATAGACTCCGAAGCTACTCATTCAGTAATTCAAGAAAAACATTTTCCAAATCAAAAAATGAGTGGGCGGTATGTATATTCTCAAGGGGCTTCAGGTTTGACTGTGACAGAAACATTTACTGCACCTATGACGAGTGTACACTCTGACGAGACTGACCTAAACCCTGACATAAAAGTAAAACATTCTTTTTGACTCTCTTCACTCTGTCACATAAATCTGATGGGCAGAGACTTGATGTGTACATATGGTATTTGTTTGACGTCATCTCCAGACGGCCTTAAAGTGGTTAGGCGTAGAGCCGCACTCCAAATGGCTAAGCCAAGCTGGTGAAGCACGGGATTCTCCTCATGCAGACCGTATGAACCCTGAACACCTGCATTGCACAACATATGTTTCAGAGGGTCCAGAACCAAGAACTGTTTCAAGTTCCCAGCTCACATCCCCATGTCTCACTGTCCAAAGGACGCGTTGACCAATGGAGGGATTTGGGACCATTTGTGGCTCAGTGTGAATCTCTCACTGACTGGGAGGAGACAATCGATCTGCTTGTTCTGCGCTCCGCCTCTACAGGGTTTCACAGAACTCATTGTGTACTCCTCACACCAGCTTGTCGATCTGTCTATGTGTTTTATGAGCACAACGACAAAGTTGAAACATTTTTAACAACTCCCACATCGATTTCTCCCGCTCTTGCTTCTGTTCCACAGACACTCTGGGCGGAACACAAATATGATGTAGGCTTGATCAACAACTGCCAACCGGTCGCCATCACTCCACGTTCTGACTTCCGCCCCCACAAACACCAGTACCCCCTGCGACAAGAGGCCATTGGTGGTATCACACCTGTATTCAATTCGCTCCTGAAAGCAGGAGGGATAGTTCCATGTCCAGACTCACCGGTCAGGAGGCCAATATTTCCAGTGAAAAAAATCAGAGATGCTGGCAAGCCTACAGAATGGCGTTTCGTGCAGGACCTAAAAGCAGTAAATGCGGCCGTTCATGCACGGGCACCAAATGTCCCTAATCCTTACACAATCCTAGCTTAGATTCCTCCTGAAGGTAAATGTTTTTCTGTTGTTGACCAGTCGAATGCTTTTTTCAGCATGCCAGTCGACAAAGACAGTCAATTTTGGTTTGCGTTCAACTTCAACGGTAAGCCATACACTTTCACTCGTTTGTGTCAAGGCTATACCGAATCACCCACAATCTACAATGATGCGCTCAGAGAAAGCTTGGAGAGCTTATCGCTCTCTCCCGGCTCTGCACTTCTGCTGTATGTTGATGACTGTTTGATTGAAGCTCCAAATCAGGCACAGTGTCAGACAGACACGCTTATTAGCGAAGGAAGGCCACAAGGCCAGCCTTTCTAAATTACAATTTGTGTCTCAAAATGTGCGTTTCCTAGGTCATGACATATCTGGAGAAGGAAAAACCCTCTCCCCATAAAGAATAGCCTCGATCCTATCAATACCGAAACCCAACAGCAAAAAACAGATGTCCTTTTTGGGCATGTGCTCATACTGTCGATCATTTATTCCAAACTACTCACAAATGGAACAACCGTTATCAAACTTAATCCATGGGAAAAATCTTACAGCACACGACAAAATAATCTGGATTGAAGAGGGTCTTGCGGACTTCACACAAATGAAATGTGCTTTGCAAACTCCTCCGACTCTTGGACTGCCGAAACCGAATAAGCCATTTACTCAAACAGTAGATGAAAGACAGGGCTGCATGACTTCTGTGCTGCTACAACCCCATGGTGATAAACTCTGCCAGGTGGCGTATTTCTCCACAAAACTCGACCCTGTCGCTGCAGGACTGCCACAATGTTTGCGCGCTGTGGCCGCGGCTGAAAAGCCACTCACAGCCTCACGTGACATAGTTGGCTATGCGCCGTTCACTCTGCTGGTTCCGCACGCGGTTTCCTTGATTCTCCTCGAACAGAAATCATCTCACCTCTCTGCGGCTCGCTATTTGCGGTACCACACATGTCTCCTGGACATGCCGAATGTCACTATAAACGTTGTACTAACCTTAACCCTGAATCCTTACTTCCTATTCCTGGGGATGGGGAGGACCACAACTGAGCTCCAAGCTCAGTGCACTCGCCCTGGCCTAGTGGACACTCCACTAACTAACAGCGACATGGTAATGTATGTGGATAGATCCGCCTCCCGTGATCCTCAGTCTGGTGAAAATCGTGTTGGTTTTGCTGTTGTTTCTGACTCTGGTCAGCTGTGTTCAGGTCCTCTGCCATGTCACCTCTCAGCCCAGGCAGTCGAGCTCATCGCTCTGACCGAAGCCTGTAAACTGGCTAAGGATAAGACAGTCACAGTTCACACTGACTCTCGCTATGCTTTTGGTGTAGTACATGATTTTGGGGCGCTGTGGAAACACAGGAACTTCATGAACACTGCATGAAAAGTGAGATTTTCGTCCCTGTAAACGCCCGGAAATCTCCCTAATTTCCGACAATTTGCAACCCGCGCACGTCGCGTTTGTCTGTGCCACAAATTGTCGGAAACGAACCATGACGTATGTGGAGAACTGGCGGAGGTGCGAATGGCCCAAATTAGCATATGAATGCAGCGAAACCGCGGGTGGCTGAGCCGAGCGGGCTTGAATATCCTTACTCCTTATTGGATGAAACCACAACTTACGAACAAATAAAATCACTCGTGATTGGCAGCAAAACCACACCTGGGCAGACCAGGCTTGAGTTTCCTTGATCATGATTGGATGAAAACACAACTTTCAATCACTCGTGATTGGTTGGCAGATCTGTCGCTATTGGTCACCCGCCTCATTTTATTCATATATATTTATATATTCATATTATGCTGTATATTCATTTCATGGTTATCCTATGTAGGCTACTACACTATTATTAGGATACCAACAAGGACATCAATGAATTTATAGAGAAAATGAACATTTGCCACATGTTTATGCAAAGAAACAACACACAAACAACAACTTACATACAAAGTGAGGATCTGCCCACACTTGGGTAACGGCGGTTTAAAAACTACAGCTCAGTAAACTGTCTGTTTGCCTCCTCGGGGTTGTAGACCGTCACTGGCGCCGTGTTTTCCGAGGCAGGTCTGTTGTGCAGGCGCCTCGTGTGTATGTGGCGACCGTACAATCCACCTCGAGACCCCGCCAACAACGCCGTCCCCTCCGTCCGACGTGAGCTCTACGGTGGCGGATTTCCAGAGTTCCACCTCGTCATCAGCCAGCACACTTTATCTCGATTCCAGCAGCTGTAAAAACAACAATGAATCAGTACTGTGCGATGCGATGCGTACGGACACAACACATCTATCAATTCACCTGAAAAAAGTCAGCAAATAAACTCTGACCGTCTTTCTTCTCGCTCGACTCCGCGCTGAATCCTTCGCAGCTTCCGCCCGCAATGAGTGTCCCGGCTGGGAAAACCTGAAGCTCCTGCGTCCCGTCTCAAAATACGTCTCACAGGCGGCTGGAAAACAATTAAATGAGTGTGGTATGAATACAAAAAATCAAACGCAAGTCACAGTTACATTTAACAAAGAAGGAGAAACAGTGTCACTTACACACAATGACGTCGTCTAAATCTGGACTTTTTCCGGAGCAAATACGTGGTCACCGTCTCATAATGAGGCGAGATTAGTCTGTGAAAACAAAATGTACAGTTATGATCGGTATCCATACGTATATATTTGCTTATACTGCAGAATGAAAGCATATTCTGTAAATCTTACCTTTGCTCCGGTTCGTAGCGCCTGTAGTTCGTCTCGGAGTTGTGAAGACGGCGCACCGCTTCCTATAAACGACACGGCAAAGAAAATACACTTTAATAAAGCAGTTTCTGCTCACTTGTAGGGCTACTAGGCTACTCTTAGCTTTCGTTTGAGGCTACGCTACTTTTAGCTTAGCTTGCAGTCATCGAACGTATTCTTACCGCTATCTTGGGATTGTGCGCCCGTCTCCTCTTCTTTGACTCAGTTCCTCTCCTCCATGGACAGAAACCCACAGAGTCCCGAACGCTCCAGTGGAGCGAACCGCTCGTTGATATCGGCAGTTTGTTGTTGGAGTTGACGAGACAATCCACTGAGAGCATTCAGCAGCTTCTTCTCGTCTGTCTGCGGACTGGCCGAAAGTTGGTGACCGCGGAGAGGGGTTGAAGGCGAGTTGAACGCGAGACGTCGTCCAGCCATTATTCACGAAGCAGCAAAAACCAAACCAAACAAAGGAACTGGAGATACAGTTCTTCTGAATATAGTAACACAGGTCATAGGCATGACTGATACTGCTGTATCAGTCATGCCTATGACCTCATACGTGATTGGACGAGGAGTCTACGGGTCCTCCAATCACATACGAGGTTATTGTTATACGGAAGGACCAGTATTTTAGGAAGACAAATGGTTGGGACTTTGTGCTGATATGCTTTATGTAAAGCAGTGTTTTGGTGTCAGCGGAACGACTTTCCCTAGAAAACTGTACAGTGGTGCCTCTTTCTCCATTCCACCAGACAATCTTGGATGATTCTGACATACATGCAATGTTGACAATGTATCATCAGATGTACCCATGTGTCACTGAGGTTGAATGTTTTGCCATGACATGTAAACGGGTAACATATATGAATGTAACTTACTCAATCGATAGATGTAGAGCAGAAAGGTCAGCGTATAGTTATGCTAAGTGGTGTGGAAACACTAACAGTTTTGAGGAACCCGTCCTTGACCCTCTAGCACAGGGGTCCCTAAACTTTTTCCAGTGAGGGCCACATAACTTTTCCCTTCTCTGATGGGGGGCCAGGGTCAGTTTCTAACAGAAAAAGTGTGACATTCGCAGGGGTCCCTAAATGTAATAATTTATTGTTTTCCAGAAAACATGCTGACACTCTAGCGCACCACACATATCCAAATATTAATAACCCTTTCTGAGATCAAATAACCCTCTCTGGGTTCTTCACAGAAAGAAAGTTATGCTGTGCCATGCACAATCCTAGATAAAAGGTAAACTTCACTTGTCACAGCAGAATCTCAAATGTCTCTCAAAGTTCTAGTGTTCTTTGTAGGTTCTATAGGCTAGCCCAGTAGACACCACTGTAGGCTCCCTCTCATCAACTTCCCTCTGAAAAGCACAAAGCAAGCAGGCTAAGAAACCAAACTAAGCGATACAGCACAATGCATTTCAATACCAGTATGGTTGTGGAGATGGATTTTTATCCCAATAGATTTTATTATGATTACATTTGTTGATACACAGAATGACTGATATAAGTCAGAAAAGTGAGCTTACCTATGTACTGTGTGTTCATCAGTGTGAACTGTGGGCCTGCATCTGGCTGGAGAGAAGTTGAATGGCCGGTTCCATTCTAGTCACAGCCAGTCTCAAACACTGATGCAAATGTTCATCTGTCAATCTTGATCTCGTTGGAGTTTTCAGGAGTTTCATGCGTGAAAAGGTTTGCTCGCAGATATACGTGCTGCCAAAAAGTGTGGACATCTTCATTGCGTGTTGTTTTATGTTAGGGTAGGTGTCATTTGGGAGGGCGGCATAGAAGTCAATGAGACTGTTGGGCTTGAATGCGTCTTTCAGAACATCACAGTTCTGTAACTCGGCCAGCTCAAACTGATACGAAGGCTGGGCTTCATCGATGTCGGCAACAAAAGGGTTCTGAAAAAGACGGATTTCTTTTGCATGAACATGTAGTTCACGGAATCGTACACCGAACTCCGCCTTCAGCATTTCCAGTGCTTCCACACACTTTTCACCTGGGAACGCGACAGATGGCTTCTCTGCAGAAAAGCTTTGGGTAGCAGGGAGATGGGTGAAGTTGTGCTTTTTCACTTGTTCCAAAACCAGCCGTAGTTTCACCTCAAATCCTTTTATGTGGGAATACATGTCGCAAATGAGTTTCCCCTTCCCTTGTAGCTGCAAGTTAAGGCCGTTCAGCAGTTCTGTCACGTCTGTTAAAAATGCGAGGTGCCATTTCCATGCTGGGTCGATCAGCTCTGGGACTGTTTTGCCTTTTGACTGAAGAAATGCGTTAACTTCAGGTAGCAGCTCGTAAAAACGCCTCAAAACTTTTCCGCGGCTCAACCATCGGATCTCTGTGTGGTACAGCACATCTCCGTACGAAGACTCCAGTTCAGACAGGAATTGTTGGAACTGCCTGTGTTTAAGTCCATTAGCTCTGATGAAGTTTATGCACGATACCACAACCTTCATGACAGAATCCCACTTCAACACTTTGCAGCACAGCGCTTGCTGGTGAATTAGGCAGTGTACTTGTAGCAGGGCGGTGAGACCCCGTTCCTCCATCTCCCGGTTCATGCGTCCTATTAAACCCCGAGACGCGCCCACCATACTAGGGGCCCCGTCAGTCGTGATGCTGGCAAGCTTTGCCCAGTCCAGATCCAACTGTTGCATGGTTTGACATACTTTGTCGAAAATATCCTCCCCAGTTGTAGTCCCTTTCAGGCTTTGTAGGGCTGCCAGCTCCTCGCACATCTCAAAGTTTGCGTTAACTCCACGAATAAAAATAAGCAGCTCTGCGGTGTCCTGCACGTCCGTGCTCTCATCCAGTGCTAATGAAAAAAACTGAAAATCTTTAGTCTTCTGCTGCAGCTGGGCATACACATTACCCCCAATTTCTTCAACACGTCGGGTAATTGTACTTGCCGACAGACTCACGGCATTAAAGACATCTTTCTTCTCCGGACAGACCTCCTCCACGACAACATTCAAACATTTCTTGACAAACTCTCCTTCAGTGAAAGATTTACCGCAGCTTGCTATCAGCTGAGCAACACGGAAGCTGGCCCGAACTGATGCTTGGTTCAGCTGAGTTTGCCGTACAAATGTAGTCTGCTGAGCGAACAGTCCAGTTTTTAGCTTAGACATTTTTTCTGCTCGCATTTGGCCGTGCAGGCTAGCATACTTGTCTTTGTGACGGGATTCATAATGTCGGCGCAGGTTGTATTCTTTGAATACCGCCACCGTCTCTTGACAGACAAGACAAACAGCCTTTTCTTTCAACTGAACAAAAAAGTAATCATGTGTCCACTGCGGGTTAAATACCCTGCATTCTGAATCAATTTTTCTCTTACCACACCGTTTTGCCATTATTGTGGAAGTTGCATTACACAGAGAAAGTTGAGAACAAGCGTGTGTCTCGTTTATTTTTCACAACGGACGAAAAAACAAGATGGCGCAGCCCTGTAATCTCCCTATCAACGGGCTCTACGTCATCAACAACAACAGAACATTTAAAGGGACCGCGATCTGTCGAGCAGTCGTAATTACTTGTATGACACAACCATTTTACCATAACCATTAGCCTTTTTTCCGTCTCGGTATTGTTCAGGAGGCCGGGTCAAATGTGGAGGCAGGCCGTATGCGGCCCGCGGGCCGTAGTTTGGGGTCGTAGTTCTGCTAGAGTCTAGCAGAACTACGACCAGCCATTATAAAGCAGTTTATAGTTGTTAATGTTGTATCAAAGGGTACGGCATTTAAACATGTTCTTGCACAAGTTCCCTGGCTTCATCCCCACCCGGACAGACATTTTTATGGAAAGCCAATAGAAGATTGGGGCTTGCAGGGAACAGACACGTCATACCCAGCATCATTTCTGCCAGTTGAGCGCATTGCTAGAAGATGTGTGGTTAATACATCCTCTGTGCATTTAAGTAAGACCAAAGAAAAGGTCACTGTAGTCCTGCCACTATGCACTGTAGTTGAGCTCTAGGAGACTGTGATCTCTGCAGACCCCTCATGCTGATTCAAATGTTGTTTGCATGGAATGCTCATTTTACCTTGATTAAAATTTTTTAAAGAAGTTATTTTGTGTATCTTTTTTACATAACATTTGCCATTGCTAATGGTGTACACAGTAATCTAGCATATTTGAATTAAATAAATCAATTCAAGCTAAAATGTAAGAGTCTATAATTAGGCTACTGAGCCTGATCTATTTGTACCAGAGATTTCCTTACCTTTTAAAAAAATGTCACCTCGGCTAAAACTCCCTCTGCGACCCTGATTTGCATTTGTATAGCTCACAGCATTTCCATTTACATGTCAAAGCCTCCCCTAGAATTAGGCGGAGGGGGGTCATGGGGGGACAACTGCCAAGGGAGGCCCACATCAATTTCTGACAATTTACGGCAGTTTTCGGCGTTGCCCGCAAATTGCCGTGAACAGCCGCAAACCTGAAATTCCACGACAATTTACAGTCCCGCATACTGCCGAAAATCCCACTTTTCATGCAGTGTAGCCTGATACCGCCATTATTAAAATGAAGAATGTTTACGAGAGAACGGATCAGATTTAAGAACTTTTGTCGGAGGAAATATGAGCGCTTATACAAGCCGTCATTGGCGGGTTGTAGAAGCGGGTTAAGCTGCCTTTGTTATAACTGCGCATCTCAGCTTTTGTCATTTCTGTATTTTGTAAAATTCATTCAAGCTCCTGCAACTTCTGTATTTTTTAGAAAATCTATTGAAATTCATTTTCAGCAGTTCTTTCAAATAATTTCAGCTTTTATTATGCCTGTATTAACAGCAATGCTTTAATATTTATTTCTGTATTTATTTGCAATATTTCACATTCATTTCAGCTGTTTTCATTTCTGCTTTTTCGGTCTATGAAATCCTTTCAGCTTCTCCCATTTATGTATTTTCAGCAATTTCAAATTAATTTCAGCTTTTCTAATATCTGTAATTTCAGCAAATGTATTACAATTCCCTTCAACTTTCTGTAATTTCAGCAGTTTTCTGAAGTTCATTTCAGCTTTCAGCTTTTTGCATTCCAACGCATTTTCAGCAGGAAATGCATTGCTATTTCTTCCGCCACACGTTTCAACTCCTTCACACTTTTAGCTATTAAAACTGTTAAATTTTAAAATATGCAGCTCCTTTCTGGCTTTCCAGCTATGACTTTTCAGCTTTCTACCTCTTAAACGTGCATTTATATAAATCAATAATCATTAATATTTTAACATAGTTTTCCAATGGAGATCGTTTTTCAAATCCTCTTAAACTTCTTCAACTTTCAGATTCTTCAGATTTGCCAATCTTTCAGCTACAGACACCATTTCAACTTTCAAATGTTGACACAAGTCTCAACTGTCTTTTTTCATAATCACTGATTATGTTTCATAGTACTTCGCTCCGTTGCATTTCTTAGAGTGAGACCTGGAGATGCTAGAGGGTGGGGCAGCGTCAGAATCTGGTTAAAAAAATATGGAACTTTTGTCCTCAGAGCCAAAGTATACACTTTTAAGGCTTCATTTTTAGCTTAACGTGATGGCATGGTTGTGCTGCTTGTAGTCATGTGGCTATGGAATCCCAGAGTTCTTTAGTTTTTGGCCTACGGAGACCAACAGTCACACAACCTCTGCTAAAAGCCCCATAGGCTCCAATACAAATCTGCCAACCTATTTCTCAAAAAATCCAGAAGGTACATGTTTTCTAAACGGCCACGGGAGCCCTATTTATTACCGACCAGACATGAAAACGACATATTTGCGTTTGGTAGAGTCTTGGGTCTCTAGATAGCTGTTATGGTTTTGCGCTAGAGGACACTTGTTTGAGGTGTGGATTCTGTGTAACTCGCTGTCCTGTCTCTGTCCTTTCAGCAGGTGCTCCGTTACCGTGGATACCAGCACACACGCTGCAGTTTGTCAGTTGGTCAGTTTGTGTCACACAGCTGATCCATAATAGTTGATTAGTGGAGTCACAGAACGCAGATATGCTTTCCCCCTCTCATTCTCCCCCTCTCCCTCCCTTCCTCCTCTCTTTTCTATTCCTCCCCTCTTCCTCCTTCTCTTTCTTTCTCCTCCACTCTTTCCATTCTTCCCCCTCTCCCTTCCTCACTATTCCACCCTTCCTCCTCCTCCTTTCCCCTCTTTCTTTCTCCCCTTTTCCCCTTCCTCCTCCTCTTTTTCCATTCCTCCCCTCTTTCTTTCTCCCCCTCTCTCGCTTCTTCCCTCCCTCCCTTTCCCCCTCTCTCCCTCCCTCCCCCTCTCTTTCCATTCATCCCTCTCTTCCCCCTCCCTTCCTCAGCCTCTTTCTTTCTCCCCCTCTTTCTCTTCCTTCCTCCTCCCCTTTTTCTTCCTCATCTTTCTTTCTTTCTTCTCTTCTCCTTCCATTCTTCCCCCTCTCCTTTTCTCACCATTCCACCCTTTCTCCCCCTCTCTTTCCATTCCTCCCCCTCCCTTCCCCTATGTTTCCTTCTTTCTCCCTTCCTCCTCTTTCCTATTCCTCCCCTCTTTCTTCCTCCTCCGCTTTCTTTCTCCCCCTCTCTCTCCCTTGCTCCCTCCCTCTTTCCCCCCTCTCCCTTCCTTACCCTCTTTTTTTATCCTCCTCTTTTCATTCCTGCCCTCTTTCTTCCTTCCTCATCCTCTCTTTTGTTCTCCTCTTTCCATTCTTCCCCTCTTTCTTCCTCCTCCTTTCTTTCTTCTTCTCTCCTGCCATCCCCCCTCTCCTATTCTCACCATTCCACCCTTCCTCACCCTCTCTTTCTCAGTTCCTCCCTCTATCTCCCTTCCTCCTCCTCTCTTTCCATTCCTCCCCCTCTCCCTTCCTCACTTTCTCTCCCTTTCTCTCTCTCTTTCTCCCTCCCTCTCTTTCACCTTTGCTCTCTCTAGTGTGCTCTCTCCTTCCTCAATGCCAACATTTTAAAATATATCCCCCATGGAGGGAATATTACTGTAGTGTTTGTGATGTGATTTGCACTGTACTTCCCCCCCTCCACCCTGGCTTGACTGCCACACCCTCCTCCAGCCACTGATGATTTGCACCAGAATGTTTTTTTCTACCACTTATTACTGTATTAATCATACTTATACCTACAATACCTCTTACTGTTCATATTGCATATCTATTTATTACTGTACATATCTATTTATCCACTTATTACACTTTACATATGCACATACTCTGCACTTTTTGCTATTTTGCACTTCTGGTTGGATGCTAAACTGCATTTCGTTGCCTCAGTACTTGTACTCTGTGCAATGACAATAAAGTTGAATCTAATCTAATCTAAATGTAATGAGGTCTATTGATTTATAGTTTGAAGGACAAACATTCTGCCCATACCCAACAACTACTAATATCACTAGTACAACTAGTGCTACTTCAACTAATACTGCTACTACCATTACTAATACTACTACTAGTATTTCAACTGGTATTAATACTAAATGACTCTTACTACTACTAATAGTAGTTGTACTAAAAATACTATTTCTACCAGTAGAAGTGACCCAGCAACTGCCATTACTCTTACTACTATAAGAAAACGTACTACCAGTATTTATACTGCTATTAATACCACAACTACTACTCATTTTACTACAAATACTACAATGACTAACAGTATTACTACTACAGATGATAAAACTAGTAGTACTACTAACACTATTATTTCTAGATTTTTTTCTATTGATACTAAAACTACTACTTATTCTAATGATAATATTATTACTGCCAAAATTACAATTACTACTATTACTACAAAAAATACATTTTTTAAGACTCAACTCAGCTTTTGTCATTTCTGAATTTTCAGCAATTTTTAAATTGATAAATTTCTTCTATTTCTAGTATTTTTTATTCCAATAGTTTTAAAATCCATTTCAGATTCTTCCATTTCTGTATTTCCACCAATTTCATGTAATTTATTTAAGCTTTTCTCAACTGTGTATTTTCAGCAAATCTATTGAAGTTAACTTCAGCTTTTCTGATGTCTGTATTTTCATCAATATTTTGATATTCTTTCTTCTATAGTTGTTTCATTTCTTTATTTTCAGCAAATCTATGGAAATTCCTTTCCGCTTCTCCCATTTCTGTATTTTCAGCAATTTCAAATTAATTTAAGCTTTTCTAATATCTGTAATTTCAGCAAATGTATTAAAATTCCCTTCAACTTTCTGTATTTTCAGCAATTTTCTGAAGTTCATTTCAGCTTTTAGCTTTTCGCATTCCAACGCATTTTCAGCAGGAAATGCATTTTCTAGTTTTCTCCTGCTGTCCTTCTTGGTGATCAGAAGGCTTGGACATCCTGAAGTTAAATATTTGGTTCCCTAGATGCAACATCTATGCAGCTGGGTGTTAGTATGCACTGCTGCGCCTGCCGTTCCTTTACTTCCCTTCTCTGTGACTCCTTTCAATCAGAATCTGGTTCTGAGGGCTGTCGCTAACACCCTCCCCCACCCTACCCTCATATATAGCTTGTTATGTTTGATAGACAGAACCATACATCTGTTTTGAGTGTCAGCGCAGTGAGGGATTTGGAAATGGAACAGAGATGTCCGTGCATGGGGACGGTATAAAAGGAATGTGGTGCTTTCACAATATCTCTATTATATCTCCACCAATTTGTCATGAATGATTCACTTAGCTTCAGGGGATGTGAGTGCATGTAAATTATGCCTCGAAATGATTTTGGATAAGTGCAGTAGTCTGTAGGCAGACACATCAGACATGTTGGGGCGTTGATTACCTCCAGTCAGAAGAGACAGAAATTAAAAAAACAGACTCTAATGCTTGACTCAGTGAGTCTTGTCTTTTTGGTGGAACTGACCGGTATGTCATTGCCATGACATCTTCTTCCGCAATTCCACACAAATCTCGAGAAATCAATTTTGTTTGCTAGCAGGCAACCCCAAATCCTTTCCATCTAATTTCTTCAGCCAGAGTGCTGTTGCACAGTTTACTCACCCCCTAGAGTTAAACGTGCAATAAAACAGCAGTGTGCCCATTGCTTTAAAAACGTGTCAAATTAGGTTGCACACAAATGTTCATTAGTTTCAAATCTCTATAGATGAAACTACACAAATAAAGGTACTTTCATACTCTGATTCTATGTCAACATGATTAATCATAATTTGACGCTTGCTAAATATTATAAGCTGTTCCGGGGCTCCACCATTCAAAGAAAACTTTTTTTAAATGACAGCTGCTGCTCCAGTTAACACAAAGTTGATGATAGCCGGCTGAAACAAAGAAAAACAATGCTGAATTAGTAGTAGGTCATTGAAGTTACTCTCAAAACTTGAGATTGAGTCTCTGCCTCACAAGGACGCCTCATGTATTGTTTAGTCTTTGGGTACCAAGAAAAGTGCTATAAAAAAACGAAAGTATTATTATTATTATTATTGTGTTTACTCATCCATGAATCTGAAAACATTTCACATACACGCTCAATCTGCTACAATTATGTTTGGTGTTAAGTGCTGATTGCAACTGCTTCATGTTCTCTTATCTGGGCATTGATTCAATCAGCAATCATTTGTTAGTATGCCAGTACAGTATGTGTGTTTGTGGGTGTGTTTGCTGTGTGCGCTGCCTTTAACACAATGACACGACTGATGGATGTATCCTTGACAGAGCATGGAAGAGAGTTTACCGCTTAGCTTCGGGGACAAGAGTTTTCAACTGACTTTATACAAGAGAGCCAATACAGTGCGTATACACCTTCCTCAGCTTTCGGATATTTTATCCCATTCATTTAAACGTTTCTTCAAATTGCTCGCTCTTATTGTCTGGACGGTGTGTTTTGCTAGCACCTAAAGAAACCACCATTCAGCCGTCGCTACATTCAGACAGCTTTGTGAGTTGTCTTGGCAAGACAGATTAAGTGGCTTATAAAACATTCAACCAATCAGGAGCATCGATAGGCCCTAAAATGTAATTCAACCCTCCCACCGCCAAATAATTTTGTAGCTTAAAAACAGACAAAAAAAGATGTTTTCATTTTTATTTTGGTGATGTCATTAAATGAAGCTTAGGCGAAAATTCAGTTAGGAAGACTGGACAGGCTGTGCCGTTCCCTGGTGGCCTCCTCTCTCCCTGGGGGTGGACGGCCAGCTGATTAGGGGCGGGTAGTATCAGACTAGTTGTCGTTACCGTAAACCAATCGCATTGGGGCAGGCAAACAATCAAAACTGTTCTCTTCTCTTTTGCTGTCAGTTGTCATTTCAGCACGCTCCAAAGGTGACCCGCCACCACCCCTGACACCTCCAATCTACAGCAGAACCTGGCATATCAGGCGAGTTATGCAACTTGGGCTCTACCACCACCAGTGTCTGGACTCCCAAAGGGGGGGGGTATGTTTCGGCTCGAGATCCTGGCCCCTGGTCTATCCTGTGGCAGGATGTAGTCCAAGCCCCAAACAACTTGCAATATCATATTATGCCTGTTATAATAAAGCATTGTTAAAATTTCAACTCTCTCTCTTCACGAACACCAACTGAACTGTTGAACAATTTTATTGTTTAGGATTGTAAATTGACGGCAGTCGGATGGGTTGTGGGGAGCCACGTCGGAGGATCCGCCGTGGCTCCCGGGCAGGGCACACCCCCAAAAACTACCATGTGTGAGGTGTGATCAGCAGCTTGAAGATCTTTGAGTGGTATACTTTTGGGGACCGACGGCTCATGATTTTTAAAACGGCGAGTTTGTGGAGTGTCGTTCAGCAGGGAAAACTAGAAGATTCCACAGGAACACACATTCCCTCAAGCTGAATTGAATAAATGAATAAATGTTACTGACTAGTGCAAACAGGTTGTTTTCATCTTGTTTGTCCAATGCGTCGTTTCTGACGCCACTTTCTGCCCGAGTTTGGCGCCACTTTCTGCCCGAGTTTGGTTTGGTTTGGTTTTAATACAGTGTCACTCCAGATGGGATCCATCACTCTGAGACATTCAGGCTGTTTAGTTTAACTATCTCCAGCTCTCGGATTGATTTGTTATGCTTATAACTGACTAACTCACTTAAGGGGGATAAAAGAATGTCAGAAAGGAATGAAATTGATTTTTTAAGTAGACATTACATTTCATGTCATTTAGCAGACGCTTTGATCCAAAGCGACTTACATTACACTTTAAACCCATGGCTTTTTTCACATTTTTGCCCGGGGAGCAATTAGGGGTTAGGTGTCTTGCTCAGGGACACTTCGACATGGAACATGGGGCAGCCTGGAATCAAACCAACAACCTTGTTGGTTTGATTGTGCTTCCCACCACACCTTCTCTAACCCCTGCACCACGACGACCCTAGACCTACTATCTAAACGTAAATGTATATTGCTTCAGCTGATTTCAAATTACACTTTTAATAATTAACCTTAAGCCTCCCTCCATTTCCATAATCCCTCGCACTCGTCCTGTGTGATAAAACTTGGTGGGACAGTAATGGGTTCGGAGATGAGAGTGACCAATTTTACGAAGTAGCTCTGGAGGAAGGGAGCCGCTGGGGAAGCACACAGAGCTGAGATGATGGTCCTGATGACTGTGTTCGGCATACGTACATGATGCATCGTCAGACACATGCAGGCAAAGGGGGGGGTTACCATGCGCTTGTGTGTGCAGCTGTTTTGTGTATGAGAGGAGGGCTGGGTTGCTCTTAGTAAAAGTGGAGAGCTCCAGTGTTGGACCCGTGTGCACCCGCGCTCGGTTACTTGGCAGCCATCCCTCACCCCACCCTGAGAGAACACAGATCCGGGAACAGCAGCAGCAGCTGCTCTCTCACAGCCGCTCCAGCAGCGCATGGACGCGGTGCGCCCCTGACGCTCTCTCTCTCTCTCTCTCTCTCTCTCTCTCTCTCTCTCTCTCTCTCTCTCTCTCTCTCTCTCTCTAATTCAGGATGGACTTGTCTCCTTCTTTTCACCTTTACCACTGACGCCGCGTTACTTCGGTTAGACATTCCTGTGCAAGGGGTTTAGAGCTGATCCTCTCACCGCTGTTTCGCCTTTACACTGGGTGTTTTTTATTTGGGGTTGAACACACTCATATCCGGATTCCGAGATGGGAATGTATCTCCATGTGATGCTTTTGCACTGCTATTTCGCCTCGAGTTTCTTGTGCACCGCCGTCGCCTTCGTAGAGGAGCCCGTCGGCGGCAGGTCGGACGGTTACTGCGGGCGGATCCTCCGGGCGCAGACCCAGGGGACCCGTAAGGAGGGGCACCACGAGTTCAGGATCAGAGTCGAGGGGGACCCGGCAAGCTACCAGCCGGGCAGCACCTACAGAGGTAGCCTTTCCCTTTTCTTTTTTTTTACCAGTCTGCGCATTCAGTGCGTGTTAAGTGGAGTGTTTGTGAAGTTGGTAGACATTGCACATGTATTCTGTAATTAGCTTTACAATTTGATGGAAATTGCAGCAAACAATATTTCCAAACCAGTGTGTGCTCCTCTAGCTCCTGCGTAGTGGGGTGTGTGGGAGGGGGGGTCACCACAGACTAAAAGTCCCTGTCCTACCTAATGGATTTTATTTCCTCCCATGTCAAATATTATGACTTTGGGATCTCTGGCATGTTTAGAAGTTAACTTAAATAATTTTTTACGTTCCCTGCTTTTTAAAATCCTAACTTACATTTTTTATGTAAAAAACTGATCTTGCAGGGCCTAAAACTCCCCACTGACAAAATATTCACGGGTATGCAATATTTCAACATTTAGCTTTACAAGGATACATTTGAATCCATCAAAAACTAAATCCCAGGGCCCCCCCAAAAAATGGGCTGGTATAAAAATTCAAAGTTAGGGCGCAAGTGTGAGCTGAATACAACCCCGGCCTGTTCCTTCGCACTCAACTCCCTGCGTGACATTTACTGGCTCTCTGTTATTATAGTGTGAGATACTCACAGATACTCATGTTGCCTCATCCGTCGTGACCCCAGTGTGCAGATGCATGTGCCCGTTTCACTATCTCTTTGCAGAGATAAATACACTGCACTCGCTCTCCTCCTTAACAGTGGTCCTGCTGGCAACCAGCCCCTCTTATTTCCGGGGTTTCACCCTCATTGCGCTGAAGGAGGGCAGGGAAGGCACCGTGGACGACGACTACATTGGCCAGTTCCAGGTGAGGATGGGTCTTTTTCTCCGGGAAAGTTCACCAAACAGATGGAGGTGTACACAAACACATCCCCGGGTGAAGCTAGAAAACTGGGTTCTCCTACTCCATGTGTTTGCCTTGTGAGGGCTTTTTCTCTCGGGGGGAAAGGTTAGGCATGGCGTCTTTCCCTGCTGAGAGGCAAGCGCCCCTCTTCCCCCCTGCTAGTGGTAGACGGAGAGAATGAAGGCCGAGAGCCAAGAGGTACATGTGAGGACGGAGATAAACAGAAGGAGTTGAAGGAGAAAGTAAGGGGGGTGTCAGTAGTAAGACGGCCCTCACTGAGTGGCAGAGAGCTCCTAAGAAGAAAGCCAGACTTCCTCATTACCTGGAGCTCAGTGTCAAAAGGAACACACAACACGCTGATGCTAGCCAGACTCCAGCCCAAAACGGCGCGGGAGACTTTCTTTAATGTTGCCAGCTGCGGGAAACATTCTGCCTCGGGGCCTGCCCTCTGACTTCATCACTCTGTTCTTGATGGATCTTAAAAATAATGTGTTAACCCCAAAATTTAGCAAGAACTCCCGCGAAGGCTCACTTAAGTTGGGCTAACTTTTGGAGGTGGATCCTCAGACACTCCCGGTCAATAAAAGCTGCAATAAAAGCTGCAATGTGTTTTTTCTGACCACCGGCAGCGCTATGGAGCAATGTTTTTGCTCAGTAGCACGAGCCAGTCATGTGGGCAGTGAGATTCCTTCCTACTGGTCTTGCACGGGTTTATCTGGTTGATGGCATACCATTTTTCTTTAACCCGACGAGTATTTCAAACTCTTTATTTTTCTTCCCCTTTATCTTTATTAGCTGTAATACGAAGAGGAAGTTAGCCCTATTCCAAGGGAGATTATTTTTATTTTAGTTCAGTTCTCTCTCAAAACAGACCACGCTTGCCCCGTTGTTTTTGTTGCTCACAGTGGAACCGGAGTTTTGTCTGAAATGACACAAGATGCTTTTGAAACACCCACTCCCTGTAGTCACACATGCCCGGCTCACTTGCTCGGTTCATTTTTATAAGCTTAAAAGGCAAACGTCATTTCTCCCTGCTCTGTTGAATTTTCACTCCCCGCACAATAAATACCTCCCACTCTCAACCTTGGAGTCCCGGCAGTGTCTGGAGTCATGCAGAGACCAGGAAGTACAACGCAGTGAGCAGAAACTGGAACCGTGTGGGAGCTTGGACAAAATTAAAGCTGACATCCTGGCTTTGTACGCAGTTTGTTAAATATTGGCCAATCCATCAGACACTTCTTGCTGTGCAGTCCACAGTTGTGATTGACATGTTTATCCACATGTGGAAAAATAATGAAGGCCTCTAGAGATGAGCTGCACAAAAGTGTTTTAAAGTGTAACTTCGCCCGCAGGTCTGAGCCTGCCGAACCCCACCAATCACATCATTTTAAAAAGAAGAGCTGGTGCATTACTAAATCGCATTTTGATCGGCCGTTTTTTTTTGCTCTCCACAACAAGCATTATCCAATGTGATTGGTTATTAGTATTAACTATTAGGAATGCTTTTCATAACTGACTTTATCTAACTGTTGACCTTGAAGATTAGGGCTGATTTAAAAAAGGAGATGGCATTTTGCTCCATTGTCAGCCTTTAAAGGCCAAACTTGTTAGGAAATGTCAATTATTTAATTCATCGTAAAAACACATTTTAAGTGCGCAGTCATTCTTTAAGTTATATTTAAGGTTCCAAGAATTTGACTTGACACAGTAGTGCTTAATGTTATCATCATTCTGAGGACTCTGCGGTACTTCAAGGGATACTTGAATGTAGTAACAGAAATTACTTTCGGTATGACTGCCTTTTAGTAAACATGTTGTCGTCCCATTAGCGGACCACAAAGAGAAGAGCAGCATTTCAGCAAGGCCAACTTTTTTATCCAAACAACCTCATTCCATCAAACTCTACTTTTCTTCATCATCAGAGCGTTACATAATAATACTTCTAATAAATCTGCAATTCATATTACTGACAGTTTTTTTCTCTGCAAGTAAATTACGTGGCTACTTTTGCAATGTCATGAGTGTTATTGTGTTTTGGAAAAGGAGCCAAATGAAGGCAGTTGCCGTTCCCTGTGTGGCTATTCTCCTTCCTTCGCTCTCTGGTACTCTGGTTGTTTCTGGCAGCTGTCCTGGAATGTGCCCGCTTGCTGTTTCACTGAAACACCACAACTCAGAGTGGCTGCTCATTGTTTTTCTTTCCTTTTAAGCAATAATCTGCTCTCTGTCCCCCATTACCGCCATTAAAGGACTTCTGTCCTAATGTGTCAGACCTGAAAGAGTGTGCATCTGTGTGTACGCGACTTTCTATACCACTGAGTTGTGCGGTTTGTCCCACATGGCCATTAGGTGCATCAACAAAAAAAATAATGGTAAAGATATTAACACAATGAAAGAAATGTATGTATATATATATATATATATATGATTGTGGGACGTGGGTCGTGGGTCGATTGTGGGACGTGGGTCATATTTATCTAGGCCAGCTACGTGTTATTGCTCAGGGAAACAAACATGGGCTTGTTTAAATAAGGGGAGACATGAGCAGACATGAGATATTATCTTTTCTTTTTCTGTTTTTTTTCCTGCACGGAGTATCTAGGGTTGTGAGTTCAGCAGGGGATAAACAAACCCGCTCAGTTTAAAGTGTCAGAGCCAAGTCATCAGGAATCAGGAATCAGGAAACATTTATTAGCCAAAATATGTCAAACATACAAGGAATCTGTCTTGGCGGTTAGTGCGCGACAGTAGACAGACAAGACAACAGTGCACAACTAATCAAATAAAGTGGAATGAAATGCTAAAAGTCATAGGTTGCAGATAGAGGCAATTACATAAGCCAAGTGCTTAGAGGGCTCTGATGAACAGATTGTGTAGAGTTGTAGATGATATAACCTGATATGAGCATAACCAGACTCAAATGAGGACAGCTATGTCCTTTTTTACTTCAAGGACAGCACAAGAAGGCAATTTACACATCTTTATTCATATGCTTGACAAGCTGGTTGGTCAGAAGCTTGATGTTTGCACAACTAATGTTAAATCAGTGGTTCTTAACCTTGTTGGAGATACTGACCCCCACCAGTTTCATATGTGCATTCACCGAACCCTTCTTAATTGGAAAAATAAAATTCAAAACATAGGTATATATTTTACTGGTGCACAAAATGAACCATGCATCAACATCAGTGTTCAAAGAACAAAACCATTAAAACATGATTTTCACACAAAAACAAAAACATAATAATGAACATTTACTGCAAATCAGTGTGACTTCTGCTGTTGCCTTTCAGAGACCAGTTCAGAAATGTGCGGCTTCACCTTGGCAAGTGCCACTCTGATGTCTTTTTCGCAACAAAGTCTGTTCCTTTTCTTTGTTTTTATGTCCAGCATCCTCGAAAAGGATTGCTCGCAAAGATATGTTGTAACAAACGGTATGAAAATCTCCAGAGCTTTCTTAGCAATAACAGGGTACGTTACCATTTGTTGACACCAAAACGTTGAGAGCGTTGTTGTTCTGAAGAGTTGCTGTTGAACCTGGCTCTGCTGAATTTCAATGATTTCATCGAGGTATTCATCATTGGCATCTGTTGTCTCAACACTAAACGTGACGTGACGACACCAGATGGTCAGACTCCCACCTGTAAGCGCACTCATCCCCACCAGAGTGGAGGAGGCCTTGAAGCAGGCTGGTAAGCACCGTGGCAGCCATCGTCGGGGGAGCCATCTTGGACTGAAAGTGTGTACTATATACCTAAGATGAAGACAAAAGTCCCCATCTGCTCTTTTTGTACTTCTTTGTCAAACTATACGTTCTATTCCTCAAACACATCCCACATAGGTATATACTACACAAACCCATACACACGTACAGTACTTGTACAGTATATTTTCTGTATTGACTTCCTCACACCTTCTTATACGAAGTATGTGACCAAACAATGAATGTTTTATCAGTCCACAGCCGACACAAACTACTGCCTACAAGACATAAGAGACCGATATGGTAAGAGGAAATGGGTAGAATAAAGTAAAACGAAGGTCTTGGATACTCGTACTAGACTAGTGCTTTTCCACTTTTGTGACACATCTTTCACAGTACAAAACATCCTGTGGCATACCAACAACTGAAAAAGGTTACAAAATATCACATTGTAGCATAACACAACATATATGTTTACAATGTAAATCCCTCAGCTGTTGATACTCACTCAGTGTGAAACGTGGGCCTGTTTGGATGAACAGAGAACTGATATCCTGGCAGAAATTGAAGAGAGGCACACACAAAGCCATTCTTCAACAGCTCTCAGTCTCTCTCTGCTTAGTTTAGACAGCAGACTTGCTTCAAAAGCTCATCTCACAAAGATATGTTGTGGAATATGGGAGCAATGTTTAAATTTCTCCTTTTACCAAAATGGGGAACTCCTTGGCAACAAACAGTCCACCAAAAACTGTCCAAAGGTAGATCAGTAAAGCTAATCTTTGAACTGGTCTTGTCTCAGTTAGTTCCTCCTTTCTTCTGCTCAAAACTGAGCTATATAGGTTCCTAACACAGTGAAGAGGTCAGGGGGGGTTATGAGGAAATACATATTATCTCAGTGCACCAGTGGTGACATCTTCTTGCAATTTCTGGATGAGGGGGGACATGACAAAATTGGCACTTTTAACATGTTGTTGCCAATGATGCACTTTTGAACGGAATCCATTTATTTTGTCTGTGCTTGTGAGCAGGTTTTCATTTGGGCCTTACATTTGTGTGTTCACTTCATTCAGGTTCTGAAATATATCCGCCATGTACGGCTGTCACAATATCAAATCTTTGTTATTGCACCAACATTTATTGTGATATGCGATCTTTTCAGACCATTTTATGCCACTGATTACATAATAACAAGATTACATTATAATAGCATAATAGTGCAAGTACACTGTTTTGAAGAAAAATAAAATTTTATTCTTTAAAATATTTAAATGTTAGAGAATGGAATGTGAAAAAATTATCCTAAATAAATAATAAATACACCTCTGTAAACAAAAAATTGCACGGTAAAAAGTAATAGATCAAAACAAAGTAACACATTTAACAAAGTCAGTTTAGACTTTCAAAGTGTCTCACACAAAGGCACAGATGCATCAACAGGCCATTTATGCTGCCAGATCAGTTTTTTAACTAATAGGCAGATCCCGAGAAAAAGCACCAACATGTTTACCTTAAGGCAGGATCTTCTGGGGGTAACAATGTTACCAGCTATGCTAAACATTATTTCTGTGCTGGTGCTTGTTGCACAAATGCACATGTATTATTTTTCCAAGTTGGCTACTAGAGGAAATCGTCTATGGTTATCACACCACCAAATCAAGGGATCAGATGCCGCATCAACTGCTTCTTCCTGGAGAAACTCGGTCAGCGCCGCATCAGCCTTCACTCTTTTTGGAACCGGTGCCCGAGTCTGGTGACTAAGGGTTAGTAGGGTTGTTGTTGTTGTCCCTCCAAAGTTCAAACACTGCGTAGGATAGTGATTTTTTAAGTAAGATTTTAAATTGGTCGTGTTTCTCTTTTCGTCGCCACTGTTTTGAAACAAAATGAACAGACCGGGTCGTTCACGTTGATTTGCTTTCCTCTCTCATTCGGCTTAAAGCCAAACATTGCGCCTTCGAAATCACGTCCATTGGGAATTGTTTATCGAACTGGGTTTTGCTCTGAGACTTGATCTTCCCATTAGCCCAAAGTAAAGGATTCCTGATGAGTAGAGGATTAAGACATTGCCTCCATTTTGAAAATATACACTTCAATGATAAAAAGCAAGCGAGTTTGAGTTTAACACTCTAGGACTTAAAACTTACATCTCTGTCATCTAGGGATTTGACTTGACTCAGTCAAGTGTATAATTTTACTTAATGGGTCCCAAAAAAATGTAATTTAGTTGTCGCAAACAATTTGCCAATGTTCAGCGTCTGAGCCTGCCGTTAAGTGGCTGGCCAAGGAATTAAATACTCCTCCATGCCAGTGGGTGGCAGTAAATAGGGCATTAATTACCTTATCAATTTCAGATAGTAGAATTAAATGATGCGCGGGAAAGATTGTGGTGAAGAACGGCGATAGAGAAATATTTCAAAAAGAAAATGCAGAGTCTGGGCCCGGGCCAGCCATCTAACTCAGATGAAAATCCCAGTTTGAGGGAAAAGAAAAAACTGTGAGCTTGAGGCAGTACAGTGAAAGTTATCTTTCGCTTGGGTTCACTTTCACTGGGGAACTGACTGCACCGATTCCGTTATGCTTGGGGGAAAAGCAATCAAACAGCGCCGTGGTCCCAAGCAAGCTGAAACGTCATCTCGAGACAAACCACCCGGCACTTACCAAAAAGAACTTTGTACGCCTATGCACACAAACTGAAAAAAATGAAACTTTCATGATGAAATCCACAAATGTGTCTGAGAAAGCTCTCAAAGTTAGGCCAAATCAAAAAGTGCACACAATGTGGCAGAGACATTTATACTGCCTGCCTGCAAAGCCATTGTGAACGAGATGCCCGGCCATGACGAGGTTAACAAAGTACCTAAAGTCTCAGATAACACAATTGCCAGACGTTGCGTCGCAGTGCAGTCTACTCACATCAGTAGACATGCTCAACTCTTGGCCAATGTGTGTTTTGTTGATGGAGACGCCTGCTACCTATTTGCAAAGACAAAAACAACTAGAGAGGACATTTTTGGGGTCACGTCAAAATATCTTCAGTGGGAAAACTGCACAATGGAGCAGCAGCCAACATCGGGCGCATCGAAGGCTTCGTTAGCGGATTGACAAACAGATGTTCTTGTTACGCACAGGTTTTTTGCACAGAAATCTGATGGTTGTCGTGCAACAAATTGCTGGCCCGTGTGTATGAGCTGTGGGAGGAACTAAAAGAGGAACTAAAAGTGTTTTTGAAACAATGAGAGGGAAGATAATGCAAAGCTGGTCGCGAGTGATGAGTGGTGTGCAAGGCTGGCATACATTACATGGCGGTAGGCCTGTCGCGATATGCAATATATTGACATATCGCATAATATCTGAAAATAAGTGCAATCATTTTTTGTCCTGCGATCAGTGCTGTAGTGGTAAAATTAGAGGTGGGTAAACTCTGAATTTTGTGATCATACAGACCTCGACGCGATGCGAAGCAACGCAACACAAAGCGTTGCGACTCTGTAAGGCTGTCCTGGCTATATTGCATTATGTTATCAGTAAAAGTCATATACAATCAATGATAATGAATAAATGTGTTAGTAGTTTGTAGTTTATTAAATTTAAGAAAACAGTAAAGAAAAGTATGTCAACACAACACAACAACACAGTTGCAGATTAAGAACTATCTCCTTTTTACAGTAGTGGCCAGAGGGCCTCCTTGTCCTCCACGTCAGGTCCTGCCTTGCACAGAGGAGCCATGAACCCCAGAACGCGTTCCTCTCTGCTTCTCCTCTCTCTATTCGACCTAGTGTTTCTCCTCTCCCTGTGCTCTCTGCATCATTGCCTGTCCTATCACTGCCTGAAAAAATATGTTGAATTTAAGAGTTAACCAGTTAAGCAGCCTGTCAATTACACTGACAACATAAGTTAAAGGAACACTCATGTACTACCTATGTCATCATAAATAGCCTGTACAGCATGTTTTTTTTTCACATTGAGAACTGACTTTTTTTCTAATCTATGCGTCACCAGGCGTTTTTCTGCTTCTTCTTCTTCTTGTCCTTTTACCGTGCACAACCAGCTAACACCGAGCGCGCGACTACTATTCTTCCAACGGAAGAATACAAGGCGCAGGGAACTTTGAGGTGCGTAAACGCCACTTAGAGGTGCGTAAATGCTATTTATAGGTGCGTAAACGCTATTACCAAAATTCCAGAGGTGCGTAAACGGCGTTTACGTGCGTTTACCCTCCACTACAGCCATGCCTGCGATATTGATTTGACATATCGAACGTCACCAACATTTAAGTGGATCGCGCTGCCTCTGTCCTTTTTCCAGGCAGCGCAGACACACAGATACAGAGCAGACACGGACTAGTGAAGAGAAGCAGTGAACCCACGATGACAATTCAAGGTCAAGAGAGCCAGATTCGATGAAAAGGCTACTCTGCCTGTTCTCGGCTTTGTACCCATCAACAAACCGATCCTCACAGCATCGTATGAAGTTGCGTTGTTTCATGATAAGACACAATCAGTGCAGAGTATTATTTATTTAACACAGTGGTTCTTAACCTGGGTTCAATCGAACCCCAGGGGTTCGGTGAGTCAGTCTCAGGGGTTCGACGGAGGTCAAAACACACACCCGACTCATATGATTCGTGATGACACGCCCCGTGGTGGTTAAGAACCACTGATCTAGAGCAAAACCCAGTTCGATAAACAATTCCCAATGGACGTGATTTTGAAGGCGCAATGTTTGGCTTTAAGCCGAATGAGAGAGGAAAGCAAATCAACGTGAACGACCCGGTATGTTCACTTTGTTTCAAAACAGTGGCGACGAAAAGAGAAACACGACCAATTTAAAGGCTCACTTAAAAAAACACCATCCTACGCAGTGTTTGAACTTTGGAAGGACAACAACAACAACCCTACTAACCCTTAGTCACCAGACTCGGACACCGGTTCCAAAAAGAGTGAAGGCTGATGCGGCGCTGACAGAGTTTCTCCAGGAAGAAGCAGTTGATGCGGCATCTGATCCCTTGATGTGGTGATGTGATAACCATAGACGATTTCCTCTAGTAGCCAACTTGGAAAAATAATACATGTGCATTTGTGCAACAAGCACCATAACAGAAATAATGTTTAGCATAGCTGGTAACATTGTTACCCCCAAAAGATCCTGCCTTAAGGTAAACATGTTGGTGCGTTTTCTCGGGATCTGCCTATTAGTTAAAAAACTGATCTGGCAGCATAAATGGCCTGTTGATGCATCTGTGCCTTTGTGTGAGACACTTTGAAAGTCTAAACTGACTTTGTTAAATGTGTTACTTTGTTTTGATCTATTACTTTTTACCGTGCACTTTTTTGTTTACAGAGGTGTATTTATTATTTATTTAGGATAATTTTTTCACATTCCATTCTCTAACATTTAAATATTTTAAAGAATAAAATCTTATTTTTCTTCAAAACAGTGTACTTGCATTATTATGCTATTATAATGTCATATTGTTATTATGTAATCAGTGACATAAAATGGTCTGAAAAGATCGCATATCACAATAAATGTTGGTGCAATAACAAAGATTTGATATTGTGTACATGGCGGATATATTTCAGAACCTGAATGAAGTGAACACACAAATGTAAGGCCAAAATGAAAACCTGCTCACAAGCACAGACAAAATAAATGGATTCCGTTCAAAAGTGCATCATTGGCAACAACATGTTAAAAGTGCCAATTTTGTCATGTCCCCCCTCATCCAGAAATTGCAAGAAGATGTCACCACTGGTGCACTGAGATAATATGTATTTCCTCATAACCCCCCCTGACCGCTTCACTGTGTTAGGAACCTATATAGCTCAGTTTTGAGCAGTAGGAAGGAGGAACTAACTGAGACAAGACCAGTTCAAAGATTAGCTTTACTGATCTACCTTTGGACAGTTTTTGGTGGACTGTTTGTTGCCAAGGAGTTCCCCATTTTGGTAAAAGGAGAAATTTAAACATTGCTCCCATATTCCACAACATATCTTTGTGAGATGAGCTTTTGAAGCAAGTCTGCTGTCTAAACTAAGCAGAGAGAGACTGAGAGCTGTTGAAGAATGGCTTTGTGTGTGCCTCTCTTCAATTTCTGCCAGGATATCAGTTCTCTGTTCATCCAAACAGGCCCTCGTTTCACACTGAGTGAGTATCAGCAGCTGAGGGATTTACATTGTAAACATATATGTTATGTTATGCTACAATGTGATATTTTGTAACCTTTTTCAGTTGTTGGTATGCCACAGGATGTTTTGTACTGTGAAAGATGTGTCACAAAGGTGGAAAAGCACTAGTCTAGTACGAGTATCCAAGACCTTCGTTTTACTTTATTCTACCCATTTCCTCTTACCATATCGGTCTCTTATGTCTTGTAGGCAGTAGTTTGTGTCGGCTGTGGACTGATAAAACATTCATTGTTTGGTCACATACTTCGTATAAGAAGGTGTGAGGAAGTCAATGCAGAAAATATACTGTACAAGTACTGTACGTGTGTATGGGTTTGTGTAGTATATACCTATGTGGGATGTGTTTGAGGAATAGAACGTATAGTTTGACAAAGAAGTACAAAAAGAGCAGATGGGGACTTTTGTCTTCATCTTAGGTATATAGTACACACTTTCAGTCCAAGATGGCTCCCCCAACGATGGCTGCCACGGTGCTTACCAGCCTGCTTCAAGGCCTCCTCCACTCTGGTGGGGATGAGTGCGCTTACAGGTGGGAGTCTGACCATCTGGTGTCGTGGTGCAGCCAGAACAACCTGGAGCTCAACGCTCTAAAGAGCCTGGGCTCCATCATCACCCAGGACCTCAAGTGGGAGCTGAACATCAGCTCCATCACCAAGAGGTCTTTTCCTGAGGCAGCTGAAGAAATTCAATCTGCCAAAGACGATGATGGTCCACTTCTACACGTCCATCATCGAGTCCATCCTCTGCTCCTTCATCACCGTCTGGTACGCTGCAGCCACAGCCCAGGACAAGAGAAGGCTGCAGCGTGTCATCCGCTCTGCAGAGAGGGTGATCGGCTGCAATCTGCCGTCCCTGCAGGACTTGTTCACTTCCAGGACCCTGAAGCGAGCTAAAAAGATTGCAGTCGACTTCTCTTACCAAGGACAAAAACTGTTTGTGCCCCTTCCATCTGGCAGGAGGCTGAGGTCCCACAGGACCAAGACCTCCTGCCACACGAACAGTTTCTTCCCGTCGGCAGTCGGGCTCATCAACAGAGCCCGGTCCCCCACTGACTGACTCTGACATTCCACCAGTCACTTTCTTTTACACTGCACACGTCACTTTCACTTGTTCGCTGGTGCACTTTATTTTTATCAATTTTTTATTTTTAAATATTTTTAACTTACCCCATAGCCTTATATTACTAACCCATAGCATTGTATTTTATTTCATCCCTCTTGCACTTGTCGTCCATTGTTTGTTGTTATGCACCAAGCGGCAAGTCAAATTCCTTGTATGTCTGACATATTATGGCAATAAATGTTTCCTGATCCCGATTCTTGATCTTAATGTCCGGAGTTTGTAATCAGGAGTTTGGGACGAGGTCTTTCCAGACCATTGTATTGTTGAGCTGAAGCAGCCGGGGTGCATGTTGTGTATCTGTCTATGTGTGTGTTTAGTCTCTAAAACGTCTGACATGGTCCAAATAGCGAATGGACTGGGCTATAGATTACATGGCCTTGAATTCACAAGGCTGTTATTATCCAAAGCCTCGCTTTGATTCTTTTAAATAACTTTAAAAAATAAAATAAAATATTGTTACTGTTAAAAAAACTGTTACGGTTATGAAAGCAGAATGAGATTGGCTTTATTTGTGCTACCATTGTGAACTGAGACACAGATTTGTTTTTGGTTTCTTCTGTTTTTCTTCTGCTATGTTTATGTTTCGTCTTGGTTGTTGTTGTTTGGTGTTTCTTTGTAGTTATTTGAGTCTATTTGTAGTTGTTTTAAGTTTCATTTGAATCATTTTGTGTCTCTTTGAGGTTGTTTGAGCTGCCTTTTTAACAGTCCTTACAGGTGTTGTTGCAGCTGTTTTGCACTCTACGTATTCTGCACTCTCTACTCAGGCCTAGGTGCAAAAACGAGGAAGTGACATATTGAATAAGATTTCCTCCGATGACACCATCAAATTTGGCCGCTTTCATTCTCAAAAAATGATGTTGCTTCTATCGTGCTTTTAATTGTTGGAATGCATTAAGCATTCCAAGTACTGTTCTTCGAATCTTTATTCAACGTATATTTCTTCCGCGCCACCTTTCAACTGACCCTGCTTTTAATTTAGTTTAAGACCTTATTCCTGGTGGGGCCACCAAGTTAATATATTTTCTAGTTGAAAAAGGCATCACCAAATATGGTTGGATGTAACCTCTTAGCACCATGGATACCTCTACCAAATGTCATAGCAATCCATCTGATATTTGTCCCAGATCTGTACCTCACCAAACCAACTTTTGGTATTGTTACAACTTTAGAATAACATGCAACAACTTAATGGAAATGAATTTGGTGGATAGATATTACCGTTCTTCTACTAAAATTCTAAGAACATTGCATCCGACCAATGATCTTGTGAGGTATTGGAAGGTTTAAAGTGCATGTGTGGGTGACAAAGAATTATGAGGCATCTGTTTTACTTGCTACCAGAAATAACCTCTGTCTCAAGAAATTCACAGTGAGCATTGACAGATCATGACAACTTATTTGAAAAGCAATCCCATTTTGTTTGAATATTTTTATACTAAGTTTTTCCTTCTTCCCTTTCTAGAACATTGATGAGGAGGATACGCAGTTCATGACCAACTGTGCCCCTGCTATGACGGAGAGCACCCCCCGCAGACGCACCAGGATACAGGTCTTCTGGACGGCGCCACCCACCGGGTCTGGCTGTGTTATAATGAAGTGAGTGTTTGTCTAATTATGCCATACCTTCATATAGGGCAAAAATGATTATATCTGCTTTGGGATTCTTTTAAGTAAAATATAACATTTCTTACTGTGACTATTTTTAATTTACTCCAAAGTGAGACATTCAAGATCACAAACACAGCTATCGCCATGCCTTGTATTAATCAGCTTAGATGAAAAAAAAACCATTATTATAATTATTTCATTATACTTTGACTGATTGTTACTCCCAAAACAAAAATGTTGATGACCTGACATCAACAACCAGGACAACAAATTATTCCCTATTCTCTGATGTTGGTTTTTATAAACAAGGAGGGGGCTAACTGTGATGCATTACTTCACCAGTGCAAGTTTCAAGTGTGTGGAGGTTTATTTTCATACTGTGACGAAATTAATTGGAAACCAGTTGTAGCTTGAATCAATGTAAAAAGCACATGGTTTGCTGTGGGTAATGGCCAGTACTAATGAAATGTAGTTGATTGGTCAAATTGAAAACCACCATTATGATTCATGAATAGGTATTTAACGTCACAGTCTCCTGACACACAGATTTGTTTTTCGCGGGTATTAAATATTAAAGGGTCTCCAAAATTAGCATCAATGCTGACAACATATCTGGTCACCAAATTCTCGCCTTTCACATTAAGATATCCTGCTTCAACACCTCCAATTAGCGCAATAAAATCTCTTTTATCATCGTGGCGATGCACAGGGCAAAATGTCTATGATAACGACTTCCACACACAAAGACGTCACTCTTTCGGTCGTCTTTGACAAAAAACGTTACTCCACCTATTGTTCTGGCGGTGAATTGCTTTGCAACACGCGCAAGCCTTTTTGAACCATGAATTGAAACGAGTGCGTCGACACAACTGCGCGTAATGACGCAGAAGCATGCGCCAGCCTTTACTACTTTCTCTCATCAAAGTAACTTTCCTGCATGTGGCTGGACATAAATCTTCATATATATTCATAAGATTTGATACGTAGATTCGTTCACATGTGTGAATTAACACTTACGTTTCCTGGGCGATCAACAAAAAAAAAGGCCGGAAAAAGCGTCAAATTACGAGTGTCCGGATCATGCTGATATTAGCTTCCACTGTACGGGTCAGGAGCCTGTGACGTTACTTATCTAGTTTGAAAACAGCAGGAGCACTTTATCTACAGTCTCCCCTTTTTTTGTTTTCTCAAATCTGGACAGCTTGGTGAGGCTGTATGCTCATTGATCATTTTTACAGAAAGTTGTCACTGGTTCCAGATGAAGCATTAGGCAAGCTAATGCCAGGTGTTTCTCCAGAAGCCACGGTACCCTGTGGAGTCGTGTAAAGGCATCGGCTCTAGAACAAAGAGACAGATGATGGTTACGGGGGGCAATTTCTAGTTTAAAGCAGGTGTGACTTCAAAACTGCACGGTGTTATTTCAACAGGAGCGTAAGTGTGTGTGTATGCGTGTTAGATGGCAGCAAGAACTATAAAACAAGTGTTTCCCAGTAAAACATTATTGTGGGTTTAAAACAGTGCCAGGTGGTAACAGAAGCAGTTTGGGTTATGCATAGTGACAATAGGATGCAGGGGTTTGAGGAGATCTTTTGACCAAACAAAGTTGATACATCAGCTGATCAGCTGGCGTTAATCTTACCTTCGTCCATGTTGATCCTTATTAACACCACTGTTACAGGATGTGTTTAGGCTTCACAGCCCAAACACTTGACACATAATGAATCTTCGTAGACAACAACTCCGTTTCAAAAGATTTGACTGCTGACGGTCCGACCGGCGGACAGTACGGTCGACGGCGGGGGCAAGCCAAAGTCGGTACCCCCCCGGCGCGCCGCACCAGACGCCCGCGCGTGCCGGAGTTTGAGATCCCTGGTCTAGCGGAAGGTGTAACATTGGCAGCATTCTTAACTGGAAAATACCATGAATAAAACAGTAACGTGGACAGTTTTCAAGGCTTTAGTTAATAATTAGTTCAAAGGTTTTAACCTGTGCCAGACTTTATCGCATCACCCATAAAAGGTTAGTTGTATACAGCTGTTGAACGTAAATATAATGTGTTCTATTTTTCTGAAACAGTTTCACAATAAGGAGACGGTGCATTGTAGTTACTCTGGCTGCATTGCATCAAGAGTTACTTATTTCATTTGTTTGCGTATTTATAATCATCTAAGGTGCTACGCGGAGAAAAAAGTTTTGTCGTTGATTGATCACAGCATGTAAGAATGTAGATAAACTCTGTGTTTAGCCCCTGGACTAGCGCCAAAATAATCTTCATTCATTCTTAATGTTGTTCTTACAATAGCCACAGGCTGTTGTGGAAATGAGAGAAAAATCCACACAAAGAGAACAGCAATGCGGAAAATAAGGAATTGAGATTTACGCATGTCGTTTTACAAATGTAATATTGTAACAAATAGCATAGTTAAAACCTGAAAAGCTGAAAATTACCGTAAATTGTAATTCATGCAAAGAGCATGACAATAAACAAATTAAAGAAGGCGCATCACAGCTACAGGCAGTTATGGGAATATGCAACTATAAATTAATTCTTGATAACTTTAGAAAACAAATTAAAGACAGCCGACAACTTGGTGAGAACATGCATCGCCCCCTCCTTCTCCACAGTTTTGCTCATTTTCACTCCTCTCCCTCCTTTCCTTTCCCTTATCCCACTCCCCGAGGGGAGTAACCTCCCTGACACGCATCTCTTCCTCCTCAGATGGAGATGCTATAACTTGCCCTTACCTCAACAGAGTACCTGCAGCTGCTACCTTTAATATATCTGCTGTTGCCATGTGACAGATGGCCTATTGCCACCCCAGTGTTTGCTAGTCTAATACATCTAGTCCTGTGTGGGGAACATCTGCTAGGCAAATTCACCTCTTATTACTGTCACTTTTGTCTGTCAGTAGTGAGATAGAGATTTAACATTACCTCATCTTCCTCTCTGTGCTCTTCTAATGCGCCTGTCACATTGTCTTGTTTTTCTGTTTTTCCATGGGGCTGCTGGCACAGTCTTTAGAAGCAAATACACATCAGTCTGGAAGAAGATACTTTGCATGAGGTCTGTGCTATAAGACATAACTGTATTCACAGTCTGTGAATCATGTCTTTGCTATACTAGCCAGTGTTAATTGGACACAACGAGCCTCATGGGCACAGAGCCCAGGGGCCCAGAATGTTCTGGCTTTCCCTAACAAAATGTCACTAAAATAAAATATCAATCTAAGTGATTCAAAATGACAAAAAATGAATACTACCTGACTACGAATAGTCCAAAAACGCTACAACAAAAATAACAAAACAACTACAAAGATATACAGCGTAGCTGCAAAGATACTGTTATGGAATATTTCAATAAAAGCTCGGTAGAAGAGAATGATTTTTGATGAATGATCAAAGTTGCAAAAAGTCCATTTATTGCTTGCAAGCAGGAGGTCAAATACACAGGCACGTATCACGTGCACTGTGGAAATGGCGTCTCCGAGCACAAAAAACGCTGAGCTTTTATACACATGTGGAGGACATTCTTCGTGCCAGTTAGGAGAAGCTGCAAAGCAGGTTGAGATAAGAACCCAGGTGAAGCTGAGGGTAGCACACACACACACAAGATCCTCCTTAGTGGCCAGTGCAAATCATAATTAATTGACATAAAGTAAAACGTGGATCCGGAACTTTTGTACCAAATAAGATATGAACCAAGGCCATGAACAGAAGTCCTTTGTTTTGAAGCTTCTATGAGATTGAGTCGACCGTCCTCCCTTCTCAGGGCCCAGCTGCAAACTAACATTTTGTATCATGCTGCTCCTTGCACATCAGAGTCAAATATAGGACACTTGAGACACGGTTTTAGCACAAAACAATGTTATAACATATTTTACCATTACAATACTCACAAAGACTATGGTTAGAACCCAAATAAAGACCACTAGGATAAATAAATACCCTCAGTAAAGAGACGTAAAACCACTTCAAAGGGATAGATATTTCCTACAAAGAGAATCACAATGACCTCAATATATGCAAAGCAACCCCAAAGAGACTCAAAATGACCACAGACAGACCAAACAAACTGAGAACAAGAGAACAAAATCATTGAAAAAAGACCAAACGGACCTGCAAAGCATGACATGCACTGTGCTGCCTAGTAATCATTGTCTTGGTGCTTATATTTGAATGAGATAATATGCACACATTTCTGATCAAATGAGCCTCATTGCAAAAATTTAAAAAAAAATTGAATTCAAGGAGATGATGTGAGAAGAAGAGAAGCAGTGATAATAGATACATACAGTTACAGTGAAATGATCTTTGGTCAATATTTTTTGGGGGAAACGGGCCACAAGACGAGGAAGATGGCTATTGCAAATTACTTGCAATTCAAGGTACTATCGGCGGCCAAAATCCATCCAATTTGCGCCATTCGTCTAGCTCCACATGTAGGAATTGTGGTGGGGGCTTAGTGTCTTAGTGCTTAGTGTGTCGCCCATAGTGTCATAATCCACCCAGGATTGTCGAGTTTAAAGACAAAGAAAAAAAGTAGAGAACTTCAGCTGTGAATCTCCACACCAAAGATCACACATTCTAATTACCTTCCCACATTATCCAGCATTATTTGAAAGTATCACCACTACTGCACCATGGGAAGGCTCATTCTTCCCCAGTCGCTTTCTCTCCACTCTACAATGCTATTTGTTGCCGGTCAAGTACCTCAAAGAAGCGTCAACATACAACTCCTTACAGTTGGGAGCAATACATCACCTTTACGCACAATCTCATGTGTCCTTTCAATAGTCAAGCTTTTAGGATTTTTTTAAACTCCTATGTGTACAGCAATGCTTATTGTTTAGGAGGACGGTATAACTCAGCAGTTAGGGACGGCTCTAGCACTATAAAAGATTTCTATAACCTGATTATTGATTATTCTATAACCTGACATTATATTCTTCATGAGGTTAAACAGCTGGACATATTCAATTGAATGAGAAAGTGTGTCCAAACTGTTGAATGGTACTGTATATTGCATATTAGATGAGCATCGATGCTATCATGTTTTGAGCATTATCGGGAAAATCACTTGGGGTGGCAGAACCTGCTTAACGTCATTGGTTTTCATTTACAAAAGCAGCCTAATAACAAAGAATTACAGCAATCCTGTCTAGAAGTAAAAAACGCATTAACTCATTTTTCTGCATCACTCTGAGACAGGAAATTCCTGATTTTTGATATATTACGTAGATGAAAAAAGTCAGTCCTTGAAGTCTTCTTTTATGAGAGTTGAAGGACATAGCCTGGTCTAAGATCCCAAGATTCTTGACAGAGCTGCTGGATACCAGAGCAATTCCATCCATAGAAACTGTATCACGTGACAGCTGACTTTGAAGGCGCTCTGGGCCTGTCAAGAAAACTTATGCCAGCCAGTATCAGGAAGTTGCAGGTCATCCAAGTTTTGTTGTCTCCAAGACATTTCAGACACTACCATTACAAGCCTACTATTCTAGTCTTCTGAAAATCAAACTACTATTTAGATGAAGTCCATTCTCAATCAGGAAACATATTTTCTCTCGGATCACAGAACTGAAGCAAAACTAAAATGTTAATTAAAACATCATTGTTTGGTTTGACGTGAGAATGATTGGTAAGTACTTGCATTTTTTGTTGATTTTGGTAGTCGCAGTGCCTGCTTCTATTTTACTATGCAAACCTGTTCGGGTCCTCCAGTGCATCCAGAAGAACTGATAATTCAATAATGGTGAGTCAAAGCATCATCCAGTTTTAAAAGGCTGGATCCTATTAGGAGGATTTTCAACTGAAGACTTCAAATAATATTTCCAACTTGATTTCACTCTCTTTTTTTTCTTGTACCTGTATACACAAGAGCCTCTGAGTGCGACCAGATGTGTTCGAAATAATGAAGGGTAGGCATGTGTTTGTTGTTCTGTGATTTCCACCTAAGGTCACCAAGGTCTTTCTGGTAGCACTGATGAGCTCATCTTAAATCTTTACTTTAATCTCCATCAGGGACTAAGAAAAGACAAGAGAAAAGTGAGGGTCCGTGGAAAGAGGTTCCATCTAAGTTCTGCTGTCCTGTTGATCACTCCCCGTCTCGTTATCAAGCTCACACTTTACATGCCACCCCTCGCTTTGACACTGCCCTGCGGCCATCTGCTCCATGACATCTTCAACTTAAACCGACCTTCTGGCTCCGTCTTCCTATCAGTTTTCTGCCGCTGTTACTCAGAGTGCTCCGCGACGAGGCCACCAGTCACCTGCTCGCTCCGTGACAACCGAATGTTTAACCGCGAGCCTCCGGGGAAAGCTGCTTGACAGCACCATCTAAACCAGGAGTCTCAAACTCGCGGCCCGCGGGCCAATTGCGGCCCTCGGGACGATATTTTGTGGCCCCATCCATAATATGAAAGTGTAACGTTAGTGCGGCCCGCAAGTTTTATACTGTAACCCCACTGTCAGCTGCTGTGTGGGACATGTTATGATGTTCTGGTTTCCTACTGTGTGCTTGTCCAGTGAACGTGGCATGCATGTGACTGACATGGGGGGCGGGTTGTGTGTGTCGGCCGAGGTGCAGAGAGCAGGAGGGTGAAATTCAGTTTCCTGCCCTCTTTCGCGCAGGTGATCATGTGACTAACCGTTAGCATCGCTCGTTTAATAAAGTTTTCCTTTACGACTCACACTAACAACACATGAAGCATCTGACGTCACCGACGAGCGTCTCCGTCCATTACTACGCAGCTTCGATTCACGTAACTTCACGTTTGGCTATAAAGGAATTCCACGGTCACATGACCTTAGGTCTCCCCCGCTGAGTTAAAGGAGGACTAGTGTTGTACTCTCATTCGGACCGATCCCCCAGGGTGGGGTTCAATGACTGCTTTTGAAAGTGAGTGTTAAGTTGTGTTATTGTTGACCATGCCGTTCGGACGCTAGTCTGGCCCGCGTTCGGTTGAAGTGGGCTGCATCTGGCCCGCAGCTGATTTGAGTTTGAGACCCCTGATCTAAACTGTTGGGTCTTGATGCAGTCACAGGCAGAGACAAGCCTTTTTTTATTGATCACAGGGACTAGATTTAATTCAAGTGTGCTCAGTTGTCGGAAAAGCCAGCTGCCTGGGATCCTATTTTATGTCAACTGTGAAGACCCACGAATGATGAATACAGAAGTGAACTGGAGCTGATACGGGTCCATTCTCTCTGCATCGCTTATTGTTTTGTGGGACAGCAAGTTTGGCAGTTTGGCTGATTTGTATGGAGATTCTTGCTCCCCGAGGATGTTTGCTAATTACTGTAATAGGCTCCTGACCGTCTTGTAAATACCACCATTGGATATCTTCATCATCATACGAGACAAAATATCAGGTTGAAATTTTAATATTGTAATAAGTTTTGTCATCTCTTAATTTTAAAGAGGCTGCATTACAATATGAGATGTGATGTTCTGAACCTACCAATTGGTTTCGTCAGTAGTAATGTATGTAAGCAGTATATTTCGGGAGCTTGTACTCTAGATCACATTGCTAACGTCAAAGTCTGAAGACGGTGCAATGGAAGAATCAGATCATGATTATATTTAAAAAAATATAATGATATTCATTCAATTCTTTCACTAAGATTTCAACGTTCTTAAAGATCCTGTCTTTTAATAATCATTGGCATTTGTACATATTGATTTTATTTACTCATGTTGGTATTTACCGATCAAATCCCTAAGCCTCAGCCAAGAGCGGATCGGATCTCACTCCTTTGAGAGGGATGTCAGGGGAGAGTTGCAGACAAGACGGGGTCTGTTATGAAGTGAACTAGCCAGGTAAAGCTCTTCTTATAATTTGAAAAGTTGTTGGAGTTAAACACACTCCCTTGAGTCAACACAGTTACTTGTGTGCTAATCCTTCAATCAAAGCTATTCTCTGAGATTGGAATTCAACACCTTCAAAATTTGCAATTGTCATTGTTTTTGTAATGCTAGAGCTTAAAAGACTGAGCGTAATGTTAAAGTGATCTGAGAATATATATCCATAGCAATGTGTGACCTCTTTAGGACCAGAGGGAAATGCAGCAGCATTGTTAGAACTTGTTTCTTTCCACACATATCTCTATTACTGTCTGCCTTCTCTGAGGTGCAGTGGCCTGTAATTGACACATTTTCAAAATAGAGCCGTGGAGACTCGCACACTCATGTATGGATTGCAAAGATACATCTAGTGAAGACGAGAAATCTTAAATAAACACTGCCCGTAGGTCTAACTGTAGGTGGGAATAATATTTTACTGAAAGCGCTCGGGGAACAGGTGGGAAAATGTCTTCCCAAATAACCCGATATATTGTTGGATTTATTGGATAAAAAAAAAAAAAGAGACCATTGGCCTAATTGAGACTCTTAAAGAATTTACTTAGTTCAATAATTCTGTTTATTTCTCTTTTCTTTTTCAATGTCATGCCCAAGCAGTCAACCCATGTTGCAGGGTATATTGCATCATTCAGTCCGCACAAGATTTAAAGAAGCAATATAACAGATTACTCCATCTTAATGGCGGCAGTACCTCCTCACTCTCCCCAGTCACCTTTTTCAGCTCATTTTTATACTTTCAAACTTTCATATGTCTCTCAGAGACTTGAGCTCGCCGCTTTAGCACAAAAACTGCTTTTAGAAAAATAGCAGTCACATAATTGCTTCATATTTCAACATATCTAATACAAAAATGCGTAATACGTACATTATTCGGATTAAAACACCTACTACATTTTAGATATTTATATAATACAATCTTGCTTATTCTTTGACTTTGCAGCACTCACTGCTGCT
The DNA here is from genome assembly GCF_964276395.1 of Gasterosteus aculeatus. Lineage (NCBI taxonomy): Eukaryota > Metazoa > Chordata > Actinopteri > Perciformes > Gasterosteidae > Gasterosteus > Gasterosteus aculeatus. Next base: position 12,255,966 of record NC_135709.1, on the reverse strand, counting down.
GAGTGTCATATTTCAGGCCTAACTCAGCAGTGAAAAGTCACTATCTAATTTCATTGTTATGTTTATTTTTTTGGAGTTAGGAATATGTTCCTTCACCACCAATTATATATTTTACCTCTTGTTTCTATAGCCCTATCTTATTAAGATACGTTTTTGCTAATATCTCGCAAGCAATATTTGATATATCGCAAGCAGTATTTGATGACAGAAGACATTTGAAGACAGACTGTCAGGCCAGCACTCACTTAGTTGATTTGGTTAGGTTTAGGCATGGGAAGTGAGATAGGATGTGTTGCAGCATTGGGGTTTTGAAATAATCAGAGGAATGGCATCGCACAGTTGAGTTGTACTGATCTGAGTGAACTTACCAATAAAGGAACATAGGGCTGAGAGAACATAGAATTGTGGAAGCTTTGTGTTGAGGGAGGTTTGAGAGAACATAATGGTAGGATAGTTTAGGGTTGTTTTTCCTGACCTTAAAGCTAGTGGCTCTCCATTGAACAAGTATCTGTTCATACTGGCAACCACTTGTTATCTGTACCTTTTTTTAAACACATATTTCTCCTTTCTATGCATTTCTGTCTTTGATGTGGTTATTTATTCATTTGTTTCCGGACCATAAATTCAACAACTATAAGAAGTTCAGCTATTAATCAACTGAAAATAAGATTTCCTATGAGCACTCTTCAGGCAGGACAGATGCCGAGCCATTTCAACCTTTACAACCAGTTTTAATGTCATGAAGTTACGTCAGAACATAATTAATAATAAATTATGGGGTCGTCGTGGCGCAGGGGTTAGAGAAGGTGTGCTGGGAAGCACAAGGTTGGTGGTTCGATTCCAGGCTGCCCCATGTTCCATGTCGAAGTGTCCCTGAGCAAGACACCTAACCCCTAATTGCTCCCTGGGCAAAAATGTGAAAAAGCCATGGGTTTAAAAGTGTAATGTAAGTCGCTTTGGATAAAAGCGTCTGCTAAATGACCTGTAATGTAATGTAAAAAAACAGAGAATCTTTGGTCTGGTTAGTTTGGTTTGAAGCTGCTTCCTTATAATGAAAGGCGACTGATGTACATTCATCAAAAAAAATTAGAAGCACTGGGGATGTATGCAATTGTAGTGGAATCTTAACCTGTTACAAATGTATTGTGTAATGTAAGTGTTGCAAGGCTTTATTGTTGCTTTTAACCTAGGAAAGTCTTCTTTCCATAGGAGTGGCATCAAACAGCTTTGTCTGAACAAAATGAGAAATGTATTAACTTTTTTTACTGAAGAGGAATGTAACTGCCTCTGGTAAAACAGCCTATTTTTATTGGTATGGCTTCCTTTCCAGCCAGTATTACTTCATATATTATAATTGGGATCTCCTCTCCTTAATCCTGCTTTAGAATTTAATACCAGCTCTGTCTCTCCTTTGTGTCGGTGGGTATGATTGTTCCATCACATGTACGGCTGCAGTGTGATTGAGTCATGAGGTCCTGAGAATATCGCCCTGTTTCCTTGCAAAAGATATGGACACAATGTCCGCCATGAAACATCATGGAACTCATTACCTTTCCCTGTCGCCAAGGATTACATGGATCAGATCTGAATAGGAAAAACACTCTTCATTGTTATCCATCCAATGCAGTTTTTTCACCTCTCTCACTATCCAACTCTTTTTTTCCCTCCTCCCCACTCTTCAGGGCCAGTATTGTCCAGAAGAGGGTCATTTATTTCCAGGATGAAGGCTCTCTCACTATTCGACTGTGTGAGAAAGGTAATGTCAGCTGCCCGTCATCTACTCTTAATTCCCCCTGTCATTTAGAGCAGAACAGCTCCCAGCCTTTTATACCCTGCTCAAAAAAAAGAGCCCAATGGAGGCATTGGAGGGATACTGTGAATCATGTATCTCCTGGATTTACTGTATTTAAATATTATTTTGTATCTTTACCTTTATGTTACCTGGGATTTTACTGCAGGGAAGTGTCACGCCAGAGTTGGAGAGAGGACCCCCCACATAAACAACAGTTAGACAGTTAGCAAGACGACGGGGATCTTTTAGCTTCTAAGCACACGTTTATTGTGCAATAAAAAACAGAACCCAGTCATGTGTTTCAAACTCAATCTCAGGGGATTTAGACTCATAAAATTGTCCTCTCCTTACCCAAATCTAATTTTCCAGGCTACTATGCAAGTCAATCAAGCCACCCTGTCTGCGTCTGCTGACATATGTGTGGCATCTCCGATATTTTTCTCATCCTGCTATAACTTAGATGTCAAGTGAGGATTTTCTTTAGAATAATTTGGCGACTCATAAATATTCAAGTACCCCCCTTGACCTATCCTTTCAAAACGTTGATGAGGGCCAGTATTTCAGTCTGCCTCAAAGCTAATGTGTCATTTAACTTTTTTTTTCCATGGATGTTTATTGTTGTGACATTCTGACTGAGTCCAACTTGTAATCATTTAACTGCTAATTTATGCAGGTGTTCATTACTGTCAAATTTTGCACACTTTTAGATATGTTTGCCTGTAAGTTCCTAAACTCTGCTTTCTATCATTCGTTTGCCTTGTGCATTCTCTTTTTAAAATTGAGCTTGTTCACGTTTATGTACAACCTCCCTGCAGAACGTGTGTTCGGCGAGGCTACTGGAGCTCCTGCCATGGAATGCTGTGCATGCGGAACAGCAAAGTACAGACTTACCTTCTATGGCAACTGGTCAGAGAAAGTACATCCCAAAGACTACCCGAGTGAGTTCAGAACGTTGACCTTGTCCAAAAGTAAGTTTTAGCATCCTACAGTCAGCAGCTGGTTAGCTTAGCTCAGGAGCATCACTATAAGCAGAGAAACAGTAGCCTGGAGCCACCTTAAGTGAACAAACGTATTGTACACATCTTCTTTAATCCGTACGGAAGACAAAGTGTTAAAAACAACAATTTACTTGTCAAAAGGGACGTTAGGTTCAAGACAATTTCTGGGCCGGTTGCCTGGCAACCTCCACTAGGTTACCGCTCTCAGTAAAAAGTACGGTACCTAACTCCCTGCCCAACATAAAACCAATATGCCGATTGACCAACTCAGAAATTGATATATCATGATAATATGGATCAAATGAGGCAACCAGCTAGCTGCTGAATCAATCAGCTGACACTACCCCCTTTCTTGACTTGCTTATCAGAATTCAAACCACTCAAACCTGAATGAAAAAAGAAATGTCTTTCAGGACGGGCCAACCACTGGTCAGCTCTGATTGGTGCTTCTCACTCCAGAGGCTATGTGCTATGGGAATATGGGGGCTACGCCAGTGAGGGTGTCCGCCAGGTTGCTGAGTTCGGCTCCCCCATCAAGATGGAGGAAGAAATTCGACAGAAGGTAGGGTATAGAATGACACAGCTTTTAATATAACTGCATTATTTATATGTCTTTTCACGTGCTATCTGAGAGTCAAAAGGGTCTAAACTTAAGAGCTGATGGCAAGAAATGGGATGCATCAGAAATGTCTCAACATCCCATTTCCCTTCTCATTAAAAAAGATGCATGTTGACAGTGCTGCGTGCTGGATTGTGCTCGAAAAGAGATTGGAAAACATCAGCAGGCTTACTTTTATGCGAAATATGCCTTTAGGGTATTACATATTTTTGGAAGGCATCCAGTGGATATCACCCAGAGATGACAGGCTGTTGCCTCAGTTCCTCAAGCGAGTGAGTGCGTGCATGAGGAGACACATCTGTGGGTTGTGCTTAAGCATGCTTGTGTGTATGCAGGTCAAACGCTTACATATCTATTCAAATCCTTAAAGGATTGCTTACTGTAATAATATGTATAATATAATAATATACTGTGAGAAGAAATTGACCAGAATATGCTACTAGAAGCTATTACTTTCATTTACTATTGTTCAAAAATAATTTCACTATTGTGAAATTATTTTTGAACAAGTGGGAAAATCATGGACCTCACCATGTTGTAAAGCGCAATCTCACTTAAGTAACAAACTGCTGATCCTACTGTATTTTACAAAGAAGTCAAATCTTTATCAATGGGTTTTTAAAATTCACCCATTGGTTTGTGAACTGCTATTTTTAAGCCTTTTTTTTATAATAGCGAGCTGTCAACTCAAGGTAGCACCTACCAAAGGACTACCCTTCTTTATGGTTTATTTGAATATAAATCAACCAAGTTTAGGGAACTTTGCTTCACTTTTCAAAGGCAAAGGTTGCTGCCTGGTTTTAATCCATATACTTGACATGACAGTAAAAAGCTCACATTTTACTGACATGGACCATTATCTTCAAACAATTCTCAAGACATGAACGATTCAAGGATCGAACCAACAACCCTGCGGTTAATGAGCAAGCAGCTGTACCCACTGAACTAGAGCTGTAGTGACCAGAATTTGTATTTGAGTTACTCTTAAATATCTCTTTGTATTATATCGTTTGAAGGCAGTGTTGCATAATATCGAGGCAATAGAATAGATGTCAGCATTTGTTTTTGTTTTTATATCTTTAAGTCTTTCATATGATCACATAGTAAAACTGCATGTATAGAATATTTTACCCACATGGACCCACCCTAGACTATATGTGACATATGTATATTACTCCTACGTGTGCTGAGGCCCACAGAATGAGGTTGTCTCTCTGCCACTCCGTCTCTCTCTGTGAGCTCTGACAGGTGTGTCTTGGCCATTTGCAAGGGAACAATAGCGTGTTGTTAGTGCGCTGTCAGTATGGTGTGTAGCTGTCAGTTTGGGTTTGGGCTGTTGTGTGGAGACATTAGAGTCTGACGGACAGACCAAACTCCTCTCTTGGCTGGCTCTGTCTGTCTCTTAGACTAACCATCCTGACACAAAGGGAACTTCAGCCTGTGACAAAGCAAAATGAGATGGCTTCATTGTGCACTGTGGGCTGGAATGTTAGCTATTGAAAGTAAAAATATGAAAAAATAAAATGTAAAAATAAAGTAAAAATGTGAAAGTAAACAACTCGATTGTACACTGTACAGTGCAGTGACAACTATTGAGTTGTCAGACGAGGGGGGGGGTCATTTAATCCAAAAGGTTATGTATTGCATTCAATCGGCAGAATATGGATGTGGCACTTCTGTTTTTACCGAAAATGATAGCTGGTATGTTCAAGTTGGAAGGCCTCATTTGTCCAAGAATACAATAAATAAAATGCCATAATTTAAATGATTTGCCGCTTTAACTCAAAGCCGAGTTAAAAATATAGTCCATAGTGCGTGTCAGATCTTATGCCAACAAGCTGCAAGGAAAGCATTTCTAAAAGAATTTTCCCATGGTGTCTTTCTAACTTTCTAAATAAACACCATGTACAATTATTCATATAAACACATATAAGAAAGTATACATATGAACGTAAACAAACGTTGAAAATTCCATACCCATGATAAAAAAGGTTAAATCTCTGAAACCATTAGATCTATTTGAATTATCTGGGTGTCATAATAAAGGGAATACTTGTGAGGTTTTCCAGATGTGTAAATATCAGTATATATGTTGCAGGTTAAGATAAAATGAAGATGGCACACTACACAAAAAAGTTTACTTTTGCCTGAAATGAAAAGCACTTTCAGGATGATTATCCATTTGGAATTCTAATATTATGACTGCAAACCTCCACCAGATCATAGCACAATATCTTAACCTTCTCTCTGCAAAGGGCAATTTTGAAGGACACATTTTGAGAGATTATTTTAGTACAGACAGTTCAGGCGGGTTTGCCAGAATTTTTCTTTTGGGATAATTTTGTGCCAAACAGTTCCATCTGCATTGCTGATTTTAAATAGTATTGATCTGATTAGTATTGTGGTAATTGTGTTATACTTTAAATAGCAGTTGTCTGTGATACTGTGCATGTGCTGTAATGGTGGCTGGAAGCATAGTGTGTTCGAACTTAATACTTCAATTTCTCACTCTTAATGAGTGAATATAAATTATGAGATTGGATTTATAGTTTGGTTATTAGTCCCTTTAAGGGGGGTGCCCTGTCATTTATGTATTTCATGAATTGTCTTTATGATTATTAATAACCATCATGTAGTTGTGTTGTAATTGTGCGATTAATAACAGAGGCGACAATGTGCCAGCTGGTCTATTGGAGTCAAATTGCCTTCAGATCATCAGCAGCCTGTTTCAAAATGTGATTTTTAAAAGAATTTGTCATGTAAATGGAAGCAAACTATGCGTTTGTATTCAGCAGCATCCCGGCATGACTGAGCGCACCATATTTCCTTTTGTTTTTTTGTTACAAAAGGAAACATCATCATCATCATCTTGCAGATAAAACTGTTGTCTCTATCTGTTGAAAGAGATATTGAAGTTACCTCTTCATGGTTTTAGTCACAAGCATGGATTAAATGAGGCACAGACGCAGACATCCCTTCAACCCTCTGGTAGCGTCAGAAGGGGCCGGGCGACTGCTGTAAAGGTGGGAAACTGACATGGGTCAGTAATCCCTGTCTTAGTCGAGAATCCCAACCATCCGATGGAGCAATCAGCTGTGGTAACATGTGGACAAAGCCTTAAGACCAACCCCTCCTGCCCCGGAGCGGACCTGCGCTCCCCTGACTAACACTGGCTCGGGCTCAGCATACGGCTCGCTCTCACCGCTAGTTCTCAGGTCTCAGAGAGGCGACTCGTCAAACCTGTCAGCGCCTTCCGAAGCTTCACATCATTCAGAGAGTCACAAGGAGAGCTTCGGCAGCCAGGGCGTTACTCGCCGATACTTTCCGCAAGCAAATATTGAGCCCCTTGATGTCTGCTGACGCAGAAAGAAAGAGAATTGAATCATGCATCACTTTGCAAAATTGGGACCTAAATCTGTCTCCTGCTTGCTTGTTTAAACTTGGACATCGCAGACGTTCATCAAAAGTTCCCCCCTCCCCGTTCCCACCCACCTGCATGTGAGCGCCGAAAGGTTGGCTGGACAGGGGTCTGACGTGCATGAGCTTGTAGAAAAAATGTGTGATGAAGCCTCGTTTTTTTTAAATGTTCCAGGTGCATAGGTTCTGTACGCCAGGTGAGAGCCTGTGCCCAACTTCTCTCTGGAAATAGGTCAACGTTGCCGGCATCGGGAGGTTCTAGTAGATTTGTTTGAAGTTTGAACGTGCCTGTGATCCTGAGGCGTTTTTTCAGTTTATTGAATTTGTCAGAACACGGTGCCCAGCCTTTATACTCACAAATGACAGTATGAGCTTTAGAGTTGATTTGGTTAAGAAACAAACAAACTTGTCCAGGAGAACTCGAAGTACCTTTTTAATGTCACCCAATATCGAGAATCAAAATCACACGGCACACCGACATATAGATACAATAAGCGGGAGGAGCTGCCGACTGAGGAGCAAATCCACTTTTTTTTATTTTTTTTTATGACATGGTGCACTAGCTCAAAATAACAAATGCGAAGCTACCTATTTATTGGTCCCTGTTAAGTGCCAAGCACTCTCAACCAACTCGGCTGTCTCCGCACTCTTCTCTACCTCTAAAAAAGAATTTATCAGTAGGGTTTCTCTTCATACTTTCTTTCTTTCCTTCCTTCTTTCAATCATCTACAGTGAAACAGTGTTCCGGCTTGTTCTCCTCTCTGGTGGGGCAGTTTATTAAATGCCCCACCAGAGATTAGAACACTCTGGATCACTGTTACACCACAGTAAGCAGGGCTTATCACGCCGTCCCTCGTGCTGCACTGGGACACTCTGACCACGTCATGGTCCATCTGATTCCTGCATACAGGCAGAAACTAAAGCTCTGCAAACCTGTGGTGAGGGAATTCAAGAAGTGGACCAGTGAGGCGCTGGAGGATCTTCGGGCGTGCTTTGACTGCACAGACTGGGATGTTTTCAGGACTGCTACTGACAGTCTGGATGAGTTCACAGAGGCTGTAACTTCCTACATCGGCTTCTGTGAGGACAGCTGTATACCATCATGCACCAGGGTGAGTTACAACAATGACAAACCCTGGTTCACAGCGGAACTCAGAACACTACGCCTGCAGAAGTATTAGGCATTCAGGAGTGGGGACAAAGACTTGTACACAGAAGCAAAATACAAGTTTAGCAAGGCGGTGAGAGATGCTAAACGACTGTACTCTGAGAAACTCCAACAACAGTTCTCAGCAAGTGACTCTGCTTCGGCTTGGAGAGGCCTCAAACACCTCAATAACTACAAGCCAAAAAACCCCCACTCCATGAATGACCTCCGCCTGGCAGACGAGCTGAATGAGTTCTACTGCAGATTCGAAAGACAATGTCCTGATCCCATCCCCCACAGCTCCACCAACCTGCTGCAGTCCCCTTCTCCTCCCTCCCCCAGCCCATCAGGTGCTCACGCCTCTTCATCTATATCACCTTCCCCTCCCCCACCAGCAACGACCCTCTCTATTCTGGAGAGAGACGTTAACCGGCTCTTTAAAAGACTAAATCCCCGTAAGGCAGCCGCTCCGGACTCCGTCTCCCCTCACACCCTGAAGCATTGTGCTGACCAGCTGTCTCCGGTCTTCACTGACATCTTCAACACCTCCCTGGAGACATGCTACGTACCAGACTGCTTCAAGGCCTCCACCATCATCCCTGTTCCCAAGAAGCCCAGGATCACAGGACTCAATGACTACAGGCCCGTCGCCCTGACCTCTGTAGTCATGAAGTCTTTTGAACGGCTAGTCCTGACCCACCTGAAGTCCCTCACCGACCCCTTCCTGGACCTCCTGCAGTTCGCCTACAGAGCCAACAGGTCTGTGGACGATGCTGTCAACATGGCCCTCCACTACATCCTCCAGCATCTGGACTCCCCAGGAACCTACGCCAGGATCCTGTTTGTGAACTTCAGCTCTGCCTTCAACACCATCATCCCGTCTCTGCTGCAGGACAAACTCTCCCAGCTGCACGTGCCCGACTCCACCTGCAAGTGGATCACAGACTTCCTGTCTGACAGGAAGCAGCACGTTAAGCTGGGGAAACATGTCTCAGCCTCCAGGACCATCAGCACCGGTTCCCCCTAAGGCTGCGTTCTTTCCCCTCTGCTCTTCTCCCTGTACACCAGGGGTATTCAACTAAAATGTTAAGAGGTCCAGTTAGAGAAATTTTCTTGAAGCAAAGGTCCAGAAGATCATGATGTCTAACTCTTTAGTGTGATATATATTTAAGTAGCCTGGTAGTTGTATAAACATCTGCATATAATCAATACCTTTCAAATCAAAGGAATTCGGTACGATATAAAACACTTTTCAACAATATATATTATCATGTAACATAGAACTGGACTTATGTGTGACTGCAGATATGTATAATGCTCTCTCATGAACTAAATAAAAGTAGGGCTGCATTTTTAAAATAAAATAAATACAAAATGAAAATGGTGCATGTAATAATAAATAATAATAATCAAATGAAGTGCTTAACTTCAGAAAAATTAAATAAAGGGAGGAAAAGCTTAAATGTCCCCGTTTCTGTTTCAGTCTCAAACGATTTTACAAATAAATCTTAACACATCTTAACAATTTAACAGTTTTAGAGCATTAGTCTTGCATCCCACTCCCCCACTTTGTTGGTCAGTGGGATAATTGAGCTCTAGCTTGTCCTGCCAGGACTTTAAACCTGGGCTTGAATGGAGTCAGGGCCATCCGCATGCACATGTGGAGGTGCTCATTGGTGAGCCTCGAACGAGCCAGAAAGTGGAAGGGTCAGTTCTTAGAAACTGCTCTCTCAGGGACACATCTGCTTGGAGATCAACCAGTTGCATCTGGAGCGGCCCAGGATTTACCCATTTAAAGTGCTGTGTGACTTCCTCTGAGAACCCCCTGACATCCGTGATGATAAATGGGTTCTGAATGAACACGGTGAGCTGCTGTCCAAAGCTGAAGCTGTCAAAACGGTTGCTGAAGTTTAAGATCAGCTTATCAATGAAGTCAACAAAAGAAGACACATCTCTCTGTCCCTGTACCTGTTCCTGCACTGCTGGGAAAAAAGGCCACATTATACATCTGTTTCTCATTTCCTAAAAAGAGAGAAAACTGCGTTGCCTTCTGATGTCTTAGCTCTGCCAAAAAAGATGCTACTTCCCTCCCGATGGACCAAAAGCGCGCTAAGACTTTCCCTTTGCTGAGCCATCTCACATTATTGTGCAGCAAAAGATCATCAGCATTGGCATCAACTTCTCTGAGAAATTCCCTCAGCATGCGATGCTGGGTGGAAGAGGATGCCATGAGAAAATTGATCATTTTCATCATTGTATTCATCACTTCAGCATGCTCATCTGACAGGGAGGCACAGAGGACAGATTGGTGAATGATGCAATGTAAGCTATGAGCTCTGGATTGTCCTCTTTCAGTCTTGCTACAGCTCCTTTCTCTCTCCCTATCATAGCAGGGGCTCCATCTGTGGCTATTGAAACCACTTGTGTTGGCTCTATTCCTCTCTTCGTTAACATCTCCTTAATGGCCAGGTAGATATCTTCTCCTCTTGTACTGGTTTGAAGGGGAGCAACACCTAACAGATCTTCACAGAATGCTTTCTGGTCTGTGTTGAAAAACCTGACATACACTAACAGCTGAGCATTGTCACAGATGTCAGTGGACTCATCCACAGCTAAGCCTACACATGGTGCCTTATGTATGGCTTCATTTAGCTGGGTTAGCACATCCTGAGTTAATATTTCACCTTTCTTTGTGGCAGATGATGCTGACATGGGTATTTGCTTTATCTTATCACAAAGCTCTTGTTTTGGTTTTCCGTCAAGTAATGTTTCAGCGACGACACTCATGCATTCTTTGACAAGCCCTCCATCAGTAAATGGCTTTTTGTGTTGCCCCAAAATCCAAGCAACTCTGAGGGAACACTCATGAGCACGTTGTTGGGCAGTGAACGTGTGGCTCAGGATCCTGGTTGACTGTTCATATTGGGCTGTGAGGCCACTTATTTTCTGTGATCTCACTTCGGATTTGAGTGGGTATGTTTATTTAAAACCTTTATGTTTTGTCTCATAATGGCGTTTCACATTGCCACTTTTAATAAGTGCCACGGTTTCTGAACATATAAGACACACTGGTTTTGTGCTCCCTGTGGGAAGTATGAACAGAAATGAGTCTGTCCATAACGGATTAAATGCTCTATTTTCGCTGTCAACTTTTCTTTTTTTGGAGAGCAACATTTGTTCTTTATGTTTCTCTCCCTTTCTCTGTCTCACTCGCCTTTTCCTCAACTTTCTCCGGCGCAGTTGTCCGTTTCTCTCCCTTTGCTGTCTCAATCGACTTGTCCTCAACTTTCTCCGGCACAGTCGTCCGTTTCTCTCCCTTTGTTTTCTAAATGTGTCGCTATCTTTCTTTTTCTTTCTCTAACTTTCTCATCTCTCAGCGCGGACGCAGCGCTGTCTTGAGACGTAATGTTTACCGGCGAGAATGCATAGATTTGATTGGCTGAGTTGGCTCGCATGCAATTGGTCTGTGCGTTTCCTCATCCGCTAAACCACTACCGTAAATACTGCAAAAGCCGCGCTGCGCCGCCAGGTAAAAAGAAATAAAAACGCCGTCAGGTTTTAAATCACAACCTTCTGTTTTGGCTGGCGGTCCGGGTCCAGATGGGACGGCCTCTGGGTCCGGACCCGGACCGCGGTCCGCCAGTTAGTGACCTATGCTGTACACCAACAGCTGCACCTCCAGTCACCAGTCCGTCAAGCTCCTGAAGTTTGCGGATGACACCACCCTCATTGGACTGATCTCCGGTGGGGATGAGTCCGCCTACAGATGGGAGTCTGACCATCTGGTGTCGTGGTGCAGTCAGAACAACCTGGAGCTCAACGCTCTAAAGACAGTGGAGATGGTTGTGGATTTCCGGCGGAACAGAGCCTCACCCTCCCCCATCACCCTGTGTGACTCCCCCGTCACTATTGTGGATTCCTTCCGTTTCCTGGGCTCCATCATCACCCAGGACCTCAGCTGAACATCAGCTCCATCACAAAGAAGGCTCAGCAGAGGTTGTTCTTCCTGAAGCAGCTGAAGAAATTCAACCTGCCAAAGACGATGATGATCCACTTCTACACGGCCATCATCGAGTCCATCCTCTGCTCCTCCATCACCGTCTGGTACAATGCAGCCACAGCCAAGGACAAGGGCAGGCTACAGCGGGTCATCCGCTCTGCAGAGAGGGTGATCGGCTGCAATCTGCCGTCCCTGCAGGACTTATTCGTTTCCAGGTCTCTGAAGCGAGCTAAAAAGATCGTGGCCGACCCCCTCACCCCGGACAAAAACTGTTTGTGCCCCTTCCATCTGGCAGGAGGCTGAGGTCCAAAAGGACTAAGACCTCCCGCCACACGAACAGTTTCTTCCCGTCGGCAGTCGGGCTCATCAACAGAGCCCGGTCCCCCACTCACTGACTATAACATTCCACCGGTCACTCCCCTTCACACTGCACATGTCACTTTAACTGTAATTCATCACTTTTGTCGTCACTTTGTTACTTGTTCGTTAGTGCACATTATGCTTAATATTTCTTTTTTAACTTTTTTAATATTTAAAATGTTTAACTTTATTCCCTTGTTTTATACTAACCCATAGCCTTATTTACTAACCCATTGCATTAGCATTTCATTTTACTTTATTTTATTACTTGTGCACTGCTGTCTTGTCTATGGTCACATTGTCTACTACCGCGCACCAACCGCCAAGACAAATTCCTTTTATGTTTGGCATGTTATGGTAATAAATGTTTCCTGATTCCTGATCCTGATTCCTCATTTCTGATCTAAGGTTTGGGCGCAGTGTTAATTTCGTCGACGAAAACTATGACGAAATGTTTTCGTTAACGAACCTTTTTTCCATGACTAAGACGAGACTAAGACGTGACGAAAACGATCTTAAAAAATAAAAACTATGACTAAATCTATTCTAACTTTCGTTAACGAGACGAGACGAACATTTTTCCCCCTAAATTTTTTCCCCCTAAATTTGCACGCAGCTAACAGACAACAAACAGGCAAAGTACGGCGGATATTTACGTGTCATGATGACGTCATCCACGAACCCAGAACGCTCGCTCACATCGGTGCAGCGGTGGTCTTGTGCACCGACTACGGACCGCGACGACTATTTTACGCTTCGGCGAGTTTGAATGTGGCTTCGTTAGTTTAGCTCAGCTGTCTCTGTTTAGCTGACTGTTAGCAGGCTGAAGCCGCGCTGCTTCACAGAAACATGAAGACCCGTTTAACAGACTGTCGGACCTTTCTGCTCTGTTCTCTGGCGACGGCCGGCAGCGTTTCCTCGGTGGATGAGACGGTCCGTCACAGGCTTCTCCATACACGTCTAACGTAATAAAGTTATTGCAGGTTCTGAAGCCAAGAAAATAATGTATTGCAACGATTGTAGGACGTTAAGGGGTCTCTTTTGTTGGGACAGTGGAAACAATAAAGGAGCATAACGTTTCTGGTGTCCGCGTCAAAAGCATTGCAAGTAAACAGACAAAGACAACAAAGTGTTGCGTTTAGGTCCCTAGTCCTCATGAAGTTGTTACACCTTTGGCAATTTGTTAAATTGCCTTGCAAATAAATGCTTTGCTATTTGTTAAAATCCAAATGCTTTCATGTAATGATTTTTCACATGTCATTTATATCAGCTCACACAAACACTTCAACCATTTGTTCTTGGCCCGGCTCCTCCGTCACATTTTACAACCCACTGTGGCCCGCGAGTCAAAAAGTTTGCCGACCCCTGCTATAGACCTGTCCTAGGAGGGACATCTAACGGACAACCAAGTACTGCAAGCTAGACTATTATGCAGTTGTAGACACAACACAGGGGGTCCCTGGGCTTGAGAAGGGAAGAAAAGGAGTTTAATATGGCTATTAAATGTGACTAAAACTAGACTAAAACAATTACATTTTAGTCTAGTTTTCGTCGACTAACTCTAATTGACTAGGGGGAAGGTGGCCGGCTGGATGAGTGAAGCGAAGGACGGAGACGGTAACGGCCAAGATGTTTCCTCCCTTTTTTTTTTTGCACGATTTAATGACTTCCATTATTGCATAAATGAAAAGATAGATTGGGTTGCATTACTTTAGCAAGTTCCAGAGATTTTGAAATCACTTGAGTAAGACTAAATCAAAAATAGCTGCCAAAACTAACACTGGTTGGGGGAGAGCAGAAGCCAGGAGTTCACCTTTCTCCTTTTAAAACAGGGGGCTAAGCAGGCAGGAGTACAAAGGCAACAGACCAAGCATTGCACCAAGCCACAGGCCTGACCATATTTTGCCCCTGAGCGAGTACCCATCAGGCCCCTCTGGGGATCAGCTGCAGCCGATAGCCGCTTCTTACAAAGTCACTCATTCTTCCCATCACAAAGTTTCAGGCCTTTGCATTTGACTAAAAAAAATGTGAAACCTGTCACTGTGACCTTCTTTGTGCCCAGGGAAGAGAGATCGGTCATGGCAAAGAGTAAATCTGTGGCTCTGGTTCTCAGATCACCATCTGGTTGTGAGCTGGGTCAGAGGATGGGGGAAGACTCGGGACAGACCCGGTAAACCCAAGCGTGTAGTGAGGGTGAACTGGGAACGTCTGGAGGAGGCCCCGGTCCAAAAGATTTTCAACTCACACCTCCGGCGGAGCTTCTCTCACATTCCTGTGGAGGTAGGGGACATTGAACCAGAGTGGTCTATGTTCAAAACCTCCATTGCTGAAGCCGCGGCGGTGAGTTGTGGCCTCAAGGTCTTAGGTGCATCAAGGGGCGGTAACCCTCGAACCCCGTGGTGGACACCGGTGGTCAGGGAAGCCGTCCGACTGAAGAAGGAGGTTCTGGGTTATGATATCCGGTGGGACTCCAGAGGCAGTTGCAGTGTACCGACAGGCTCGAAGGGCAGCAGCCTCTGCCGTGATGGAGGCAAAGCAGCGAGTATGGGAGGAGTTCGGGGTAATTATGGAGAAGGACTTTCGGTCGGCACCAAAGTGTTTTTGGAAGACCATCCGGCACCTCAGGAGGGGGAAACGGGGAACCATCCAAGCTGTGTACAGTAAGGATGGGACCCTGTTGACCGCGACTGAGGAGGTTATCGGGCGGTGGAAGGAACACTTTGAGGAACTCCTGAACCCAACTACTACGCCCTCGTTGGTAGAGGCGGAGCTGGAGGCGGAGGAGGGATCATCGTCAATTGGCCTGGTGGAGGTCACTGAGGTAGTCAAACAACTACGCAGTGGCAAAGCCCCGGGGATTGATGAGATCCGTCCAGAGATGCTAAAAGCAATGGGTGTTGGGGGGTTGTCTTGGATGACACGCCTCTTCAACATTGCGTGGAAGTCTGGGACAGTGCCAAAAGAGTGGCAGATCGGGGTGGTGGTACCCCTCTTCAAAAAGGGGGACCAGAGAGTGTGTGCCAATTACAGGGGTATCACACTACTCAGCCTCCCGGGTAAAGTCTACTCTAAGGTGCTGGAAAGGAGGGTTCGGCCGATAGTCGAACCAAGGATTGAAGAGGAACCATGCGGTTTTCGTCCTGGTCGTGGAACAACGGACCAGCTCTTCACTCTTTCCAGGATCATAGAGGGGGCTTGGGAGTATGCTCATCCAGTCTACATGTGTTATACCGGGTCCCCCGAGAGATACTGTGGGAGGTGCTGCGGGAGTACGGGGTGAGGGGGTCCTTGCTTGGGGCCATCCAATCCTTGTACGCCCAAAGCGAGAGCTGTGTTTGGGTGCTCGGCAGTAAGTCGAAGGCGTTTCCGGTGGGGGTTGGCCTTCGCCAGGGCTGTGCCTTGTCACCAATCTTGTTTGTGGTTTTCATGGACAGGATATCGAGGCGTAGTCGGGGGGAGGAGGGTCTACAGTTCGGGGGGCTGCGGATCACATCGCTGCTTTTTGCAGATGATGTGGTCCTGATGGCATCTTCCGTCTGTGACCTCCAACTCTCACTGGAGCGTTTCGCAGTCGAGTGTGAAGCGGTCGGGATGAGGATTAGCACCTCTAAATCTGAGGCCATGGTTCTCAGCAGGAAACCGATGGATTGCCTACTCCAGGTAGGGAATGTGTCCCTACCCCAAGTGAAGGAGTTCAAGTACCTCGGGGTCTTGTTCACGAGTGAGGGGAAGATGAAGTGTGAGTTTGGCCGGAGAATCGGAGCAGCGGGGGCGGTATTGCACTCGCTTTACCGCACCGTTGTGACGAAAAGAGGGCTGAGCCGGAAGGCAAAGCTCTCGATCTACCAGTCAATCTTCGTTCCTACCCTCACCTATGGTCATGAAGGATGGGTCATGACCGAAAGAACTAGGTCACGGGTACAAGCGGCCGAAATGGGTTTCCTCAGGAGAGTGGCTGTCGTCTCCCTTAGGGATAGGGTGAGAAGCTCAGCCATTCGCGAGGAGCTCGGAGTGGAGCCGCTGCTCCTTTGCGTCGAAAGGAGCCAGTTGAGGTGGTTTGGGCATCTGGTGAGGATGCCCCCTGGGCGCCTCCCTAGGGAGGTGTTTCAGGCATGGCCAGCTGGGAAGAGGCCCCGGGGAAGACCCAGGACTAGGTGGAGAGATTATATCTCTGCACTGGCCTGGGAACGCCTTGGGATCCCCCAGTCAGAGCTGGTAGATGTGGCCCGGGAAAGGGAAGTTTGGGGTCCCCTGCTGGAGCTGCTGCCCCCGCGACCCGACCCCGGATAAGCGGTGGAAGATGGATGGATGGATGGTTCTCAGAGAGATGATATTTTAGACTCAAGTCGCTTTTTTGCAACGTTTTCCTAAACTTCTGTTGCAATTTTTGTGAAAATTCTTAATGCGACCCAACCAGCAATTGAGGATTCAAAGTCTTTGGCGAAAAAAAAATATTTTAAATATTGCGGTTGTTGCAAGCCTCTCCAAGCAATTAATTTGGCCCAAACTTAATACTGTGATGGGCTATCTGCTTGACTAGCTATATCTGCCTGTCTACCAATCGAAAAGCCTGTGTTCAGAGGTAAAGTAACATCCTTACAGTGTCTCCCATGGGATCCCATTTCAGAATAAAATACGGCAAGAGACAAAATTCTCGTTTGATTTCTCGTGCTATTGTCATTTTGAGCATGTAGAAACAGAAAAAAAGACCCCTCAGTGAACAACATCTCTCATATTGCGCAATGTTGGATAGCTAGCTAGCTAGCTGGGTAACTTCATGTTCTAGTGCACAAATCAAATGCTCTCACCTGGTTAGTTTTCGTCAAGTGACTAATCATTTTAACAGGATAGAAGTTTTATGACAAATACTTTCCTTATGAGAAAAAACATCTTTTGAATGGACAAATATCATACAGCATGTTTGACATGAGTCACTTTGGAGGGAGGCGATGAAGGGACGGATTGGTCCGTGCTGCCGGCTTGGCGACTCTCTTGCCAGAACCCAGTGCTGCTAGCTACTTTCAACAGAAAACAATTTTGCCTGTTTTTAGGCAGGAAGATTTTCTAAATGTAGCTAATTGTCGTTAGCTTCGTTAAGATGACACCATCTAGCTTGAATGGCATTTATTGCTTCCTACATTTTTGTTTAGACTTGTTTGTCTCTTGCCTCCAATTTACTTTTCCTCCTTCTCTCCTGACTCCTTCCTTTCTTTCCCACTCTTATTCCTCTGCAGAAACGGCAAACTGCTTTTATTCCTTTAATCGCCCATCCGAATGTGTCTCTCATTCTCCTCCCTTGCTCCTCCAGCATTTTGTTTTCTCCAAACACCTCACAATCTCACTGATTGACATTGCTTCAAGAAAACCTGAGATATCTTCTATTTGTGTTTTTACTTTTTGCTCATACTCATGTCGGAAGAGTATTCCTCTATTTCTCGCTTTCTCTTTGGTGTTGTTTTTAATCTTTTCATTCTGTTTTGAAAAGCCCTTGTTTCAGACAGATTGACCGGAGGAGAAGTAGAGAAGTCAGGGTGGGAGAAGACGAGCAAGTACGCTATCCTTCACTTTAATCTTTCTACTCAAAACGATTCACAGGAAATTGTAGCAGACCGACAAAGAGGCGGACAAACACACACACACACACACACACACACACACACACACACACACACACACACACACACACACAGCATCTTTATTGCGTCTTGTAGATGTCCAGATTGTACCACTGGAGTAGAGATGGGAAACACAATCGCAGCCTTCCCTCCTTCCCCTCCCGTCCATATGGCTGACACCTGTCAGAGTAAGAGCCAAGGAAGCCATGCTAAGTGATTTACTTCCTCTCAGCGCATCTCAACGGCTCCCCAGCTCAGACGGGAGGAATGCGTTTTGCATCGCTGCTCAACAAATGCCTCAGCTTGGACATTTCCTCGCTGGCGGTTTTGCCGGTTAGCCGTTGTGGCTGTTGGCTTTGGAGGAGGGTAGTGGTCAGCCTCCTTTCTCTCCCTTTCCATCTGAATTTCACGGTCAGAAGGAAAGTCCTTTCTGCTCCTCCCGTTGTAATTCTTTAGTTTTTCGCTTGCAAAATGTCTGCTTGCGATAAAAAGAAGACAATGACATATGGTCTTTTTAAACACACTTCCGATGTAAATTGTAGCACCTGATTTCATTTTAATCTTTATAAGGAACTATTTTATATAAATTAGGTCCGACCTGACAAACACTGGACTTTCATTGAGGAGAGTGCCGTTTGTGTCCATGGTTTATGTTATGTTAGATGGGGAAGGTTGTCTAGTTTATTCTAAATGTAATTGTTATGTTGTGTTATTTGGATTGTAAATGCATTCAGGCCTACATGTGTTACTTTTCTTTCTTTCAAGAATTTGTGACATGAGCTATACTTACTGGTAGACACTGCTTACCAGTGCAGCGGCTTAAGCAGCCAAATCATTTTCATATCTCTTTGACAAAACAGCAACAAGGTGTGATTCCACAAGGTGTGATTCCACAAATACATGCATGTCTGATAGTATGATTACGCATATGTCTGTCCCTCCACCTCCAACATCATTGTTGAGTTTCTGCTATTGCAAGAACATTTTTGGGCGTTACTTATTGGTTACTATTTATTCCTTTTTTCGACACAAAGTGAGGGCAGAGTAATTTTACTGTCTATGGACACATACTGTGACATGACGTTGGCCCTTCCAGGAAAATCAGGTGATAGGCAGCTTGTCAAGCCTTCATAAATAATGACGCTGATGCTAGCAAGGTTTTGTTGATGGAAACACAGGGAAATCTTTGTTTCACCTTGATGAATTTACAACGTTACCTCAAACGAACCCGTCTCACTACCTCAAGGCATCTTCCTTTTTAATCAAATACATAACATTTTCGTTAAAACGAGTAGAATATGTTACCCTTTTAACCCCTATCCTGAGGCTCTCTGAAAGACAATGTCTTGCTTGTTTATTTATTCAAATACAGTTTGAACCTTTTTTCCGCACGCTTGCATGTCAGTTCTGCTGTGCGTTCGCGTCTCTGACGGGACTCGGAGAGATTGGCCGTTGTCGGGTTGGAATGAAGGGTGCTGTCAGTTGCCCTATATTTGGACTTTGGTGAGAGGTGGGGGGATGAAATGCAAGAGGGCTGAGCCTGCTGTGCTCATCTTTGTGATTTGTGTACACGTGGGAGTAAAATTATGAAGACCCGGTCTTGAGTTCTCGTTGTGAAAGAATGACAGGTAGTTGCGTCAGGGAGCAGCTGATGACTATGGGACGTGCACACACACGGAGAGATACACACGTCGCACTTCCAGAAACGGTCCAGAGGGATTCTTTGGAAAGCTTGGGAGATAATTGGATTCATGATGTGATTGTGATTGTGAGCGGCAGAGATGCTCAATTCCTCCTCGTTGCAGAAATTCACAGATGACTGGCAGCGAATAGGGGGACTCACAGTGGCTTGTTAGCCTCACATGCCTACTAGGTAACAATATGTTGGGATCTCCATAATGAGGCAGCTTCTTTGATGTGGACCGAAGCTTTAATCCCCAACACAAAGTGCCGAGACAAATGGCAAACAGTGCATTGTCTGTCACCTACGCGCCGCTTCCTTCTTTGGTACCTTTCATTATGATTCTCTATACTTCCCCTTTGAAATTCATCCATCTATTTCATTCTTCCTCTTCTTTTTTGTTTTCTCTTTTTTAGTCCTCACTCAACTCTACCCTTGCTTTGTTTTTACTCCCTCCCTTCCTAATTTGAATATTCAGCGGCGTCAGTCATGGCCATTTGATATTTTGGGCCATTTGTCTGTGTGGTACATTCTTTATAACATATTATTGCAGGATTTTCATCAAACCTGAAACCAAGCTGGACTGAAAACAGAGCAGATTTGATTTTTGTGATTTTAGTCTTGACTTCACGCCCCACCCATTCTTGTGAACTAGATAACTCAGTGACATTTTCCCTGAACTCAGTTCATTCTCTGAACACTCAAGATTACATAAAATAGACAAACATCAGGAATCAGGAAACATTTATTTGCCAAAATATGCCAAACATACAAGGAATTTGTCTTGGCGGTTAGTGCGCGACAGTAGACAGACAAGACAACAGTGCACAAGTAATAAAATAAAGTAGAATGAAATGCTAATGCAATGGGTTAGTAGAATAACGCTAAGGCTCTGGGTTAGTATAAAACAAGGGAATAAAGTTAAAAATTTTAAATATTAAAAAGTTAAAAAGAAAAATATTAAACTTAAAGCGCACTAACGAACAAGTAACAGACAAGTGACAAAGTGACGAGTGACGACAAAGTGATGAATTGCAGTTAAAGTGGCATGTGCAGTGTGAAGGGGAGTGACTGGTGGAATGTTATAGTCAGTCAGTGGGGGACCGGCCTCTGTTGATGAGCCCGACTGCCGATGGGAAGAAACTGTTCGTGTGGCAGGAGGTCTTAGTCCTGATGGACCTCAGCCTCCTGCCAGATGGAAGGGGCACAAACAGTTTTTGTCCGGGGTGGGAGGGGTCGGCCACGATCTTTTTAGCTCGCTTCAGGGACCTGGAAGCGAACAAGTCCTGCAGGGACGGCAGATTGCAGCCGATCACCCTCTCTGCAGAGCGGATGACGCGCTGCAGCCTGCCCTTGTCCTTGGCTGTGGCTGCAGCGTACCAGACGGTGATGGAGGAGCAGAGGATGGACTCGATGATGGCCGTGTAGAAGTGGACCATCATCGTCTTTGGCAGGTTGAATTTCTTCAGCTGCCTCAGGAAGAACAACCTCTGCTGAGCCGTCTTGGTGATGGAGCTGATGTTCAGCTCCCACTTGAGGTCCTGGGTGATGATGGAGCCCAGGAAACGGAAGAAATCCACAATAGTGACGGGGGAGTCACGCAGGGTGATGGGGGAGGGTGGGGCTCTGTTCCGCCGGAAATCGACAACCATCTCCACTGTCTTTAGAGCGTTGAGCTCCAGGTTGTTCTGACTGCACCACGACACCAGATGGTCAGACTCCCACCTGTAGGCGGACTCGTTCGCACCAGAGATTAGTCCAATGAGGGTGGTGTCATCCGCAAACTTCAGGAGCTTGACGGACTGGTGACTGGAGGTGCAGCTGTTGGTGTACAGGGAGAAGAGCAGAGGGGAAAGAACGCAGCCTTGGGGGGAACCGGTGCTGATGGTCCGAGAGGCTGAGACATGTTTCCCCAGCTTCACGTGCTGCTTCCTGTCAGACAGGAAGTCTGTGATCCACTTGCAGGTGGAGTCGGGCACGTGCAGCTGGGAGAGTTTGTCCTGCAGCAGAGACGGGATGATGGTGTTGAAAGCAGAGCTGAAGTCCACAAACAGGATCCTGGCGTAGGTTCCTGGGGAGTCCAGATGCTGGAGGATTTAGTGGAGGGCCATGTTGACAGCGTCGTCCACAGACCTGGTGGCTCTGTAGGCGAACTGCAGGGGGTCCAGTAGAGGGTCGGTGAGGGACTTCAGGTGGGACAGGACTAGCCGTTCAAAAGACTTCATGACTACAGAGGTCAGGGCGACGGGCCTGTAGTCATTGAGTCCTGTGATCCTGGGCTTCTTGGGAACAGGGATGATGGTGGAGGCCTTGAAGCAGTCTGGTACATAGCATGTCTCCAGGGAGGTGTTGAAGATGTCAGTGAAGACCGGAGACAGCTGGTCAGCACAATGCTTCAGGGTGTGAGGGGAGACGGAGTCCGGAGCGGCTGCCTTACGGGGATTTAGTCTTTTAAAGAGCCGGTTAACGTCTCTCTCCAGAATAGAGAGGGTCGTTGCTGGTGGGGGAGGGGAAGGTGATATAGATGAAGAGGCGTGAGCACCTGATGGGCTGGGGGAGGGAGGAGAAGGGGACTGCAGCAGGTTGGTGGAGCTGTGGGGGATGGGATCAGGACATTGTCTTTCAAATCTGCAGTAGAACTCATTCAGCTCGTCTGCCAGGCGGAGGTCATTCATGGAGTGGGGGGTTTTTGGCTTGTAGTTATTGAGGTGTTTGAGGCCTCTCCAAGCCGAAGCAGAGTCACTTGCTGAGAACTGTTGTTGGAGTTTCTCAGAGTACAGTCGTTTACCATCTCTCACCGCCTTGCTAAACTTGTATTTTGCCTCTGTGTACAAGTCTTTGTCCCCACTCCTAAATGCCTGATCCTTTTGCAGGCGTAGTGTTCTGAGTTCCGCTGTGAACCAGGGTTTGTCGTTGTTGTAACTCACCCTGGTGCATGATGGTACACAGCTGTCCTCACAGAAGCCGATGTAGGAAGTTACAGCCTCTGTGAACTCATCCAGACTGACAGTAGCAGTCCTGAAAACATCCCAGTCTGTGCAGTCAAAGCACGCCCGAAGATCCTCCAGCGCCTCACTGGTCCACTTCTTGAATTCCCTCACCACAGGTTTGCAGAGCTTTAGTTTCTGCCTGTATGCAGGAATCAGATGGACCATGACGTGGTCAGAGTGTCCCAGTGCAGCACGAGGGACGGCGTGAAAAGCCCTGCTTACTGTGGTGTAACAGTGATCCAGCGTGTTCTCCTCTCTGGTGGGGCATTTGATAAACTGTCTGTATTTAGGAAGTTCATGGGTGAGATTTCCTTTGTGAAAGTCCCCGAGGACAATAACTAAAGAGTCCGAGTTGGTCCGCTCCACACACCGTATCTGGTCGGCGAGTGTCCGCTGTGCTTCGTGCACGTTGCCCGGCGGCGGCATGTAAACACCGACCAGGATGAATGAAGCGAACACACGGGGGGAATAAAAGGGTTTGCAGTTGATGAAAAAAGTTTCCAGATCAGGAGAACAGTGTTTTAGGATCACCATTACGTCGTTGCACCAGCTGTTGTTGAAGTAGAAGCAGATTCCTCCACCCTTTGTCTTGCCGGAGAGCTCCGTGTCGCGGTCCGCTCGGAGCAGCTGGAAGCCCGCCAGCTGGAGCGCGGAGTCCGGTATTGATCCGCAGAGCCACGTCTCCGTGAAGCACAAAACGGAGGATGTAGAGAAGTCTCTGTCCCTCCTCATCAGCAGCTGAATTTCGTCCAGTTTGTTGCACAGTGAGCGCACGTTGGAGAGAAAGATGCCTGGCAGCGGAGTGCGAGAACCACGCCTGCAGAGTCTCACCAGCGAGCCGGCCCGTTTTCCTCTCCTACGGCGTCTCACCGCGTGACGAAAGGTGAGCGCACCTTTGACTATAATGTCCAGTAATTCCACGGAAGAAAGCAGGAAAGTTGGAAGTAACTCCCCTGGAGTTGTTCCACGGATGTTCAAGAGCTCATCTCTGGTGAAAGAGCGCCGGGAATCGCAGCAGCAAACGTAATTAACAACAAAAACAACAAAAAACGAAGCGCACCGAAGCACCGTGGCGGCCATCAACGGCGCCATCTTGGATCATATCATTTAGCGTAATATCTCCAGTGAGCCCTATGACCCCGGTGTTTTACATCCTGGCTTTAAATCCTCCATTGGACCTCTTTGCTGAACAGCATTTATCAGCCGGATAATGGGTAATAAGGTGTAATCAGACCCACCCCTCCCCCTACTATCACCACCACCATCTCAACCTCAGTGCCGGTGTCAGCTCTGACACGTGGGTTGGCATTTATTGCGTGACAGCGGCTTGACACACTTTGCATCCCTCTTCATTAGGGGGCCTGCAGCAAGTTATATTTTGTGCCAATCAGCCTCTGTGTAATCCAATACACCAATCTAGGCCTGTGACAAGATAATTAGCGCGGGTTCTAGAGGGAGATGGGTAATAGAGGAGGAGCGCTGAATTGAAATTTGGAACTGAAGTTGCACCATTAGTACAGTTTTCAGAATATTACATATTTTCCTCTAGCTGCTATGAGCCTTATGGAAGTTTAATGAGCGGGAGAAAACCTGTTAATTCTTCTCTGGGAGAGCCGAGCGCTGCTGCTGCTGCACCCGAAGACCGAAGAGCACCGAGGGCAGCAGTGTACGAGTGCTTCTTTTCTCCCCAAGTCCTCTTTCCGCCGGGGCACAGGATGTCAGTGGTTATAAGCGCCATCCGTCAGACGCCCAAGGCTCCCTCCCACAAAACTTTTTCAAATATTTCTGCCGCAGTCCATCTTGCTTCTCTAGCCTTTAAGCGTCCCCTCTGGTCTACCTTTTGTGTTTGACATTTTCTCTGGGAAGCCGTGAAACCTGCCCTGCCCAGCTTCTCTTTCAGCCAGTTCTGTCCATCCTCTGCGTTTTTTTCTTCCAAGTGGTCATAAACAAAAATCCCCGCAAGCGGTGGCATTATACCCGCGACAGGGCCGAGGGCTTGGAATTCATCACTCACTTTGACTGAGTTACACCTCGCCTCGGCTCAGGGTCAAAGCAATTACTGGACTCCCCACCCTGACCTCCATCTTCTCGGCTCTCCTCTCCAGAAAACTCTACTTCTCATTCTCCCCTCTGACCCGACTTTCCTTCTCCCACTTCTTTGCCAACCATTGCTGCTTTTTCTCTGCTGTTCTTTTCTTTACCAAACGTTTGGCTTCCTCCCGCCACAATGTTTTGGTGGCCGACGCTCGTCTTATTGCCTTCTTGTGTTTTTGACCATTTTGTATTGCACCCTGGAACATGTCACATATCTTGAGTCTTTTTCGGTAAAGGGACTTCAATATAGAATCTTTTTCCGTTAATAACTAAACTTCTCAAAGGGTGTAAGTGCCCAGGAAATTCAATATGGTGAGGCAGACCCCTCGCCTGTGTCAAGGATGCATGGGAGGCAGGACTCAAATGCAGAGTTCGAACACAAAAATACTTTAATAGTCCAAAAGGCAACAAAACAAAAGGCCAAGGGGCAAAAACACACACAGGAAAAGGGGGGCAAAAAGGCGGGCAGGAACTTGGAACATCCAGGACGATAGACAATGACGCGACAAGTGACACAAGAGACACACTGCTTAAATACACTAGGGAGGTGCAGGTGATTGGACACAGGTGGAAACTATCAGACAACCACAGGGGATGACAGGACAAGGCAGGAAGTGAAGTTACCCGGGGACACGAGTGGCAGAAAACTTCAAAATAAGACAGGACGTGAACCACACCGTGACAGCCCGGAGCAAAGGGTGGCAACAGACAATACAAATTCTGATCTTCCACTAGGAAACTGCAAATTTTCCCAATGAAATGAGAAGTCAATGATGACTTTTCTTGTGAAAGAAACATTTAAGTTTAGTTTTCTGTTTGTAAATCATTTGTCATTCAATGTTGTATTTTCAGGCTCTATCTATGAAGTCATAGAACCCCCAATGCCAGTGTGCGTGTGTGCCTTTGTGGTGAGCAATGCGGTTTGTTATTTTGGGTACATGTATTATCAGTTAAAGTTTTGCCGTTTTATAATATTTGGATGTAAAATAAACATGCAAGGTAATTGTAACATCAGAGAACTCTCCGTTTTGCTGTGTTCGAGCGCACCGGGCGCACGTCTAAACTAATCCACCATATTAGCAACCAGTACTAGACTTCGTTTAGGACTTCGTCAGTACACTTTAGGTCGAAAACTGTAACTGAAAAACGTGTGGTTAAATTAACACCCAAAGCTTTGTTGGAAAAAAATAAGCATTTTAGAAAAGGAAAGAAAGTCTGTCGAATGCAAAAGAATCTATTTCTAAATTGATGGGTGATAAAGAGAATGTAAGTGAGGTTGAAAAAGAATTTAACATGTTCAATAAGTTGAGTGGCAAAATACAGCAGGTGCGTACATCTTTAATGGGTTTATTGCCTCTTGATGAAGCAAGCAAACATAAATAAAATATGGTACCAGGCTAAAATGTTGAATATCCATGAGTTTATTGCGGGTACAAATCAATGGTTGTATGACATTAAAGGATGTCCAGCCACCAAAGTAGGTGATGATCATGATGATGATTTCCCAGGTCAAACTGAAATTCAAACTGAGCGAAGTGAAAATGTAATTGGACCAACAGAAAAACACACAGTTGTTGACAACACTTTAAAGGAGCATGAAAGGGATGGTCCTCAAACCGTTGATGTCAATGATGGAAGGGGAAATGAGGCTGATGCCAGCAATAGAATTGGAGTTGCTGGTGGAAAGGAAGAGGAAGAGGAAGATCAGATTCAACCTCATGACAGCATTTCAAATGTCCAGTCAAGGCACCATGGCTCAAGGAGCGGATCCTCAAGCAGCAGATCCTCCACTTCTTCAGCCAGTCGCAGGGCGAAGGCGGAACAGGCCGCACTCTTGGCTCGAGCTGCCGCTTTAAAAGATAAGCATGCATTGGAGGAGCAGGAGCTCATCTGGAGGAGAAAAAGGGAGCAGCTCGAGCTGGACACGGAGATAGCCGCCACTTCTGCTAAGCTAGCAGTGCTACAGGTCGGTAGCAGCGTCCATTCAAGGCAATCTAATGGAATGGCTTCCTACATCAGGAAAGGGGCTAGATCAAAGCTCCCGCGCACCCCCTTCAATCCACAGGCCTTGATATTTGTGCCTCAGTCCTCACAGCGACACGCATCTCTACCACTACAAAGCAATGCTTCACAAGTAGCCACGCCAACTATCATGCCAAAGCCAACCGTCATTCAAGGCTCTCAACTCCCTCAGTTACAAACAAAGACAACCTTCAGTCAAGCCTTTCAACCCACTCTAGGCCAACAAGTGTTTCAGCCCCTGCAAGGCCAAAATCAAACAGCAGGTCTCTATAAAGTGCTGCAACAACAGAACGACATAACAGCTCTCCTTGTTCAAATGCAAACCTCGCAACTGCTGCCACGCCGAGAAATTCCAATTTACGATGGAGATCCTCTAAGGTTCAATACATTCATGAAGGCGTTTGAGCACTGCGTGGAAGCAAAGACCAGCTGTAAAGGAGACTGTTTGTACTACCTTGAGCAATTTACTAGGGGGCAGCCAAGAGATATTGTGCGCAGCTGCCATCATATGACTGCAGATAAAGGATTTGCTATTGCTAAAAAATTGCTCAAGGAGCACTTTGGAAATGAGTTTAACATAACAGCGGCCTACATGGAGAAGGTCACAGGATGGCCAAGTATCAAAGCTGAGGACCCCAAAGCGCTGAAAGCGTATGGACTTTTCCTCCGTGAGTGTTCTAACGCTATGGATGATCTTCAGTACTTGGAGGAACTTGACATGCCAGCAAACATAAAGATTCTGAGTCAGAAGCTTCCTTATAAACTCAGAGACAAGTGGAGAGCAAAGACATGTGAGATATTGGAGAAAACTGGTCGAAGAGCACGATTCTCAGACATGGTGAAGTACATTGAGCGCCAGGTCAGAATCACTTCAGATCCAGTCTTTGGTGACATACAGGACACTTCACCTGTTATCAAAGGAGCTAACAAAGCAAGCAAGTCACCGGTGAAACAACAGCTGAGAAGAAACAGCTTTGCAACACAGGTGGTCATTGAGGATGGATGCAGCAAACCAGATGGTAACACGAAGGAAAAAGCACAGAACAAAGTGACATCCTTTGCCAAGACTGATTCTATTTCCTGCCTGTATTGTGCTGCTGGTAATCATGATCTGGAACAATGTTTTAAACTGGGAAGAAATACACACAGGGAGAAACTGGACTATCTAAAGGAGAAAGGTCTGTGTTTCAGTTGCTTGTACACAGGACACTTGAGCAAGAATTGCGACAGGCGCATAATATGCAACAAGTGTAACCGAACGCATCCCAGTGTTTTGCACATAGAGAAGGAAAGGGTTACTCAGAAAGCTCAGAAGGATGGCGAGCAGAAGAATACTGAGAAGCCAAGTACTTCAGACAGCTGTACAACATCCTCTGCTTGTGGTCTTACAGGGGCTGGCCACTGCAATGGAATTCTTCCCATTTTGCCTGTTAAGGTGAAGTGCTCAAAGGGAAGCAAAGTTATTGAAACCTATGCTTTTCTGGACCCAGGGAGTACAGGAACTTTCTGCACCAGGAAGCTCATTGACAAGTTGAATATGGAAGGACGCAAATTCAAGATTCATATCCGCACCTTGGGCCATAATAACGCAGTAGAAAGCTCTGTTGTTGAAGGTCTGGAGATTTCAGGATTTTCTGGTGAGTGCTTCTATCCACTTCCCAAAGTGTGTACCCAGAAAGAGATGCCGGTCTCTACAGCCAACATAATCAGCGAAAGGGAGCTGAGAAAATGGCCTTATTTAGAGGATGTTAAAATTCCCCACGTAAACGCTGATGTTGACCTGTTAATTGGCACAAATGCCTCCAAGTTGTTGGAGCCTTGGGAGGTGATTAACAGTCGCGAAGGTGAAGATGGACCCTATGCGATCAAAACCCTACTGGGGTGGGTAATAAATGGTCCGTTACGGGGAAGTAGCGACTGTGGAAGTGAACACCCTTCCATTTATGCCAACAGAATTGCCATTGACAGAATTGAAGAACTGTTAACTAGCCAGTACAACTATGACTTCAATGAGCGAGCGTCTGCAGAACAGGAAGAAATGTCAAGGGAAGAAAAGAAGTTTGTGAATATAATGGAAAGCTCTGTTAAGCTTCAGAATGGACACTACGTGTTTCAAATGCCTTTCAAAGGGAAAGATGTTTCGATGCCGAACAACCTCGGTGTTGCCATGCAACGTGTTCGCGGTCTGAAAAGGAGACTTCTGAAAGACGCAAGCTTTCATGAGGAATACAACAACTTTCTTGTTGATGTCATTAGCAATGGCTATGCCGAAGAAGTACCGCAGCATCAGTTGGAAACGCCAACACGAAAGGTGTGGTATATCCCGCACCACGGCGTGTACCATCCACGGAAGGGAAAGCTACGGGTGGTGTTTGACTGTGGAGCAGAGTACAAAGGGATCTCGCTCAACAGTCAGCTTTTGCAAGGACCGAACCTCACCAGCTCGTTAGTTGGAGTTCTTGTGAGGTTCAGGGAGGAACAAGTGGCCATAATGGCGGACATAAAGGCTATGTTCCACCAGGTTAAAGTGGCAGAGGAACACCGGGACTACTTAAGATTCTTATGGTGGCCTCAAGGTACCCTGGAACAAGATCTTGTAGAGCATCGCATGACTGTCCATTTATTTGGAGCGGTTTCATCATCCAGTGTTGCCTGCCTTGCTCTTAGAAAGACCGCTGAAGACAATCAGGCCAACTTTTCAACAGAAGTGATTGAAGCGGTCAACCGAAACTTCTATATGGATGACTTATTGAAGAGTCTACCCTCTGAAGCGGATGCAGTCACCATGGCTAAGAATCTTACAACCATTTGCGGCAGAGGAGGGTTCACCCTCACTCAATGGATTAGTAACAGTCGAAGAGTGCTTCAAAGCCTCCCAGAGGATCTCAGGTCCAAGAACCTGCATGAGCTTGATCTGGACAGGGATAAGCTGCCATTGGACAGAGCTTTGGGTTTGCAGTGGTGTATTGAGACGGACACTTTCAAATTCAAGCTAAAAGTCAAAGAGAAGCCGCCAACCAAGCGAGGCATGCTATCCATCATTAGTTCCGTCTACGACCCATTGGGATTCCTGGCACCTCTAATACTCCCCGCCAAGCTGCTGTTGCAGGAGTTATGCAGAACAAAGTGTGATTGGGACGATCCAATACCTCCAGCTTTCCAGCAGAAGTGGAACAAATGGCTGACAGATCTTGAGAAAGTGGAATATTTCAAGATCCCCAGATGTGTGAAACCTGAAGGATTTGGAAGGACTGTCAGTGCCCAATTGCATCACTTCGCCGATGCAAGCGAGAACGGCTATGGTACGGCTACTTACCTGAGGATGCAGAACATGATGAGAGGGTTCATGTTGCTTTCTTACTTGGCAAAGCCCGAGTGTCCCCCCTGAAGCCTGTCACCATTCCCCGTTTGGAGCTCACCGCTGCCGTTGTTGCAGTACGAGTGGACAAGATGCTTCAATCAGAGCTCCAGCTTCCACTGAAGAAGACCTTCTTTTGGACTGACAGCACATCCGTTCTTAAGTACATAAAAAATGAGGACCGACGATTTCAAACCTTTGTAGCAAACAGGGTAACCACCATCAGGGACAACTCTGAAGTTGACCAGTGGAGATACGTTCCCACATCCCTGAACCCTGCTGACGATGCTTCGCGTGGATTGAAGGCAGAAGATCTGAAGCAAAGATGGATAGAAGGCCCGGAATTCCTACGGGAACCTGAAGAAACATGGCCAACATTTCCTGTGGATTCCAGTGTCACTGCCGACGACCCAGAAGTAAAGCGAAGTCTGACGGTCAATGCAATACTTGTTGACACCAACGCCACATCACAACTGATTACCCATTTCTCTGATTGGCAAAGATTGAAGGTTGCAGTTGCGTGGCTCATTAAGCTGAAAGGAACTCTGCTCAAACTGAGGATGAAAAGAAAAGAGTTACAATGTGCAAACACCAGTGCTACTGGAGCAGCCAGGGTTGATGTGCAAAAGGAGATGCAAGCTTTCTCAACATCACTTGGGAATCAGAAGGTGACACTGGAAGATCTCTTGGAGGCCGAGACCTCCATAATCGCTTTTTGCCAGCAAGAGAGATTCCCCACTGAATTTTCTGCACTAACCTCTGGCAAGCCACAAGTACCAAGAAGTAGCAGCATCCTCAAATTGGATCCAGTTCTAGAAGGAGGACTTCTACGAGTTGGGGGACGGTTGAATAAGGCAGCAATCCCCGAGGACGTTAAACACCCCCTCATCTTGTCAAAAGACCAACACATCGCCGACCTTATCCTCCATCATGTCCATTTACAGCTTGGACATGGAGGTAGAAATCATGTTCTTTCTGCTATAAGGAGAAAATACTGGATCACAAGTGGACCTACTGCAGTGAGGAAGATCATATCAAGATGCCTCATCTGTAAGCTCCATGGTAGGAAAACCGCTGAGCAAAAAATGGCAGACCTGCCAGAAGAGCGAGTGGTACCTGATCTTCCGCCATTCACTAACGTTGGCGTAGATTACTTTGGGCCAGTTGATGTGAAAAGAGGGCGTAGCATCATGAAAAGGTGTGGAGTAGTATTTACTTGCATGACAAGCAGAGCCGTGCACCTGGAAGTGGCCTATTCTCTGGACACGGACTCGTGCATCAACGCGTTGCGAAGGTTCATCTGTCGAAGAGGACAAGTCTCGCACTTGAGATCCGACAATGGCACCAACTTTGTGGGTGCAGAAAAGGAGCTGCGAAAAGCCTTAGCCTCTTTGAATCATAACCACATTGAAAAAGCCATGTCCAAGAAGGGAATCAAGTGGAGCTTTAACCCTCCAGCTGGGTCACATCACGGTGGCGCTTGGGAGCGCATGATACGGATGATCAGGAAGATTTTATGCTCTGTGCTCCGTCAGCAAACCTTGGATGACGAAGGGTTCCATACAGTGCTCTGTGAGGCTGAAGCTATGCTCAACGATCGCCCCATCACAAGGCTGTCAGAAGACCCCAATGACCTTGAGGCGTTGACGCCAAACCATCTGCTACTCCTCAAAGGGAAACCAGTTCTCCCACCAGGACTGTTCGAGAAAGGGGATGTTTACGCAAGGAGAAGGTGGAAACAAACACAGTACATCTCGGATCTCTTTTGGAAGAGGTGGATCCGCGAATACTTACCACTTTTACAGGAGCGTCAAAAATGGAACCAGGAGAAGAGGAATTTTGTTCCTGGAGACCTGGTCATGGTTGCGGACTCCACAGCACCACGTGGATCATGGATGCTAGGAAGAGTCCTGGAAACCTTCCCTGATAAGAGAGGTCTGGTACGTGTGGTTCGTTTAAAGACCAAGACAAACATCATTGAACGACCCATAACCAAAATATGCTTGCTTAATGAAACTAAAGAGTAATTGGTTCTATTGGTAACTATTTTTTTTGTGTTTTGTTCATGGCTCTTTTCAATTTGGGGTAATTGCTCTGGCAGACGCAATTAGGGGCTGGAGTGTAGGAGCCATATACATTTGGTATTATTTCATTTAATTTGGCTCTGTGCCACTAGGGGGCTGTATGTGCTTTGTGGCTCAGCTGACCTCGGATCAGCCCAGGTAGGCCATTTAACCTGCAGGAATCTCAGACACAGGTGTTACTAATTTGGGAAGCAAACAGTTTTCGACTGTGCCAGTGTGCGTGTGTGCCTTTGTGGTGAGCAATGCGGTTTGTTATTTTGGGTACATGTATTATCAGTTAAAGTTTTGCCGTTTTATAATATTTGGATGTAAAATAAACATGCAAGGTAATTGTAACATCAGAGAACTCTCCGTTTTGCTGTGTGCGCACCGGGCGCACGTCTAAACTAATCCACCATATTAGCAACCAGTACTAGACTTCGTTTAGGACTTCGTCAGTACAGTCAGGTTTCAATTTTGGAATTCTATGCTAATTACAACAATTTACTAATATAATGGCTAATATTTGCAGGCAAATTATGATATAGGTAGCACTTTGCTGTTTTTGGAAAATTAAATTCTATTAGTAGGTAAATAATGGTAAGCCTTGTATACATTATTCTGTGACAGACAGTAAACTGTATGTACAGTATAAGCTATAAAAGGCATAAAAAGCCTTTTGGGAGGATCTTCAGAATGTGGCAAAACCGGAGGACACAGAGGAAGTATTCGTCCTACATTCAATCATAAAAGTCATCAGATCTGTTTCTTTGCTCTTTTTTTCCAGCATAGAGTTTTTCTTAGATAAGCCTGTCTACTACACTGTCCCAGAAAATGAAACTGCCAAAGGCAATTTCAAAATCAGTACCTCTGCTGCCAGAGGCAAGAACCAGTTCTCAGTTAAGCACATAATGACCTTTGTGATCTTCCCAAATTACAGCTGAGGAAAGCCTGCCGCACACGCAGCCTACAGAAAATGGTCACGTTCATGTCCTTCAGGGAAAAAGATTAGAGGACCTTTCCTTTTTTCCATCCAACCACTGAACAACGGAGCCAATCATTTAAGGCTCACCTGACCGGAGTGATTACAAAGGGATGGCAAGAAATCACTGTCACCACACGCTCCAAATTACGTAGAACAAGCCAGGGGAGTGAGCGGACAGGACACAATAGGACCAGAAGGACTGGTAAAAGACCCTTACTACAGAAGACGGGGCGCTAAATTACAAACTATCAATCTCCTACTCTCGGGTTCTTTTCTTTTTCTTTTCACAAACCCTACTGAAGATCTTGATGCGAATGTTTTAGATTGAAAGCTCGAGCAGCCTGGTCCAAAAGCCATTGCGGTGCCATTGGCTGCGGTTTTTAAAAACATCATCTCCATTTTCAGATCCACTTCAAATATGATTTCAAAAGGCTTTCTGGCCAACATTTTATT
Organism: Gasterosteus aculeatus; assembly: GCF_964276395.1. Taxonomy (NCBI): domain Eukaryota; kingdom Metazoa; phylum Chordata; class Actinopteri; order Perciformes; family Gasterosteidae; genus Gasterosteus; species Gasterosteus aculeatus. The sequence continues at coordinate 12,222,372 of NC_135709.1, read as the reverse complement.
TATTTTCATTTTTTAAAACTCACTTCATATATTTTTATTTTTTCCATTACTGATGAAAATTACTTTAGTCATTCCAGAGACTAATCCGTTTACCCAAACTACCCTGAAGTTAAATGATCAGTAAATACATAAACAAATCAGCAAGTGGCTTTGATGTATCTCAAATAAATACAAATATGCATGCACATACAGGCCCGCACGTCAGTGTTCTGGGCTGGATGCGTTCATGGTACAATAGAATTTATAACTCCACCTCATTTTTCAGCCATTATCAATTGCAGCTGTTTGGTTCTTTGTAAAAAAAACAGGAGAGAAGTCTGCCAAGACGAAGCGCAGGAGTGATCCATGCTGACTAATGTGACAGCGTTTCCTCGGGTGAATGTGTCACATATTACACCTGACACTGGTGTGATGGATTACCGAGCCCTCGGGTTATAATATCTTGGAGGGGTCGCACACAGAGATTTGTGCACACTAACAAAATCATTGTGTCACACACAATGTGCACAAAAAAACACTGCACCAACAGAAAGCATACTCTAAGTCAGTGGTTCTCAAATGGAGGTACGTGATTTTTTTATTTTTAATTAAAATTAGCATCCATTCAAAAATAGTTCTTAAATATTCAAAATTTCATTAACTGTTTATGTAGTACGCTATTTAATTTTCTTATCCTGAAAACCCAGAGTCTCCTCCATACTAAGATGCTTTGACCCAATCTGGCACACGCCCCCTGTCTTCACCTATCAATAACTGCTGCCTTGAAAGCTACAATAGAGTTGTAGTTGAAGCGTAGCAGCGCTGCTGTCTACAAGACGCATCCTACCCAAAGTGTGGTTTCAGTGTTCTACATGTAGCCGGGTGAAGTGGGGGCAGGGAGGTTTTTGGACTGCTAGATGGTCCGCACAGAGGGTGAGGGCGTACTGCCCCTTTAAGTACATGGGCATGAGTTCACGTGGGATTTGGAGCTGCAGAGCGGGACCTAGTGGCTACTAACACGACACAGTGTTAGCGGTTAGCATCGGAACAGCGTTAGGGAAATACCTGTTCAGCGGGTCAGCGTAAGTGTTCTAACATTAATAAACCTGACTCACCATGTAAATTGTGATTGATTGCCTGTACTGAGTGTATGTTCTTGGGTTGTGCACCTCTGCTTCGTTTAGAGGGGAGTAACAAGCTGCTGTGGGTCGAGGTTGCACGTGCATGGAGCCGTGCGCGCCGGCGCTTGAGTGAGTTTGTTTTCGGGACTTTTTGGAGGAACGACAATGGTGTGGGATTTGAACAGCATGAGACCAATGTGCATGTTTTTGTTTCTGTTTAACAGGAAGGGGTCACTACTGTTGTTTTTTTTTGTACGTAACTGTTAGCTTCACGTAATTTCTAGCTTAAGGTAATCGTTAGCTCTATTCCATTACATCCGATTAGTTAGTGAAGCGAAGCAATTGGTTATTTGTACACTGTTCCAAGTGCCTCCTTAATTTGACACATTAAGGCTGTGCTCCAGGAGTGCAGTCGGGGGAAATAAAGAACCCACATTAAAGAGAAATAAATTTATCTTAGTGTCCTGTCATCATTTTAATCAGGCTACACTAATTTTGGTGTCAGAAGTGGGATCCCCGGCAAATTTGGAGATCATAGTCGGACAGGGATAATACATATAAAAACAACAGTAGTGGCTAAGGAGCCTCCAGATCCAGGATCAGAGTGGGTGACTACTGGTGAGGGGTCCCAGAAGCAGCAGGGTGACCAATGCTCCTCGACGAGGGAGACTGCATCGTTGCTGTAGACTGCGGGAAGAGAGGACCATCGGGATTGGAGTGAGAAGCGTCACAACTGTCATCTTGCTGTAGTGAGGACACAGGAGGGGACACGTTGAAATGTCGGACGAGGAAGAGAGGGCAGCTGCTCCAACGGCTGGGTCCAGCCGCCATGAGGACAATCTGGCTGCCTCCATGGGAGACCAGGGAGGTAACCTCGTGGTACAACTGCAGGCACAGATTTTGGAACTGGGAAAAAAACATGATGCTGTGATGTCAAGTATTGCCAACCTTGGTGATGCCCAACCGAGGTCCATTGTTTACATTCCGAGAGAAAAACAAATTGTGCCTTTTAGTGGTGAACCAGGGAAAGACGTTCACACTGTTGATGAGTTCATAGAGGAGGTAGAGCGTACGATGAGAGCAAGGGGCCTACAGGGGGAGGAGCAGGTGGATTTCATTTTCTCGCAGTTAAAGGGGTCAGCTCTGGAGGAGGTTAAGTTACGTGTGGGTGGACAGGTTAAGCAATCCAGTGATCTGTTTTCATACCTGAGGGAGGCATTCAGAGAGAGACGTACTACACCACAACTCTTGCATGCTTTCTATGCGCGCAGGCAGTTAGACGGGGAAGACTTGCGGGATTTTTCACACGCGCTCTCACATCTGCTTAATTCTGCTCTTCAACAGTCCCCCAACGCTGTAGTTGATGTACAGTTAGCACTTAGAGACCAGTTAATTGAAGGGGTACGTGACTCCACCCTTCGACGTGAGTTGCGTCGGCTTATTAGGGAGAAGCCTGGCCTAAGCCTGTTTGATGTGCGAGAAGAGGCAATGATGTGGACACTTGAAGACCGACCTCATAGCACTAATGTGGTGAGGAGCCGAAAGCTTGTGGGCAGCGACCCAGACGAGGTTGCAGCAGGGACTGATATGGCCGATAAGGCACAGACGGACCTAACCACCACTTTGCAGGACGTAGTTAAAATAATTGCGCAGCAGGGTAAAGCAATAAGTGAGCTAACCAATGCAGTCCGTGATCTCACAATCCACCATGCTAGTTCGGAGAGGGGAACCAAGGAGGTTCGATTTAAAATCAAGCCAAAGTATACAGATGATGGACAGCCGATTTGTCTGCGATGTGAGGGGGTTGGGCACATGGCGAGACACTGCAATCGACAACGTGACGCAGGAGGATCTTCTAACCTTCACCCCAATCCTGCGGTTCAGGGAAACAGGAACCCTCCATTGCTATGAGCTGCGCAATGCGAGGCAAGTCGAAAGGCTCACAGGATATCCTCACCAAAGAACGGTTTCTACAACATGCTGTAGGCAAGTGCCCGGAGGTAGACATCCAGATTGGTGGTGTTCCGCTTAGGTGCCTACTGGACACAGGTAGCAATGTAAGCACTTTGACAGAAAACTTTTTCAGAGATCACCTGCATGGGGAAGATGAAGACATGCATTGTACAGCTAAATGGCTTAAAATCACAGCAGCCAATCAGTTACCTCTTCCCTATTTAGGCTATGTTGAGTTAGATGTACAGGTGATGGGATTCAACATTCCAGAGTGTGGGTTCTTAATAATTCGAAACGATAATACCAAGCGAGCAGATCCATCTCCACCTGGCATTATTGGGATGAATATCGCAAAAAGGTGTCGACAGATGGTAATGTCAGAGTTTGACACAGCTCTACAGGGGGTGCTGGATTCTGAGTGGAGAGACGCATTCCATCAAATGCAAGGGGCAGAACTTGCCAGAAAAGTGTCTACAGCCCACGTGGTAGGAAAACAGAAAGTGCATATACCTGCTTCAGCTGTTGCCACGGTTTATGCCAGGGGGCTCAGGAAGTCGCTGCGTGGGGACTCCAGCATGCTGCTAGAGCCAGGGCCTGCACCACTGCCTGGTGGGTTGATTGTGTTCCCCACGGTGGTGTCAGCCGACAGCCAGGTGTTCCCGGTCCAAGTAGTCAACTTCTCACCGGAAGATGTGTGGTTATCCCCAAAGACGAGGTTAGGCGTCCTCAGTCAGTGTCAGTATGTAGACGGCGACCCCTGCGAGGTGAAGTTTCAGCGTATCACCGCTGACCACGAGGAAGTGACGATTCACCGGAAGGATGATCATGGAGGTGACAGCGACATGCAGAACCTATTAAAGCAGCTACACCTAGGAGGTACGCCAGAACAACAGGTGGAATTAGGAGAGCTTCTGATGAAGTATGCAGATGTGTTTGCAATTCACGATGAAGATCTCGGATACACTGACAAGGTGAAACATGAAATCCCTGTGGTTGACGAGACGCCAGTTTCACAACCTTACCGGCGCATTCCACCTAATCAGTACAAGGAGGTCAGGGAACATATCTCCGAACTGCTGAGAAAAGGAGTGATCCAAGAAAGTTCAAGCTCCTATGCCTCGCCTATTGTGTTGGTGCGCAAGTCTGATGGAAGTTTAAGACTCTGTGTGGACTACAGGAGGCTGAACCTGAAGACCAGGCGTGATGCATTTCCACTGCCCCGAATTGATGAAACTTTGGACGCCCTGAGTGGCGCAAAGTTCTTCTCGACAATCGACCTCGCCAGCGGATACCATCAGGTTGCTGTACATGAGAAAGATAGGGACAAAACTGCTTTCACTACACCATTCGGGCTCTATGAGTACCTGAGGATGCCTTTTGGGCTCTGTAACGCACCTGCAACCTTTCAACGCCTGATGCAGACCACAATGAGTGATCTGGTGCTACAGATAGTATTGGTCTACTTGGATGACTTGCTTGTATTTTCATCATCATTTCAGGAGCACTTGGTAAGGTTAGAGACAGTCTTCAAGAGGTTGAGAGAGACAGGGCTAAAAGTCAAAATGAAGAAGTGCCATTTTCTCCAGCCTGAAGTCAAGTTTCTTGGTCATCAAGTTTCAGCTGAAGGTATTGGTACAGACCCCGACAAGATAGGTACAGTGAAGAAATGGCCCATCCCCAGTACCGTGAAAGAGCTACGGTCCTTTTTAGGGTTTTGCAGTTACTACAGAAGGTTCATTGAGGGTTTCTCCCAAATTGCAGGGCCCCTTCACGATGTTGTGAATGTTTGCATCAAAGAGAGCAGTGATCCCAGGAAGAATGAGTTGTTCAAGTTAGCCTGGAAGCCACAGTGCCTACAAGCTTTTGAACTCTTAAAAGAGAAGCTGACCAGCGCCCCCACGCTTGGCTACGCAGACTTTGATTCCCCTTTTGTGCTAGAGACAGATGCTAGCATTCAAGGTCTAGGTGCAGTCCTGTACCAGGACCACGGCGGGAAGCGAAAAGTCATCGCTTATGCAAGCCGAAGGCTCAGAGGGGCTGAGAGGAATGACCAAAATTACAGCAGTATGAAGTTGGAACTCCTTGCTCTAAAGTGGGCGGTCACTGAAAAGTTTAGGAGTTATCTTCTAGGATCCAAATTCACCATCATCACCGATAATAACCCTCTGTGTCATCTTTCTACTGCCAATTTAGGGGCTATTCAACAGCGGTGGGTTGGTCAGCTGGCTGTATTCGATTTTGATGTGAAATATCGCCCTGGTAGGTGCAATTCTGCAGCTGATGCACTCTCCCGGAAACCAGCAGCCGATGAGCCAGAACCTGAGAGTGAGGATGCAGAGTATGATGGGTACGTGGCCATCTGCAACTCGCTTAGGACAGGTACAGCTCTGGGCCTTGATTTAGTTGCAGCCGGGATTGAGTATGGTAGGGTCAGGCAGCTACGTGCGTCTGAGGCAAGTGAGATAGCGACAAGGGAGCTAGCTCAGAATAACACACCAACTTTGCCAGGATATTCTAACACAGAACTTCAGACGTTTCAAGCGTCAGACCCGACACTTGGTGTAGTGAGAGAGTGTTGGAGCAGACAGAAGAAACCTACTTTCCATGAGAGGAAGGGTTTATCTAAGACAGTTCGCTCTTTGCTGAAACAGTGGCCACGGATCAGTGAAAAGGATGGACTCCTGTACCGTGTTATTGAAGATGTCCATGCTGGAAAGATTGAACAGCTTTTGTTGCCTACCTCCCTCAAGGAGCAAGTTCTTAAAAGTGTGCACGACCAGATGGGGCATCAGGGCATTGAACGGACATTGGCTCTGCTGAGACAGCGATGTTTTTGGGTGGGTATGCATGGGGATGTAGAGCAGTGGGTGAAGGGATGTCAGAGGTGTGTGTTGACAAAGATGCCACAGCCAAAGATTCAAGCATCCCAAGTTCCATTCTTGGCTACTCGTCCCCTTGAGGTTGTTGCTATGGACTACACGACGCTGGAACGTGCTACAGACGGCCGGGAGAATGTACTTGTGATGACTGATGTATTCACCAAATTCAGCCAGGCATTTGCTACGCGAGACCAGAAGGCCGATACCACCGCCAAGGTAATTCTGAAGGAATGGTTCATGAAGTATGGGGTGCCCGAGCGTCTACACTCTGACCAGGGAAGAAATTTTGAAAGCGCAGTGATTGGTGAACTGTGCAAGTTGTACGGGGTGAAGAAGACACGAACAACACCTTACCATCCCCAAGGCAACCCACAGTGTGAGAGGTTTAACAGGACCCTGCACGACCTCCTGCGCTCACTTCCCCCCGAGAAGAAGCGACATTGGCCTGAACACCTGTCCGAGCTGGTGTATGCATATAATGTCACCCCACACTCGACTACGGGCTATCCACCATATTTTTTGCTGTTTGGTGTCCTCCCGCACCTTCCCATTGATGCACTGCTAGGCCAAGAACAGGTAGAACACGACCAAACTAACTGGTTAGCTGTACACCAAGAGCGTCTCCAAGATGCATATCAGAGAGCGAGGGAGTGTGCTGAGCGTAAGGCTGCAGAGCGGATAGCTCACCAACAGAGGAAGGTGTACTGCCCACCAGTTGAGGTGGGACAACTTGTCTATCTCCGCCACCGACCACCAGGAAAGAATAAGATCCAGGACTCTTGGGGGCCCACTGTCTACAAAGTCGTGAATATCCAAGGTAGCACGTATGCGGTGGAGACACTGGAGGGAGGACCGGTAAAGAGGGTGCATAGGTCCAACTTGCGACCATGTGTGGCATCTCCACCAGCACAGAGATGTCGCCGTCCGGCAGTGGCTCCGGGGGATGAAGCCACTTCAAGTCCAGAGCCTGAGACTCCTGTCCCCGAGTTTGTAGTGGTGGAGAAAGTGTATTATCCAGGCACTAAAGGTGCGGCAACTCCGGAATGTGATGGCTTGGACCTGTCTGAGAGATTGGAGGGCCACCTGGATAATGTGGCTGATGGTTGGGATTGTGACGCACCTGATCACAATGTGGAGGAGACATCAGGATCCTGTCCTGAACCCATGTCGGAGAAACCCAGTCCACATGCTGAGGATGTGGTGGTGAAGCCGGTGCCTACTCCAGGGAAGGGCGGAAATGGTGAAGTTGACATACTCACCCCCCCTCTACGCAGGAGTCAGAGAAGAACGGCCGGGTCACACCAAAACCCATTTAACTTGCCTAGGTCATCTTGCAATACGTTGTCTTTCAGTCCTGATGCACTCTCTGAGCTCTTAGCCGGTATGGTCCTCTATACTTCAAAGCTTCAGGAAAACGTAGATGGGCAGGAAGTCACCAGGCACGTTGACTTGTAGCAGGGGAGAATGTAGCCGGGTGAAGTGGGGGCAGGGAGGTTTTTGGACTGCTAGATGGTCCGCACAGAGGGTGAGGGCGTACTGCCCCTTTAAGTACATGGGCATGAGTTCACGTGGGATTTGGAGCTGCAGAGCGGGACCTAGTGGCTACTAACACGACACAGTGTTAGCGGTTAGCATCGGAACAGCGTTAGGGAAATACCTGTTCAGCGGGTCAGCGTAAGTGTTCTAACATTAATAAACCTGACTCACCATGTAAATTGTGATTGATTGCCTGTACTGAGTGTATGTTCTTGGGTTGTGCACCTCTGCTTCGTTTAGAGGGGAGTAACAAGCTGCTGTGGGTCGAGGTTGCACGTGCATGGAGCCGTGCGCGCCGGCGCTTGAGTGAGTTTGTTTTCGGGACTTTTTGGAGGAACGACAATGGTGTGGGATTTGAACAGCATGAGACCAATGTGCATGTTTTTGTTTCTGTTTAACAGGAAGGGGTCACTACTGTTTTTTTTTTTTGTATGTAACTGTTAGCTTCACGTAATTTCTAGCTTAAGGTAATCGTTAGCTCTATTCCATTACATCCGATTAGTTAGTGAAGCGAAGCAATTGGTTATTTGTACACTGTTCCAAGTGCCTCCTTAATTTGACACATTAAGGCTGTGCTCCAGGAGTGCAGTCGGGGGAAATAAAGAACCCACATTAAAGAGAAATAAATTTATCTTAGTGTCCTGTCATCATTTTAATCAGGCTACATACAGTTTAAGAAATCCGACTCTGATAGCACAGCCCTGTGTATTACATTTTTTCAACTGAAAATGCTATGCACCGCTTACCTGGCTAAAGACACATACAATCTCTGAAGGACTATACATATTTGAACAGGGTCCTACACAGCCACCTTATCTTTTTTAAAAACTTGGGTGCGAGATTGCAGAAATATTTGGGTGCGTGTTCACAGGTTATAGGTATCAAGTAATTAATCAAGTAATTCATTTATAACATAAGTAAACCTGTCACGATGAGCATGGCTGCAGTTTTCCATAGACATCGCTTAGGGACTGCTGCAGGTTTCACTTTCGGGATTTTTCAGCGTTGGTCTCTCTTCTCAACTGATGTTTTGGGTCTTCCAACATCGGACACCCTCAGCCGAGACCTTAGCTTGACCAAGTGCTTGTTGACCATGTGATCTTGCATTTGACAACCTGCACCCCTGTGTGTACTTACTTCTTCCATCTATCCTCCCTCAAGATCTCAGGCTACCTACTGGCTACCTACCATTCTGATCCCCTGTTTTGTCTCGCACCTGGTCCGAAAAATCTGAAACAAGAGCTCGTAGATCATTATACGACATGCATACTCACCTGGCGGAGCTTCCGGGTTGGGCCTAAGCTTCTGGCCAGCACTGGATCCAGGGAACTGTCTCCCGGTGGTCAGTTCGTACCCTGATTTACTGAGCTTCTAATGACCATTAACACAAATGGGAGGGCTTGAACCCAGGTTAAATTTGTCTGTGCACAGATTTTAGCCAATTTTTTTTTCAAGTTTTGGTTCATGCGTTCTACTTTGCCTTGAGATTGTGGATGATATATTGTTTGAGCCCCACATGAGCCATCCCATGTGCCTCCTGTAAACACTTGTTTCTGATGCCCGGCGGCATTACTGGGCATCAGGGGAACTCCAGAGGCCTCCAACCTCTGTAGCCCCTCTTTGCTTCCACAACGTTTTCTCCCCCCCTTTTGGGATTCCTTAATTAGTTCCTCATTAAGTTGTGGCCCCAACTGTCCCTCATCTTCTGCACTTACAATTTGGAGCCCAATTTGGTAACCTGCAGCCTGTTTTGCAGCTTGGTCTGCTGCCTGGTTTCCCTTGGCCACCATACTGTTGGAGTTCTCGTGTCCTTTGCACTTAATAATAGCCACAGTGCTCGGTAGAGCCAAGGCTGCCGCCAAATCTTTCATTTCTTGTTCCTGTTTAATCGGTTTTGCTCCAGCCGTCAGAAAACCTGCTCTTAACCACTGTCCCAGGTCCACATGAGCTGCCCCTACTGGATACGCCGAGTCAGTATAGATGTTCACTGCCTTCCCTTCTGCCAGCTGTAATGCTCTTATCAATGCGAGTACCTCAGCTCTTTGAGCTGACTGACTTCCCTGAATTCTGCTTCCAGAACCTCTGTCCCTGTCCCATGGCTTCTGACTACCACGTATCCCGACTGCAACCCCTTCTGTGGATGTCTAAAGCAGCTGCCATTACTGAACAATTGCCAATCAGTGGTGTGCTATTTTCATTACAAGCTTGGGACCCCTGCTGCGTGTTGTGTGCATTCATGATGTCGTTTTTCCATGTTATCCAACATGACACTGTTATACAGAAGCCCCCTTCCTTTTACCACCCCCCTTTTTCTGAAACAAAACCCCATTAACAACCCCTGTTGTTTTGGAAACATCCAGGTAAAATGGCGCACTCTAATCCGGTACTGCGAGGTCCGCGGCCTGTGCCAGTTCTGTTTTTAGCTTGATAAACGCCTCCTCCGCCCCTTGGTCCCATTCGTGATTAGCAGTGAGATTTTGCATCCCTTTCTCGTTTACCTTTGCACGCAGAACTTGAGTGAGATTCGAATAGCGCGGAATGAATTGTCTACTGAACCCCGTGAGGCCCAAAAACGAAAGCATTTCGTCCACGTATTGGATTAATGTCGTGCCCTCTGGTAGGGAGCACCCTGTTATTGCTTGTTTCAATACTTGGTTAAAGATACCTGGCGAAAGTGCGAACCCTTGTGGTAGCCGAGTATACCGTAGCTGTCTGTTTCCATACGTGAATGAGAACACATCCCGTAAGTGTTCGTGTAGCGGCAGGCAAAAAAACGCGTTCGCCAAATCAATGCAAGTGAACCATTGCTGTTGTGGTGTCAGACTAGTCAATGTAGTGTACGGGTTTGGGACAGGTACTGTAGTGGTTACCAGTCTGTCCTTAATTTTTCTGAGGTCATGTGCCATGCGATATTTACCGGTCCCTGTCTTTTCTACAGGAAGAATGGGCGTGTTCCAGGCGGACTGTGAGGGCTCCAATACACCTGATTTAATGAGGCCCTCTATAGTTTCTTTGATCCCTTCTGCCGCGGCTGGCTTGTGAGGGTATTGAGGTTGCCAAATGGGAGGACCGTCACAAACTTCAAACGTCACTGGTTTACATGCATTACAAAAACCTACGCCAGTCGGACCTTCTGACCAGAGGTAGTCTGGAAGTTTCTCCAGAAGGGTTGCTGTGCAGGGATGGTCGGTCTTTTCGCGTCCGTGGTCTCTGGACACCAGTTTGTGTGTTAAAATAACAGGGTTAGTTGCTTTCCCTGTACATTTTAGCGGAGGGAGAAAAACAAACATCAGGCAGTTGAGTACATACCCAGTCGTCTAGCAGCATCGCCCGTTTCGTCATTTAGACCTAGGTCTTTAGCCTGATGTTTGGGATGCAGAGTCAACGACACATGCGGCACTGCATCTTGATTCATCAAATACCATTTCGATTGATCGGGGGAGAGGATGACAGCTGAGGCTACCCCTTCCGGGCCCACATAGAGATTTTGGGACGTCCCCTCCCATTCCGTGTTTTCTAAATGTTCCATGAATTCGTCACAATAGCACTCATCCCCTTGTCTATCATAAAACAATGTTACATGAGGAGGATCTGGAGGAGGAACATACGGATCAAGAAGAGTTATCCAAGGCTTCCACTTTTGGTAAAGAGTCATAACCCCTGGGACTTCAGGACACTCAGGCTTCAAGAGGCCCCAATAAATGTCTGCATATTGTTGTTGTTGCTGCAGTGGCTGCATCACCCACTGACCATTGTCATTGCAATGCAGAACCGTTCCATCCATCATGGTGACGCTGCACAAGATCGGAGCCCCCGTCTTAATGAGAAGATCCCTTCCCATGAGATTCACTGGAACTTGAGGCGAAACAACAAAAGAATGATTCAATGTCTGATTTCCCACTTTCACCAGTAGGGGGACTGTTAGAGGCAGTTTCTGTGACACCCCGGAGAACCCCACAACGCTGACGCTATCTCCGGACATAGCAGACAGGCCCGCTGCCTGTATGGTGGAGTATGTGGCCCCAGCAGCAACGAGAAACGGCAATTGTTGTTGTAGTACCGTGAGTGACAGCATGGGGTCTGCCCTGCTGTCCGGGTCTCTCCCGTGGGTGTGTCACTGAGAGGCATCTGCCTCATAGCCCCAGTCCTCCAGTGTGGGGTACTGTCCTCTAGGGGGCGGTGCAGTATGTGCGTTGGGAGCCCCTCTACCCCTCTACCCCTCCCCTGTCTTCCTTTACCAGGACACTCCTTAACCTGGTGCCCCTCCATACCACAGTGGAAACACCCTCTTCCCCATCTGCGTCTGCCTCTTCCTCCTCCCCCTGCATATGCACCTCCTCAACACGCTCCTTCCCAGCAGTTACCTCCATAGCCTCCCCTGTAACCACCCCCTTGGGCTGTCCCATACGACGTCTCCTCCCATGGTGGGAGTGGATACAAATCTGGGGCGTTACCTCCAGCTGGGGCAGCCTGTGCAACCATCTGTCGCTTGGCTTGTAAATGGTGTAGCAAATGTCTCTCCCACACAGCAGAGTCACTACCTGGCAGGTCTGGGTTAGTGATCATTTTAGCTTTCACACTCTCTGGTACGCCCTCCAGTACCGCCTGTCTAAACCATTCCCCTTGCACTCCCGCAGTGCCTGGGTGATGACCTGTGTGTTGCACCCAGATTTCCGTACATTCGTCCAAATAAGCACGCAGTGTTTTTCCCCTCCCAAAAAAAAAAATTGTATTTGTTCTAATAATTTTTCATCATATTTTAAATCCTTGATTCAAGTGTTACACTTAAAAAGAAAGTAGTTCAGCAAACTAAAAGTTGGAATGTCTTATCAACCTGTTAGTTGATTTCATAAAATCCCCTCTACAATCCGCTTGTTCATGTAAAAGTTTTTGGCAGACCTTTGACAGCCCAGTAATGATGAGCTTATTCTTCTAAACTGAAAAGCAAAAGGACCATTTATCCTCTTTATTCTTTATATATCATGGTATTCAAGAAAGATGCATAAACCTAATTATATCACTAAATGATGGCACTCAGATTAACTTTATTCAACAGTATGTGTGTGTGCGCTCTTCTCAAAGTGAGGAGGTATAAAACCTTTGTCCAGCCTTATTGGCCTCCACTGTTGCTCCCACACATCTTCTCACTGCTGTGACCTTTTTACTCCAATAAAACCCCCGCTGCTTCAACAGAGATTTATTACGCTTATTCTAGCCGTTGTTGCTTTAAAGACTTTAAATCTTCTTTTTCTTTCTTCAATGCATGACTACAATTCTACTATTTTTAAATCAAAAGTGTAGTAACGGCTTGGAGAGCTTAAAATAAAAAAGGCTTTGCAGCAGCAGGCTTGTTGGTTGAGAATCAGTCTCTCCTTTTTTTTTTTTCTACCCTTGTATGGAGGTGTTTTTTCCGAATTACACTGTTCTTGGTTGTTTTTGTCTACGGGTTTACTTTTTATCCAAAACGAAAACCATACGGACCTCAAGTCCTCTATTTTGTCAATTTCTTTTTGAAGTTTCCTTTTTTCCCACACAATCACCTTCTCACATTTTGCTATCAATGTTCCTTTGATCAGACATTTGCTTCCATCATCAAGATACTGTATCAAGTGTATCGTGCACTATACACTCAATAAGCAGCACTCAACAATTTACAGCCTATCTCTGAGTTTAGGAAAAGACACAAAAAACTACAAACATTAATAGAAAAAACAGACACTATATACAACAATTCTCCTTATTTCACATCTCTTAATTTCCAATGCCTGTTTCCCCTCTTTTTAGTAAATCAATCAGCAGACAGCTATGTTCTGAAAGTTTATACCAACCTTTCAGAGAAAATGTTTGTGTCCGCGAGCTTATGTTAGTCTCACAGAATGAATTTATGCCGAAAGTTTATACTAACCTTCCGGAGTCAATGCGTCTGTGAGTTTATGTTAACCTCTCAGACTCAATTATTAAAGCCGCAAGATTATGCTTTAACCTTGCGGTCTTTCTGCGTTCTCAATTCCATAGAACGTACTTCCAAAACGTATTTCTTTAAGTGCATTTCTCAACACATTTATTTATTTAATCACTCCTCTCTCTCCCCCTCCACACTCCAAAGTGCGCTGTTTATTTTTACTGTATCCCAGCACCTCTCCAAGGGCTAGGAATTGAACATACGTTTTTAAGGAACTCTAACCCTGGGTGACCAGCCCGCAGAGCTTTGGGGGTCCCCAGTTCCCAGGCGCCTGTACCTAGCAAAATCAGCCCTCGTCAAAGTCTGAGGGGGTTGCCAAACCGGAGACCAGGATATTGACTCCGAATCAATTCCCCTAATTTATGTCGGATTTTTTGATCCCTCGATACTTACCGGTATCCACAAAACCATAGTTAATTTATCTATTGCCAAACTACCCACTAAACAACAGTAATCACTTCTTTTTTGGATTCCAGACCTTAAGCACTGCAGTACTTTTCCCGTACCCAGCGGTACGCAAACAAACACTCGGCGGTGTTCATCCCATCGATGCATTTTTTTATTCTTTTCTTTTTTCTTTTTAGAGAATTGCTCAAGTATTAATTTGGCTCTTACACCACCAATCCACAACATACTCCTTACTTTAGCTTATTCAATATGCAGAATTAGATGTAACAGGTTTCTGCTTACCTTGTTTTGAGGCCGACCTGGGAGTACGTTGCGTTCAGCAGGTGTAAGCGTTTTGGATCAAATTCACCTGTGGAAAACCTCTCATCCCGGACGAGCCCCCAAATTGTCAAATTGCCCCGAGTTGGTTGATGAGAAGAATCGCAGCACGTTGATCAATTAAAGTCAAAAAGTTAACATTTATTTAGAAGAGAAAAAGATTACATGAGCAATTCTCTGCAGATATCTGGCTCTAACTATTGCTTGCAAGCAGGAGGTCCAACACACCAGCACGTATCTCAGCGCTCGGTGTAATGACGTCTCCGAGCAGTAAAAACGCTGAGTTTTTATACACATGTGAAAGATATTCTCCGTGCCAGTTACGAGAAGCTACAAAGCAGGTTGAGATAAGAACCCAGGTGAAGCTGAGGGTAGCACACACACACACAAGATCCTCCTCAGTGGCCGGTGCAAATCATAATTAATTGACATAAAGTAAAAAATGTGGATCCAGAACTTTCGTTTATTACGGCGTATTTAATACGGTGTATTAAAAATTAAAAAACAAACTGCTGGAAAATGAGCTGCGATTGGTAATAGTACATGGAGACAGGAAGTAACTCATATTTACAGAAGCCCCGTTGAAAGATTATCAAGCCAAGCCATTACTCAAATTAGAAACATTTAAAATGGCAATCTTTACACTGTCGGAGTGGAGATGCCACAAAAAAAATCACCTTGAATGTTCCATCATTCATATTGAATTGGGATTTGCAGGGCACAAGCCTGCAGGGGAAAGAAGATACAGGCTCTGTTTATTTAAATTCCATTGTGTCACTATGGTTATTTTTTTATTGCACTAGTACAGCAGCTAGCTTGAGGGACAAGTAAATGGCAAATCTAATTGGACAGATGATCCAGCATGGCTCTTGGCTTCATATCCACGTCGCAGTTGGTTGCTAAATAACTTACTGAGCTGTAATCGTTGCGCATGTGTTGTGTGTCTGTAATTATATTTGACAAATGATCGCAGACATCTTGCTAGACGAGGGGAATAACAGTCTATTTTCTCAAGGACAGGTTGTCTCATCATGTTGTCACCTTTGGATAAAACCAATGCGTAGGTTCTCAGTTTGAAGTGGTAACAGATGTTTGAGTGTGTGTGTTACCACTCTAAGATGGGTATTTACAACAAGTTGCAACATTGGCATATGTGGCTACTATTGGATGGTGGGGTCAAAATATTTAAAAGTCAAGACTAAGAACAATCTTGTAGGTGTCTTCTGTGTCGGCGTGATATAGTGCTGAGCGTAGGTGGCAACCATGTTAATCATAATAACACCTGATAAACAGCACTTCATTGTCATTGTCTTTGGCTCAAAGAACCATGACCAAAGTAAAGCCTTGCAGAATAAGTCTTTTCTATCCATCCCACTCTAGTGAACACCTGGGGCCTCAATTATAAACATTGCGTACGCACAAAAGAAGGCGTACGCCGCTCTCTACGCAATAATTGGTATTTATAAAAAGCAAACTCGACTGCACTGGAGGGAGGTTATTGTCTACTCCTGAAAAGTTGTGCAAAATCGTGCTGGCGTGTGCTGTGCTACATAATGTGGGACAGCTTCGAAACGTGCCTCCCCCCCTGACGCCGATGGCTGTGTTGGCCCAAAACCTGTCCCCGATCCCCAATCATTGCCGCCAGTCTCTCATCAAGAGGGGACAGCTCCGGTGTCCCCTTTCCCCCACCCGTGGCAGACACACCTGGGTGATGGCGCGCTAAATGCTTTTTTGCATCCACTTTGATGTCAGACCATTTTTTCTTTATTTTGGCCACGGTCCGAGGTTGTGAGGCTGCAGCGTTGCTCTGCAACCTTTTGCCACTGGAGTGCCTTTTTGGCATTAGTGTGTCCATATGTCCATACTGTGCCCTCCAAAAAGCAATAGACTTTGCCAATGATAATTTCGCCAATGATAAGTTCGACTTCACACTGAGTGAAGTTATGTTTCTTCGTTTTCCTCTCAGTGTTTGTCATGATTTCGCAATCGATGAATATTAATTTGTGGGCGTTCCACAGACTATATATGGGCAACTATGGGCGTGACATGAAGCCGCAAAAACTGCGCTTGATTGTGGTTTATTAAGGGAAAACTGCGTAGGACGTGCTTGCGCACAGTTTTATAAGTCTGAATGCGTACGCACGTCCTACGTTTCATCCGTACGCCACTTCTGGCGCAAATCCTATGCAAGGTTTTATAAATGGGCCCCTGGAGCTCATTTTTCATATCTGGCACAAATGTCCACTTTGACTAAGATGATTAGAATGTGATGGTCAAAGATCTGACCTCACTACTACATTTTTGGCCACAACTTAACAATTTGTATGTTGATCCAAACTATTTCACTGCTCTGCTAATTTACACAGAAATCATCATTCAATCATAACATCCCTTAAAGGACTTCTTTAGTGAGTGCTCTTATTACTTAAACATTTGAAACACAAGCCTTTTTCATCATGTAGCGTTCTGACATTGCCCTCGCAGTACCAAAAAGGACGTTGCAACGTGGTCTACATTGGGATTTGATGATGTACACTAGAGATTGAAATCCAATAAATTCTTTGCATATTTTCTGCCACAATATGTCTACGGGCTATACTTCATATTTGATTGGAAGAAACAAGACTCAGAAAATTCAACATGTAGTCAGAATGAAAGGATCCATTTTTCCATCAATAGAAAGCAGGACTGGGACCTTGCTAGTTTAAGCAGACTCCTTGAAACAAATGTTCCACTATTCAAGGTTGCTCCTACATTCTTTCTGTTGCTCTTTGCAGCAACGCTGCATGTTTTAGAACCACGGGATATAAGACTTTAACCCCGAAAAGGGACAGTGGGAGGGAAGTATTGAAGAGCCGTGACGGAGAGTAAGTTTTATCATGTTAAGAACTATGTGGATGAATCTAAGGTAATTTCAGCAGAATTGATGTCTGCGTTGGTCCTCCTAAGCTCCTTTTTTGACATCTTTTATCAGACTTCCATTCCCTCCTTTAAGTACATTGCTTTTCCTCCCAGCTGTGTCACTTGTTCCTGCCCCGATCCTCCTCGGTCCCATTCTCGTGCTCTCCTACTCAGTCTTCGTTTTAACGTTTTGCTGTAACCTCTTTCTAATCTCATCTTTTCTTTCCATCCTCATACTCTTCAAATGATACACTTTCCACCCTTTGCGCGCTCCCAGCCTCCATTTGTATACTCAGACTTTTCATTTTTCTTACCCTCTGCAATTATTTCCTCTGTATTCAACCCAAACTTCCTCTCCTCCTCCTCCTTTCTCCTCTCCTAGAAAACAATCCTGAAATCCTCTAACATTCTTTTTAACATGGATAAATCTGTCATTCTGTCAAAAAGATTACAAGAAGATTTGCATCTCCTTTGTGGAAGATTTGTGGACAAAGCAGATGGAGTGAAAGTTACCAGTTCACCTACAAAGGTTAGAGGCACAATGATTTTCAAAATTCGACGGGCTGATGGTTCGAGATGAATGGTAAATTAGAAGTAAAAAAGTGATTTCAGTGGGAAATGTTCCTTCCTTACTGCCTAAAGAGGCAGACATTTACAAACTCAACTTTATTTCCTGTTAAGTTTGGCAATCCATCTGTAGTGACATTGGCGAGTTTAGACCAAGGTACCTTCAACCTCTCAATGACACCAGACGCTCCTTCATAGAAGTTCTCTCCTCGTGTTGTGCTCTTTAGAGATTCCATTGTCAAAAAATCCTCTTTTATCTCAAAATTGTTAACTCCTCTTACAAAAATTAAGAGCTAAACGGTATCTTTAACGCTGTTGCTTTCATCCAGTGCTAACAAATATGACCTAATTATAAAGTTTGTCTATTCCTGGGTTAAGTCTAGTTCATGATTCTGCGCTTTCACAGCGACGCAAGGACACGCAGACGCAAGTGTCCCTTGCGTATCCCTTGCGTGCCTTTTCACACCTCTTGCGTGTGTCGACGCCATTTTTCTAGGCTTGCGTTGACGCAAGCCTCATGCAGCCCGCATGGCTGCGATTGGTCTGTTAACTACATCCTTTCCGAAGTCTCACATTTCCGTTTTCATAGCACAATACCGCCATTATTAAAACGAAGAATGTTGACGAGAGAATGAATCAGATTGAAGAGCTTTTGTCGGAAGAAATGCGTAAAAATGACCTCTTATACAAGCCGTCATTGGCGGACTATAAGGACACGTGGATGGCCTGCGATTCATGGAGCGAGATCGCCGCAAACGTTGAAACTAGTGCGTAAAGTGCATAAAGGCGCAGACCCAGAAGCATGCGGCAGCCTTTAGAGTAACATGACGTGTAGTTCCTCACAATAACCACTTGAGGCTTGCTGACAAAGCAAGGAAATCTTCATAAACCTCAATGTTTAAATGTCTAATTTTAGAGCAGAAATAATCCTGTTTACAGCCTGGTTAGCAGACTTCAACCTTTGGATTGGAAAACTCCTCTAGTTGCAAAATGATGTGCAGCGACAGACAACAATGGCAGAGAAGATAAACATAACTGTAAGTCTTAACAATGAGCTCCAGGATGTGGGAGAAGTGAGGTGCAGTTAATGGAACCGTCAGACCTCTCCACACCCGGCGGTCGGCCTCATTTTAGCCCGCAGAGAGCAGCCTGTTCTCGGCAAGTCTTCTGTGAAATACTGGTATTTACGTCTCCATAGCCATTATACATAAGATATAACTATACTGTAACTAGGCTTAGTGTTTTAATCTGTTGTCAGAGACTTTCGGGTATTCACCGGTAACGTTGTTTGAGGCCAGACCTTAGATTCATAACCTAATGTTTTAAATTGAACTTATCTGTACACACAGTGAGACATGTTATTGAATAGAATAGAATAGAAGTACTTTATTGATCCCCTAGGGGAAATTCAAGATCCAGGTAGCTTCTGACAATATACAAACATAATATACGCATACAGTTACACTGTTAAAAAGGATTATCAAAAAAAAATTAAAGTTAAAACACATGATCAGACTCTTATTGTAGAGTGGATGGCTTTCATTGTCCATGATGGTGAGCAGTTTGGTGAGGGTCCTTTTGTCGGCGACTGAAGTGATGCACTCCAGTTCAGCACCAACCACACCTGGGAGGAGTTTGCTGCAGACTTTGAATGACCACAGCCTCCTCAGAAAGTACAGCCCTGCCCTTTCTTGTAGATTGCGTCCGTGTTGGCAGACCAATCCAGTTTATTGTCTAGAACATAGGTCACTAACTGGCGGACCGCGGTCCGGGTCCGGACCCAGAGGCCGTCCCATCCGGACCCGGACCGCCAGCCAAAACAGAAGGTTGTGATTTAAAACCTGACGGCGTTTTTATTTTTTTTACCTGGCGGCGCGGCGCGGCTTTTGCAGTATTTACGGTAGTGGTTTAGCGGATGAGGTAACGCACAGACCAATTGCAAGCCAACTCAGCCAATCAAATCTATGCATTCTCGCCGGTAAACATTACGTCCCAAGACAGCGCTGCGTCCGCGCTGAGAGATGAGAAAGTTAGAGAAAGAAAAAGAAAGATAGCGACACATTTAGAAAACAAAGGGAGAGAAACGGACGACTGTGCCGGAGAAAGTTGAGGACAAGTCGATTGAGACAGCAAAGGGAGAGAAACGGACAACTGCGCCGGAGAAAGTTGAGGAAAAGACGAGTGAGACAGAGAAAGGGAGAGAAACATAAAGAACAAATGTCGCTCTCCAAAAAAAGAAAAGTTGACAGCGAAAATAGAGCATTTAATCCGTTATGGACAGACTCATTTCTGTTCATACTTCCCGCAGGGAGCACAAAACCAGTGTGTCTTATATGTTCAGAAACCGTGGCACTTATTAAAAGTGGCAATGTGAGACGCCATTATGAGACAAAACATAAAGGTTTTAAATAAACATACCCATTCAAATCCGAAGTGAGATCACAGAAAATAAGTGGCCTCACAGCCCAATATGAACAGTCAACCAGGATCCTGAGCCACACGTTCACTGCCCAACAACGTGCTCATGAGTGTTCCCTCAGAGTTGCTTGGATTTTGGGGCAACACAAAAAGCCATTTACTGATGGAGGGCTTGTCAAAGAATGCATGAGTGTCGTCGCTGAAACATTACTTGACGGAAAACCAAAACAAGAGCTTTGTGATGAGATAAAGCAAATACCCATGTCAGCATCATCTGCCACAAAGAAAGGTGAAATATTAACTCAGGATGTGCTAACCCAGCTAAATGAGGCCATACATAAGGCACCATGTGTCGGCTTAGCTGTGGATGAGTCCACTGACATCTGTGACAATGCTCAGCTGTTAGTGTATGTCAGGTTTTTCAACACAGACCAGAAAGCATTCTGTGAAGATCTGTTAGGTGTTACTCCCCTTCAAACCAGTACAAGAGGAGAAGATATCTACCTGGCCATTAAGGAGATGTTAACGAAGAGAGGAATAGAGCCAACACAAGTGGTTTCAATAGCCACAGATGGAGCCCCTGCTATGATAGGGAGAGAGAAAGGAGCTGTAGCAAGACTGAAAGAGGACAATCCAGAGCTCATAGCTTACATTGCATCATTCACCAATCTGTCCTCTGTGCCTCCCTGTCAGATGAGCATGCTGAAGTGATGAATACAATGATCAAAATGATCAATTTTCTCAGGGCATCCTCTTCCACCCAGCATCGCATGCTGAGGGAATTTCTCAGAGAAGTTGATGCCAATGCTGATGATCTTTTTCTGCACAATAATGTGAGATGGCTCAGCAAATGGAAGGTCTTAGCGCGCTTTTGGTCCATCTGGAGGGAAGTAGCATCTTTTTTGGCAGAGCTCAGAAGACATCAGAAGGCAACGCAGTTTTCTCTCTTTTTAGGAAATGAGAAACAGATGTATAATGTGGCCTTTTTTCCCAGCAGTGCAGGAACAGGTACAGGGACAGAGAGATGTGTCTTCTTTTGTTGACTTCATTGATAAGCTGATCGTAAACTTCAGCAACCGTTTTGACAGCTTCAGCTTTGGACAGCAGCTCACCATGTTCATTCAGAACCCATTTATCATCACGGATGTCAGGGAGTTCTCAGAGGAAGTCACACAGCACTTTAAATGGGTAAATCCTGGGCCTCTCCAGATGCAACTGGTTGATCTCCAAGCAGATGTGTCCCTGAGAGAGCAGTTTCTAAGAACTGACCCTTCCACTTTCTGGCTCGTTCGAGGCTCACCAATGAGCACCTCCACATGTGCATGCGGATGGCCCTGACTCCATTCAAGCCCAGGTTTAAAGTCCTGGCAGGACAAGCTAGAGCTCAATTATCCCACTGACCAACAAAGTGGGGGAGTGGGATGCAAGACGAATGCTCTAAAACTGTTAAATTGTTAAGATGTGTTAAGATTTATTTGTAAAATCGTTTGAGACTGAAACAGAAACGGGGACATTTAAGCTTTTCCTCCCTTTATTTAATTTTTCTGAAGTTAAGCACTTCATTTGATTATTATTATTTATTATTACATGCGCGATTTTTATTTTGTATTTATTTTATTTTAAAAATGCAGCCCTACTTTTATTTAGTTCATGAGAGAGCATTATACATATCTGCAGTCACACATAAGTCCAGTTCTATGTTACATGATAATATATATTGTTAAAAAGTGTTTTATATCGTACCGAATTCCTTTGATTTGAAAGGTATTGATTATATGCAGATGTTTACACAACTACCAGGCTACTTAAATATATATCACACTAAATAGTTAGACATTATGATCTTCTGGACCTTTGCTTCAAGAAAATTTCTCTAACTGGACCTCTTAACATTTTAGTTGAATACCCCTGGTCTAGAATCACCCCAAGGTATGTGCCTACCACTTCCACATTGACCCCCTCAATGGAAACTGGTAGCATAGTGGGCTTAGACCTGTGGAAATCCACCACCATTTCCTTGGTCTTAGCAGTGTTGAGTTGTAAGTGGTTGTGTTTGCACTATTGCATGAAGTCCTCCACCAGGCTCACATACTCCCCTCCCTGGCCATCCCTGATACACCTGATATTGTGTATTAAAACTAACAGTGTTTAATTAAAAGGACATGAGGACCGTCGTCGAGACTCTAAACCGGCAGCAGGACGTCAGCTTCAAAGGGACTCTGAACGGTTATAATAAATACATATTTTACAAATATTTAATTATTGAATTCCTCTCTGTAAGATCTTTTATGTTTGGCCAGCTGCCGGCCTATATGCTTGAAAATGTTTCATTGTTGTTCACCTATAGCATCATCGATTAAATACAATGAGGTTAAGCACGAATGATGTCCCCTGCCTTACGGTATGTAACCTCCATAATCGCTATATCTAGACGTGAAATACCATGAGGCTAATCACTATTGATGTAAAGACACTGATGACATTTTGGTACATTGAATTTATAGTGATTTTTGTGCATTTAACTGGACGAGGACTACTACACTGATTATGGACCACTTGATTTTTGAGTAACAAGACAAACGGTAGGTGTGTAAGTGGAATGTAGCCATAACCATTTAAATATTAACTAATTAGTCTGTTATATCAAACCTTCTCTGTACTTTATGACACTTAAAGGTAATGCAGTGTGATGAATACAACAGCCCTGAATTAAATGTTTACCTCAGTAACAATTTATGTGTTTCTTCAAACTAATCATAATTTGAATATACACATGCATACTGTTATCCAGTAAAATTCAGCAACATCACAAACTATAGCTCTCCTCCCTATCTGATCCATTGATATATTTTGGCTATTTCATGTCTGATATAGATATCTATATCTATTGATATATATGTTTACTCTGGTGCTCCATCATATATACCACTTTTTAATTTTAAATGAAAACAAAAGCGTGACATTACAAATACTTAATTATATTATATTAATTTATTAGCAACACCAGCTGATGCGGTGGCGTCATCAAGTCAGCTACTGTTCCAATTGCGGAAATGACCATTCTCCGTTCTCCCGTAACCGTGAATCTGGACTCCCGAGAACGCATGTCTGTTCTAGCCGTCTCAGGTATTGTGAAAGGGCCATTGTCACTCGGTTGCTAAAAAGGCTAAAAATTCAAACTTGAAGCTTCAAAATAAACAAATAGGTGAAATCACAATGACTACTTCCACCTCTAATATACAGTCTTAAGTTTCATGACTAGTTAGGTAGAGCACGGTGTTCATAAGTAAAATAGATGATATAGTAGGTAGGGTTTGTTACCTTGTTACCTACCACAGTGTTAATTAGTCAGGCAGTTTTTTCCTTTAACCCTACTTTAACCCTCACAGTGCGTTTTCAGCCCAAAAGTTAACTGTAACATGCTTGCCTAGAACTATTTTTTTCCATAACTGCTTCCCATGTCCCTACGGTTCTGAAAAATGTATTTTGTGAATCCATAGCTTGCTTTATACCACCACTATCTATATCCACCACTTGTGACATTTCCTGTGATACAACTCATCCCAAACTAATAATACTGTTTTAATTGGCTTCATAGAATCAGTTGTAACAGGATTGCACAGATGACTCCGACAAAAATGGCAGTGCAGAGCAGACAGAGGCAGATGGTATCTAGTAATAGTTTTTAATAAACGAACATGAAGAAACAGAAACCAAGCTAACTTTTTCAAGAGTGCATTCGGCAAATTAAACCTGAGCTGCTGACCGGGTGCACTTTGAGGGCACACCACACTGCTCCTCTCCCAACATGTTTTCCCTGCTTGTCCTTTTGTACCCACTCCTTGATAAGGAGATGGGGTCCAGGTGTGTCTCCTTGCACACCTGCACCTCAAGTGAGGAGTGTGTGGAAGCCTTCTGGCTGGATTGTGTAATCCTTCCACTATTCGCCCCTCAGCCCCTTACACAGTATACTGATGGTCTTTGTGTATTTAAATCTATCTATTTACATGCCCGTTTTTGAGAAAAGACTGAAGTTTTATGCCAGAAAGGCCTAAGAACGATGGCCACTGACTTGTGTATGTACATACTGTATGTACACACACGCACACACACACACACACACACACACACACACACACACGCACCTTGTATTGTCCAAATGCCCCAGGAAGAAGGGGAAGCTTTCAAAGGGACTGTGAAAACTTCAGTCTACCAGAGAAGAAAATAATACTTTTTTGGAGGTGGGAGGTGGGAGGTGGGAGGCAAGTGTATATTAAGACTAAAAGATGGAAGTATGAGTGAATGTAAAAATATATAGGTTCTTAGTAAACCTGAAAGGGTTCATACAGACTCTGACATTCAGTTGTATTTAGCTGCCACGGCACATTAAATACATCATTTATAATGCAGATTTCTGGCAAATGGAAGATAGTGTGTTGTACAGTCCATAAATTGTCCAAAATGCTGCGGAGAGACGATGGAGCGTGGAGGGAGCTCGGCTAGAATAGCACAACATCAAGGAGGCATTTTGTCCCGATGAGTGACCGATAAGAGGCTCTTAAGCCGTGAGAAGTGAAACACACTTTGGTGTCATGTCAAATTGTCAATTTTGGTCTTTTTTTTTCCTTCTCGCTATTGAAGTCATCCATTTAGAAACAAATTTCCTCATTTATTCCTATCTCTTTCTCTTTGCAGGGAGATGAAGTGCTTACTGTCATCAAGACTAAGGCTCAGTGGCCAGCATGGCAGCCACTCAACCTGTAAGTATCACTCAGTGTCACTGAATGGGAGAGGCCCTTTAGTAAGAAAAAAGAACAGGAATCAACTTTTAACTGAAGTTAACATAGCTCTATATCATTGGTGCCTGTTTCACTTTGATCATCTTGGAGGCAGAATTTCACCGGTTGGAACATGTTGAACTTGTGCTCTTTGCTGTGCTCTCAACTCTCCATCATTTGACGGCTGTGGTGCCAACGATTTTCAACATTTAGCCTGGGAATTTTCCACACTACGGACGATTAACGCATTCATTTTGACAGCCCGAATGATATATAACAAAAAGGTACTCCTACAAAATCCAGCAAACATGAAATCCAACTGTGGTGTGTGTGTGTGTGTGTGTGTGTGTGTGTGTGTGTGTTTGTGTGTATGTGTGTGATACAGTAGTTTCGAGTGTTTTTTTCATAATATCGCACTAAATTGATGCACGGACAAGGGATCTATTCTCTCTCTTTTGCTATCTAGTTTGCAGTTTGTTGCATTTTTTCTATCCTGTACTGTGTCATATATTCCAGTTTCTTTGAATAAGTAGATACTATGAAGATACTGTGAATTTATATGAGATCATATATATATATATATAATTGTGAAACCTTTATTGTTGTCTCAAGTTGAAGAGAGTGCTATTTTTGTAGTTTTGGTTTCCTCGACACGTCAACATAATAGCAATAATACAAATAAAAACATAAAACAGGGATACAAGTATAATGGCATGAATTACTGTCAGGTAAAATATGTGGATATTGTATGTAAATACTTGTGTGAGCTTGATGAAAACAGCTGCCTTGTATCTTATTTTTCCTGAGGCTGCAGCACCGCTTGCCAGACAGCAGCAGCCAAACCCTCTGTGGTGCAGGCTCTACTGCTACAACAATCACTCTAAATGTACTGGATTGCAGACAAGAGACATCCAGTCATGTTGATCTGAACAATTGCATATAATTCTTAATTGCTATGATTTCTTCCCTTACACGGCTCGCAAAAAGCCGGGCTGTATAGTCACACACTCTGGCATCCGGGCACTCTTTGGAACCTGCTCAAGAGCAATTAGAAACCTATCACAATTCTATCCACCAGCACTGCATGGGCACGAACACACACACACACACACACATTAATGTACCGTATCATTCACCAAACACCTTCACCAAACACCGTCTGTCATTTGCGATACATTGTGCCGCTATTGTTTTTACTAATGAGAACCTACATGCGTGCACGCACACAACCGCCTGTACGATCACACAGTCACTGTGAGCATGAAATATGAGCTCAATTTGTCAATTTTGCATGCAAAGTTGTCAAGTTGTTCAAAATAGTTGTCACAGTTAAGATGTGATAATTAAGATACAGAGGAATGTTTTTCATTCAAAAACATTCAAAATTCTCTGAGGGTTTTTTATTTCAGTCGATGAGAGGGAACATTTCATCATGAGCTATTTTTCGACCACTAATTGTATATTTTGGAGGTTCATTTAGCAGAGGTTGAGTCGGGTCAGAGGTCTTGACATCAGAGCAAATTACCCAGTATTATACAAAAAAAATGCTTACTTAGAGCTGTCTCATTAGAACATTTAAAATGGAATTTAATTATCTATTTTCTTTTATTCTTTACCAAACCAAACCAAGGCGAGCAGCTCCATCAGCTGAGTTTTCTGTTGACCGGACCTGTCACCTGATGTCCTTCCTCACCATGCTGGGGCCTAGCCCAGATTGGAATGTGGGGCTGTCGGGAGAGGACCTCTGCACCAAGGAGTGTGGCTGGGTCCAGAGGCTCGAGACGGACCTCATTCCCTGGGATGCAGGCACTGACAATGGTGTAACATATGAGGTAATCTAGCCTAATGTCACCGGTTAGTTCAAAGGCATGTTGGCAATGGAGCCTGAGAGTTTTTACATCCAATCGAGCAGAGGTTCCCACCCTTTTCCAGGTTGCAAGCTACTAATGGACCATATCATGGGGATTGACCCCTTCCCACCTAGGACCAGCCAATGGAGGGATGGGAGGGTGATCAGCCTGGGTTGCTTTGAAATGAAATGAAATCTGTTAGTAAGCAAGGATCGCCAATCAGCATTAGGATTAGTCATCTCCTGCGATCGAACCGCACATGCGAGACGTCACTTTTTTTATCGATGGCACAACGCCTCAAGTTTGGCATTCCATTACTCTGGAAAATGTTTAAGTAAGTGTTCAACTTTGTAGAGTCCTACTGTCTCCCACATGATATGAAGGATTTCTTTTGTATCTTTTAACCAAAATATTACAGGGCGGTACTTGAAAATTATAACTACAAAGAGAATAGTGAACTTGCATTTACATGTATCTCCTTCTCAGACTTTCTTTGTGGACGTCTACCTTTTATCTTATTCAGTACTTTTGCACATGTTAAGTTGGTTAGAAACAAAGGGGAGAGAAAGAGAAGAAAAGAGGCCCTGTGTGAGATGGCTTACAGGAGAAGTGGTGGCTGAAGACTTTTTGGCCAGTGTTATTACTTTATTGGCTTTAGTTTGCATGCGTAAATGACTGCCGTTCCACTGTTCTGTTACCCTTAAGAGAAACCATATTGTTTGACATAAAAGGATTATTATGGATAATGGATAATTGGATTATTATTCTTGGCGCACACATAATTCCCATGTCCTAAATGTTGCCTCTTGTCCGTTGTGGTATGAGGACAATTTACAGAGCTTCTTTGCCTAAAACGGCCGCAATGTGCTGAAAGGCGCTGGGGCGCTCTGTAGAGCTAAGTGGAGTTTGGTGATTATTATTTGTCGGCTTGTCTCTGCATGCAAAATCTTTTACATGACACAAATTTATTTAATTCATTGTTACTATAAAACATACTGAATATAGCAGCTTTAACCTTTTGAATATCATACCCATTTTACCGTGGGCTTTTTTTCAGTCCCCCAACAAGCCAACCATTCCTCAGGAGAAGATCCGACCATTGACCAGTTTGGACCACCCCCAGAGCCCGTTCTACGACCCAGAGGGGGGTGCAATTACCCCTATTGCCAAGCTGGTGGTGGAACGAATTGCCAGAAAGGTACAATGTAGTATTTAAATGTTATTCTTATTCTTCAACTGTCATGAAAACAATCAACTTCTTTAACATGATAGATGAATGAAAAGTACAGCTTGTAAGAATACGTGTTCAAGAATTGGAGCCTGGTCAGGGTTATCAAAAATTCAGCCGAACAACTTCTCTCGTTCTGGGAGATTGGTCAGATCACAGGGTAAGTATCAGCGCTGCGTTTGCAAAGGCAGGAGCAGTTCAGGCAGCACACAGGCCGGAAGAACAACTAACTAAAATCAGCAAGCACATCATGTTTTATAACCCTTGAAAGACAGAGAAGGAAAGATTTCTTTTGGCCCTAAACTGGCGTAGAGGAGGACCTTCCACCCCCCGCATCTAAAGATCCGGTCACATCCAATGTCCGGACAGGACAGAAACTGACTCCCCATCCTGTCAGACTCGTGTCTGCCTGCTCGGCACATCCTGCTTCCTCCCTTACCTAACTCTTAAATCAAGACAAGACAGCGAACCCCCAACTAAGCCCATGAAAAGAACTTTTGATTATCAAGCTCCACTATATCATACCAGTAAAAGTGCATTTATAACCCATTTTTAGTTAATATGGATACTTGAGTGTTGCCACCGATTTGAGTGGATGCAAAACTACTTCACTCATGTCTATTTATATAATTATTTTGTTTTCAAGTGTACTACCGTATTTTCCGCACTATAAGGCGCACTTAAAAGCCTTTCATTTTCTCAAAAAATGACAGTGCGCCTTATAATCCGGAGTGCCTTATATATGAATCAATTGGTTAATTGGTTGATCCATACTGGTTGTACACGGCGCTCAAGGCGCTCTGCCAAACATGCCAAAGTTCGGTCTACGACGGCGAGATGCTGAGCGGGCGCTCAAGCGCATGAGATATGGAGCTTGTTTCAGGGCGCGTCGGAAAAACAAAGCTGTCATTCTTGCCGAGCACTTAATGAGATTAAATAGCGAGAGACGGTGCCCTTTTCTTTACAGTAGCTGAACCATCTTAAAAGGGAAAATAAGTTATTCTAAAAGCAGCCGAAGATTTAAGGCGTGGATGGCGAGGGGGGAGGCGGGAGCGGACGCCCCTCACGGCATCGATCGGACCCTGAAAGCACCGTCTCCACCTCCCCACATCCACCCGGCCCGACGTCAAACGTTTGACTGCAGTATCTTATGCGCCTTATAATCCGGTGCGCCCTATATATGAAAAATGTTCTAAAATAGGTAATTCATTGAAGGTGCGGTGCGGAAAATACGGTACAAATATATTAGCTTCCTCAATGTAAGCTATATCTGCTTTTACTAAAGAAAGATATGTAATTCATGTACAAGTTACCACAGTGGCAGAACACTAAGCAACTGTGTTGAGGAATCAGATGATTTTCATGTTGAAACGAGACTGCCAAACTATGTAAACTCTGTTGATCACACATACACAGAGGCCTGGAGGTTATTTCAGAAAATACTTGCAATTCATTCATAATCAACACAGCATGCAGATCTGAAATACCAATGTCACAAACACAGCCAACGGAGATGACAAATCAGTTTCATGCTCAAAGATGCGTCTTTCTGTGATGAGCTTTGGATGAATTTTCTAGTTTTCCTTGTGTGTGTAGGGAGAGCAGTGCAACGTGGTCCCGGACACCATAGACGACATTGTTGCTGATATTGGACAGGAAGACAAGGAGGAAGGTACAGTCAATGGACACACCCATACAAGTAAAATAGTCGTAGCGCAGACATTGAAGGGGTTTTGGTTATCTGGCTTGTTAATTTCCCATGGCTTTAATAATGCTAGCTAACTCGCTAGAACGGTCAAAGTGGTTATGGTAAACATACAATTCCCATAGCTCTGGCCATCCTGCTAAATTAAATTTGGTTGGAACATGTCTCACGCCCATATCATTTCAAACCATATGCTGATTACAGTTTTTCAAGGAAAGATATAATAAATTCACTAAGGCCTTGATTGAGTGAGACAAGACAACATTGCACGAGGAATAAAATAAAATATAATGCTATGGGTTAGTTGTACAAGGCTATGGGTTAGTTTAAAAATGAAGGAATACAAGTTAAAGTTAAAAAATATTTAGAAATTAAAGCGCACCAGCGAACAGAAAGGGAAAGTGACGTGTGCAGTGAGAAAGAAAGTGGCCAGTGGAATGACAGTCAGACAGTGGGGGACCGGGCCCGACTGCCGACGGGAAGAAACTGTTCGTGTGGCTGGAGGTCTTGGTCCTGATGGACCTCAGCCTCCTGCCAGATGGAAGGGGCACAAGAGGGGTCGGGTACAATCTTTTTAGCTTGCTTCATGGTCCTAGAAGCAAACAAGTCCTGGAGAGATGGCAGATTGCAGCCGATCACCCTCTCTGCAGGGCGGAAGACATGCTGCAGCCTGCCCTTGTCCTTGGCTGTGTCTGCAGCGTACCAGACGGTGATGGAGAAGCAGAGGATGGACTTGATGACGGCTGTGTAAAAGTGCACCATCATTGTTTTTGGCTGGTTGAGTTTCTTCAGCTATCTCAGGAAGAACAACCACTGCTGAGCCTTCTTGGTGAAGGAGCTGATGTTCAGCTCCGACTTGAGGTCCTAGGTGATGCCCAGGAAACGGAAGGAATCCACAGTGGTGACGGGGGAGTCACCTAGGATGATGGGGGAAGGTGGGGCTCTGTTCTTCCTGAAATCCACAACCATCTCCACTGTCTTTAGAGCGTTGAGCTGCAGGTTGTTCTGGCTGGACCACGACACCAGATGGTCAGACTCCCACCTGTAGGCGGACTCATCCCCACCAGAGATCAGTCCAATGAGGGTGGTGTCATCCGCAAACTTCAGGAGCTTGACGGACTGGTGACTGGAGGTGCAGCTTTTTGTGTACAGGGAGAAGAGCAGAGTGGAAAGAACGCAGAACATGAACCCAAACCGTGACAGGGCGGCCATGTTGACAGCATCATCTACAGACCAGTTGGCTCTGTAGGCAAACTACAAGGAGTCCAGGAGGCGGTCAGTGAGGGTCTTCACGGGAGACAGGACGTGTGATCCTGGGCTTCTTGGGAACAGGGATGATGGTGGAGGCCTTGAAGCAGGCTGGTACGTGGCATGTCTCCAAGGAGGTATTGAAGATGTCAGTGAACACCAGAGACAGCTGGTCAGTACAATGCTTCAGAATGCCGGGAGAGGCTCAACTGGTCTAGATAGACTCACAGATGGGTTTAGGTCAGGTAGTCCGAACACAGAGAGGGCAAGTACTGGCCTTTTAAACATACTTTACATGCCAGACACCAATCAATCAAATCCTGTCACTCCTGGCTACGATGTTTCAGTAAGACTGCATACAAGATTTGTTTCCAGCTTTTACCTGAGAGTTTGATCTGCAATTTAATAAATACACACGGTGAAGGACAGGACCAGGAGTCTTCGTCATTCATTTATGTTGTTTGGGGGATAAATAGAGCGGCCATGACAGAGAGCATTTAGTTTGCAACCCTTAAAAAACTTAAAAATTGTATTTGTATACTGTCACGGTATTACCTACTGGAATGGACCCAAACGCAGATCGATTTTAATTTTAATTTTTTATTTATTTCTTGGGGCCAATAACGGAAAATATAACAGGGTGGTGATGGCGGATTGGAATCCCAAGTAAGGTGCAGGTGATTAGGATGGAGGAGTGAGGGAAAAACATGTCTAGGTGTCCAGAGGTTCGATTCAAGCAGGAGATTTAACAAACCCTGAAGTCTGAGTTAATTTACCCTGAGATGGTAAATTCAGTTTTCGGGAAGGGGAGCTTCATTTTTTGCTTGCAAAACAAAATGCTCAAAATGAATTGTAGATACAAGCTATAACAAGTAATACAAACTCAACACAACATACCATTTTAAAAAATGTATTTAGGACAGATGAACAGCCATCCCCAAAAGACAACTATGAAATATGTGTCAGTCAGTGTGTTTGTGTCATTAACCAGAAAAATTCCATTGGACACAACAATATCAACAACAGAACATAAAATGTAGATATGGGTACAAATATGTAAACACAGTCTACACAAGATGCAATAGCCAATAGACTAAAGACACACGTGAACAGCATGTACTAAACCCATTAATGAGCCACACATGACATTGCTTGGGAGCCGGGAGTCTCAGAGAGCTCAATCTGAAAAAAAATAAATCTAAAACCCAATAAAAACTCTAGAGCAGCGATTCCCAAAGTGTGGGCCGCGAGAGGTCATTTACAATATATAAATAAAGTTTTTTAATTTTCAATTTTTAAAAGTTTGAAATTAATATATAAATATGTATGTATGTATATGTATGTACATTAGGTATGTGAAACATTAGTTGATGAAGCACAAACAATTTAAACGGACAGATTAATTAGGCTCTCGCTTGAAACGGCTGCTATTTGTCGTTGTTCAACCTACGGGGCGCCCTCTTGTAGTATTAAAGTAAATATACCGCATTTTCCGCACTCCAAGGTGCACTTAAAAGGCTTTTATTTCCTCAAAAAACGACAGTGCTTTATAATCCGGAGCGCCTTATATATATGGATCAATTGGTTAATCGGTTGATCCATAGTGGTTGTACACGGCGCTCAAGGCGCTCTGCCAAACATGTCCAAGCTCGGTCTACGACGGCAAGATGCTGAGCGGCGCTCAGCGCGTGAGATATGGAGCTTGTTTCAGGGCGCGTCGGAGAAACAACGCTGTCGTTCTCGCCGAGCACTTCATGAGATTAAAGAGTGAGAGACGGCGCCCTTTTCTCTACAGTAGCTGAACCATCTTAACGGGGAAAATTAGTTATTCTAAAAGCAGCCGAAGATTTAAGGCGTGGATGGCGAGGGGGGAGGCGGGAGCGAACGCCCCTCACGGCATCGATTGGACCCTGAAAGCACCGTCTCCACCTTACTGTCAAAAAGAACAACAGCGAGCGTATAGAAAACTCCTTCGAGCGCGAGCAGAGATTCTCCTCGCAGCAACGAAGTTCACGTTTCGCAAGCGAGCAAATACCTCGCGGAGACGGACTTTTGCTCGCGCGAGACGGACTTTTGCTCGAGTTTGGGAACCGCTGTTCTATAGCATTAACGAAATTAAGACAAAAACTAAAGACATTTTCTCTATAATTCTATTTTATTTTAGTTAGTTTTGTAAAGACACGATACAGTTTCAGTTGGTTATCGGTTTTTTAAAAAGGCTCATTTTTATTTTCATTTCAGTAACAAAAAAAAAAATTACACCTCGTTTTCGTTTTTGTTAACGATAATAACTTTGGTTCCAATATAGTGTTGTTAGTTAATATTTCATTTACACACTAACCATAATCCATACATTTACTAATTCCCAGTGTAAAAATTACATTTTTTACAAATACACACCTATGCTCATATTTAATCACAAGAATAATATCTCTGGTAAAAACTGGTACAATGGTATTGGACCTATAATGTATTTTATTCAGGTGCAATGCTGTGGATCTCCTATTTAATGGCTGTCACTGGTTTGTTTCCAGGGAACAAAAAGGTTTAAAAGACACTTCAGAGCGAGGCACACGTCTCTCACGGCTCTGCATACAGCAGCTTACTAATATTCTAATGTTGTAAAGGAAACTGCCGTTTGCAAAAAAAACGTAATACTGCACAAAAAATCTGCTCAGATGTGAGAGCATGTCCACAATGGTGGATGTTACTTATATGAGAATGGATGAGGTTATGTACATATTTGATGAAAAACGATACCGTTCAAGCAAGTAGTTATCTGGAAATGACAATATATCTAATTGGGCCTCAATATTCTCTTCCGACGTGTTTAACACCCTACGAAGTAATAGCTCTTCTTCTTCAACAGGATCGTCCAGAAAACTACGTGCCAAGAAAACATTTTAGTCTTTAACGTAACAGAGATTTTGTGCATATGTCGAAACCATACGCCTGATACAGAGTACTTGAATGAATGAGGAAATGAAAGTGCGCTGTGTGATAGGCTGGGCTGCTGTCAGAGGGAGGAGACTGTGAAAGAAACTCAAGGTTTATTGAAGAAAACCTGCACTCGACAAGGTTATGTTTACAGGCTCAGTTACCATAGTGACTAACCCTGGGGTTTAGTTACCTCTCTTTCTGAAACAGAAAGAAAGAAGCCAGAGTTCCCTCATCTCAGGGTTAACAAACTCTGAGTTTTCACTAATTGGACCCCAGGGCCCTGTTTCTTATGTTAAACTGTTGGAATAAATGTTACATATTTAACTGCAAAGTAATGATGTGTGTTTGATACCCTTTTTGCACTGAATCATACAGTGATGTTTACTGCCCTTCCAAAAAAAAAAATCCACCAACGGCCACTGATAATGGGATATTTGATTGACTTAATCGAGTTGAACCACGTACGAAGAACAGGAGACCAACAGCCAAGAGACCCCTGTTTATGTTCACTGTGAAAAGTCTAATTTTCCTTATTTATGCTATCTACCTAATTGAAATGATCTAACAAAGCATCATAGCAGCATTGTATTTTTTTAAAAACATAACCAACTAAGTTTGTAGTGTTTCTCTTTTTGCAACCATTATGAGAAAATACAGAAGCAAATCCAAAAAGTATTTAAGCGTGTATGTTTTGGTTGTACAATACATCCCACGCGCTAGTTATTTTTGAGCACAAACCAGGACCAGCGCTGTGACCTTAAACAAAATGAGCCGTCCCCTTCTTGCTTGTTAACCAGCAGATG